>NC_081568.1:91204561-91283909 GCF_022355385.1 Mustela nigripes
AAACTAGTTAAAAAACGTTGAAAAAGAAAAGGGTAAAAGTTAAAAAACATTTAGCAGAAGAAGAAAAAGAAATTAAGTTAACTGCAAGACTAAAGAATTATGGGGAGAAAGCCATGAGTTCCGTGCTTTTCTTTCTCCTCCTCTGGAATTCCGCTGCTCTCCTTGGTATTGAACCTGCACTCCTTGGTAGGTGAACTTGGTCCTGGCTGGATTTCTTGTTGATCTTCTGGGGGAGGGGCCTGGTGTAGTAATTCTCAAGTGTTTTTGCCTCAGGCGGAATTGCACTGCCCTTACCAAGGGCTGGGCTGAGTAATCCGCTTGGGTTCTCTTTCAGGAGCTTTTGTTCCATGAACGCTTTCATAGAGTTCCAGAGGCCAGGAGTGAAAATGGCAGCCTCCCAGTCTCTGGCCCAGAGGAGCTGAGAGCTCGGGGCCCCACTCCTCAGTGCGCCTTCATAGAATAGTGCCCAATTACTCCCATCTCTTTGGCCTCCGGCCGCACTCCAAGCTCACCAAACCTGTGACCAGTTCAAGGTAACCCAGAACTGTGAGCTCACTCTTCGTCTCTGTCTCTATAGCCGACTTTCCCGTTCTAATACCTGCAGGCTCTGTGACACTCAGACACCCCCGATCCTTCTGTGACCCTGAAGGACCTGATGCCACGTTGACCTCGCATGGGCTTCACCATGATTTAGCCTCTGGAGCGATGTTCCTCAGTGAAGCAGGCTTTTAAAAGTCCTGACTTAGTGCTCTGTTGCTCTGCCACTTGCCGGGAGCAGGCCCCTCCCCCTACGGTCTATCTTTTTGTCGCTTTGGATTCACTTCTCTGCCAGTCCTATCTTTCAGAAAGGGGTTGATTTTCTGTTTCTAGAATTGCTGTTCTTCTTCTCTTCGATCTCCCATTGGATTTGTAGGTGTTTGCAGTGTTTAGATAAGCTATCTAGCTGATCTTCTGCTACCTGATATAGTCTCAGCCTGCTACTTCTCCACCATCTTGACTCCTCCCTCTCAAGATTTTCTTATTTTTAAAGTCTGAATAATATCCCATTTTATATCTTTACCACATTTTCTTTATCCATTCATCCATCAGTAAACATTTATTTGTTTTCATATATTGGCTATTGTGAATAATGTTGCAGTAAACATGGGACTGCAGATATCTCTCTGAGACTCTGATTTCAATTCTGAGAACTACAACACATTAATGAAAGAAATTAAAGAAGAGGAAAATGAATGGAAAGACATCCTGTGTTCATACATCAAGAGATTGAATATTGTTAAAATGCCCACACTACCCAAAGTGATCTACACATTCAGTGCTATCACCATCAAAATCCCAGTGGCATTTTTTTTTTTAACTTACAAAAGTAGAAAATAACAATACTAAAATATATGTGGAAGGGGTGCTTGGGTGGCTCAGTGGGTTAAGCCTCTGCCTTTGGCTCAGGTCATGATCTCAGGGTCCTTGGATTGAGCTCCACATCAGGCTCTCTGCTCTCCTCTCCCTCTGCCTGCCTCTCTGCCTACTTGTGATCTCTCTCTCTCTGCCAAATAAATAAAAATCTTTAAAAAAAAGTATGTATGTGGAAGCACAGAAGATCTCAGATAGTTAGAGCTGTCTTGAGAAAGAAGAATAAAGCTGGAGACATTGCAATTTCTGATTTCAAAATATGTTACAAAGCTATAGTGATTAAAACAGTATGTTACTCATATAGACACAGAGACATATAGACCAATAGAATAGAATAGAGTTTGGAAAAAACCTTGCATATATGGTCAATTGATTTTTTGGTGAGAATGCCAAGAATATCCCATGGGGAAAGGATAGTAGATAGTGTCTTCAACAAATGATGCTGGGAAAACTTGATATCCATATGCAAAGGAATGCATTTGGATGCTTACCTTACATCATACAGAAAAATCACCTCAATGGGATCAAAGGTTGGAGTGTGACATTTGAAACTGTAAAACTCCTTAAGAGGGCACAAGCTTATCAATGTTGGCTTAAGCAATGATTTCTTGGATATGGCACCAAAAGCACATTACACAAATCTAGAATAGACAAGTGGGATTCTGTCAAATGAAAAAACTTCTGCACAACAAAAGAAAGAGTCAACATAATGAAAAGGCAACCTACTGAGTGGGAGAGAGTTTTTATAAGTCATTTATCTGTTACAGAGTCAATAGCCAGAACATGTAAGTAACTTCTAGAACCCAGGAGCAAAAAACCAATAATCCAATTACAACATGGGCAAAGGGCTCACTAGACATTTCTTCAAAAAAGACATAAAATGGCTAATAGGTATATAAAAAAGGCTCAATGTCACTAATTATCAGGGAAATACAAATCAAAACTATCATGAAGTACCACCTCATGCTTGTTGGGATGGCTATTATGAAAAAAAGAAAAAGGTTAAAAAGTGTTGGCACAGATATGCAGAGATTAGAACTCTTGTACACAGTTGGTGGGTTTGTATAATAGTGCAACCACAGTGAAGGTCAGTGTGGAAGCTTCTCAAAAAATTGAAAATACAATTACCCTATGATCTAGCAATCCAACTTTTGGGTATATATCCCACATAATCTAAATCAGGATCTCAAAGAGCTATAATCCCTTTTGAGTTGACTTTTGTATAACATGCAAATTTATATTGATGTTCATGGTTTTTGCATAGATATGTTCAGTAGTTCTAGTACTAGTTGTGGAAAACATGAACTGCTTTTGTGCTTTGTCAAAAATCAATGGCCAGGATGCCTGGGTGGCTTAATTGGTTAAGCATCCAACTCTTGATTTTGGCTCAGATCATGATCTCAGGGTCATGAGATTGAGCTCCACATAGGGCTCCACACTGGGTATGGAGCCTGCTTAAGGTTTTCTCTCTCCCTCTCCCTTTGTCCCCCACACTACTGTTCAAGCAACATGTACTTTCTCTCTCTTAAAAAAAAAAAAAATCAGGGGCACCTGGGTGGCTCAGTGGGTTAAGCCTCTGCCTTCGGCCAGGTCGTGATCTCAAGGTCCTGATATCAAGCCCCACATCAGGCTCTCTGCTCAGCAGGGAGCCTGCTTCCCCCTCTCTCTCTGCCTGCCTCTCTGCCTACTTGTGATCTCTCTGTCAAATAAATAAAATCTTTAAAAAAAAATCAGTGCCCATATTTGTGAGTTATTTAGGTAACATTATTTTACTTTTTTCTCATTTAAACATTTCTCTAAAATAAATTTTGTTTGTGTCCATTTTCTATGAGCCATTTTTGCAAATCTTTGACAAGTGATTTCATTTTGTTATATTAGAGATGAGGCTGTATTGGATGTATTCAGTAATGTAGGCTCTGCTAATCAGTTTACCTGGGGACTGAGGGGTCGAAGGTCTAGGAGAAGAATATTATGAGTGGAGGATTAAGATTAAGACTAGCTGTGTATGCAGTCATATCTCACACATTTATATCAAATCAGTATGCTACGGGCTGTGAGCTTCCTTTTGTTTTTGTCTCGTATTAGCTGGTCCTTAGAATAATTCTGGATTTTAGAGCTTTGACAAACAGGTAGTTAGGTGTCTGGGAGAAAGTTCCTAGGTAAGGGACCTAGCACCCCAGCTAGGCAAGCCAATTAATGAAAATTACATTACAGTTTCATCAAAAATTCTTTGACGATTTTCATCAGTTGATGTGAGTCTGAAACGAAGAAAAATTTTTTGATAAGTATGAACATATCTTTGGCATTGCAGTTCTCTCTTTAAATTTAAGTGGTGCCACATATTGTCAAATGCAGCTGGTGACTATGGAGTGCCCTTTTCCTATGAACACAGACAATACATTTCCTAGTTCCCTAAGGCCACAAAGTATCACGAATAGCCTGAAGGCATGCTCATCTCAGGTCTGTCACACTAAGATGTTCTTTACCACGATTCTGATTTTTCTCTCAAGGTTATTCTAGCCTACTCAAAAAGTTATAGAAGCCTGATTAGATTACCCAGGGAGTTTGAAGAAGTAAGCTTTATTGATGTATGGTTTACATGTTATAAACTGCATCAAGGGAGCTTTCAAAAACTTCCTGTGCCCAGCTTCAGCTATAGACATGCTGATTCACTTGGCCTGGGATAGGGACTCAGGACTTTGTTCATGCTCCCCAGGCCTTTCCCACTTGCATCCCCTGGGTTATAAGCCACAGATACAGTTAACCTCACTATTCACTAACATCAACTAAAGGAAATTGGCATGTTGCTAGCAGGTGTGGGAGCTTTCCTAAAAAAAGGTATTGGTAACCAAAAAAGGTATTAGCCAGCCTAGAGATGTCTCAAACACCAGGGCTAGATCTTATATTGTGTCTTTTGACATTTATGTTCAAGGAGGCAAGGGTAGAAAGACTAGTTTTTCAGAGCCTGTGTCCCATAGAGAATGAGGTGCTGGTGGCATGGTTTTCTTGGCCCAAAGAACAACGAGGTGCTTAGTCCCTCAAATTGGGCCCAGAGATGTTGGAGTACCAGGCTTGTTACCATAGACCTGCTTCCCACTCCTGCCACTCCATGTCTGTGTGAGATGAGGACTGGGAAAAGTTTGGAATGAGAGCTATTGGTTCTGGCCTAGTAGGGAGTGAGGTGGTGGTAAGGCTCTTTCCTCCATCCTATTCCCCATGGTGGGGGATGCTCGCGGAGTGAGAGTAGCCCCAGGAGAATTCTTCATAGAGGTTTGAGAGGCCATGGTTGGGAAGCCTGGCACCTTATTTTCTTGTTGGGTATCTGCTTAGGTGGTGGGGTTGCTCTTCTGCTTTCTCTCTGCCTTTTGAGGAGAGGTTTTGATAACCAGAGACAGACAGCATGGCTGAGAAAGAACGTAACAACAGGAGGCCTGAACTCCTACTGATAGTATAGCAGTGATAGAGTATTGCCCAAGTCAAGTAGTAACCAGAGAAGAAAGAAGCCTTGAGACGTCTTTTCAGTCTCTCTCAAGTTGAGTGGACATCTAGAGGGATATGAGCAGAAAAGGGAGTTGGGTGTGTCACCAGACCAGAAGAGACTGATCTGGAATAATTCCCATCTGAGAGAATTATATGCTGGATAGGCCCCATAGACCTGGTGTCTTCTCCTCTGTGCCCTATAAGAGGGCTTGCTTCTATTCACCAAGGTCACAAGGTCATTGTGACAAGTCACTTTTTTAAAGATAAGCAAATATAACAAAAGAAGATGGCAGCAGTGACCAGTAAGAGTCATGTGTTCTTACATCCTCATCTCTCAGCATCAAAGTAAAGGCTGTGAAAAGGAATGGTGGGGGTGAGGGAAGTGGTCCCAGAGGTATAACATGCTTCCACTGCTCCAAGGTCATGAATAGGCAGGAGAGGCAAACAAGCAAATCCTGTCTTTTTGCTTGAGACTCTCCAGGTAGCAGATGCAGCTTTTCTGGTTTGCCTAGAACTGAGGGGCTGTCTGGGGACAGGTTCTCAGGGCTAAATATGGGCAATTCCAGGCAAACCTGATGGTACAACCATCAGGTCTCAAGAATGCCTTGTAATAGGGGACAAGGACAGTTGTGAATGAAATCTGAGTTGGAATTTTAATATTGTGAGATACAACATACATTAAAAAACTGTATAAACCATTATACACAATTTTAAAATTCATAAAATGAACACCCATGTACCCAGGACCCTTGGTAAGTAGAGCATTATATGTACCTTAGAAGCTCCCTGTATGTCCCTCACTGTGGCATTATTTTCCTTGCTGTACCAAGGTAATCACTATTTTGATTTTTATCAGTGCTTGATTTTACTTATCTAGCCACTTATGTATATATTCTTAAAATGTTATATTTGCTTAATTTTGAACTTCATATAATTGAATCATACCATATGTAATCGTCTGTGACTGATCTCTTTGGCTGACAGTATGTTCTTGAGATTTTTCTTTTGTTTCAGTGCTGTATCAGATTTGACTATATGAATATGTATTATTTTTCTGATGGGTGTTTGGTGGTTTCCAGCTTTTGATTTGGTGAAGAGTCCTGCTCTTTACATTCTTCTGCATACCTGTTTTCTGGTGCAAATGTACTTTATTATATATATTTAGAATTGAAGTTGATGCATCATAGGGTTTGTACACAGTAGACTTTACTGGATCATTCTGAACCTTTTCTCAGTACAGTTGACTAATATGCATTCCCACCTACACCATATGACAGTTCTCATTGCGTTACATTCTCACCAATATTTGGTATTTCTGGCCTTTTAATTTTTGTCAGTCTGGTGAGAAATGGTATCCAATTATAATTTCAATTTGCATTTTCCAAATTAATAATGAATTCAGTAATTTTAATATATTCCTTATTAAAGCTTAATACACTGTATTTTCTATCTTCTTTTCTATATTAGAGTTTTTGTTGTTATACTGGTTTTTTAGTTGACTTATGGGAGTTCTTTACATATACACATACATATTTTTATATACACACATACAGAGTTGACCTTGAACAACATGGAGGATATGGGCACTGATTCCCCCCAGCCCCCACACAGTTGAAAAACTGTGATTGACTTTTGACTTCCCTAATCTTAACTGTAGTAGTTCTCATTCTTTGTTGGTTATATGAGTTGCAAAGATTTGTGATGTGGCTTGGGTGCGGCCTGTGCTTTCCCTCTTCTTATTGCTGTCTTTTAATGATGGAAGAAACTTGCTAATTCTTTTTACAAAAAGCTCTTTCATACTCCAAGATCATAAACATAAGTTGTATTTTAGAAACTTTTAAAACATATTTTGTTTTGCATTGAGTTTTCTTTTAATTCACCTGGAAATGATTCATTTTTATATGTGTATGGTGTGAGGTAGAGATGTGATTTAAGTTTGCTAGATATGTAATTAATATATATTAACAATTCCTATATATAATATAACAAACTAACACATAATACACATTGAGGAATAATTGACAAATATAATTGTATATATTTAAAGTATACAACATCATGATTTGATATTCATACACAAGGTAGAATGATTTCCATGATCAGGAGAATTAACACATCCATCACCGTACACAGTTGGCCCTTGCTTCCTTCCTCCCTTCCTCTCCTTCCCTTCACAAGTAGGCAGACAAGCAGGCAGAGAGGCAGGCAGAGAGAGAGGGAGAAGCAGGCTCCCCGCTGAGCAGAGAGCCCGATGTGGGGCTCGATACCAGGATCCTGGGATCATGACCTGAGCCGAAGGCAGAGGCTTTAACCCACTGAGCCACCCAGCTGCCCCACCTGTAGGATTTCTTAAAAGGTAGATCAACTAGCAGAAAAAAATTGGTTTTGTTTTTACTCTGTATTGAAATGTATTGATTTTGCCTTCATTTTTGAAATGATAGTTTTTCTGAGTGCAGAATTATTGCTTTATAGTTTATTTGTTTTCCCTGCACTTTAAATATTTCTTCTCCTGCCGTCTGGTCTCCATTACTTATGAAGAGAAGTCACTTGTTAATCACACATATTTTCCTGTGTGTAGTGACTCACTTTTATCTTGCTGCTTTTACTATTTTCCTCTTTTTTTTTTTTTAAATTTCAGCAGTATATTATGTTTTATCTAGATATGGATCTCCTTATATTTGAATTCATGGAAATGTATGGATCTGTGGAAAATTACTTTTCAACAAATTAATGTTTTTAATATCTGCTTTTGGCCATTATTTTTTTAAAAAAGATTTTATTTATTTGAGAGGGTGTTTGTGTGTGAGAGAGAGAGCTTACACAAGTGGGGAAGTGGCAGAGGGAGAGGGAGAAGCTGGCTCCCTGCAGAGCAGGGAGCCTGATGCAGGACTCAATCCCAGGACCCTGGGACCACCACCTGAGCTAAAGGCAGACGCTTATGACTGAGCCACCCAGATGCCCTGGCCATTACTTTTTCAAATATTTTTTGAAATATATTGTATCCCCTTTTAGGATTTCTATTTCATGTGTGTTGGTATGCTTGATGTTATCTCCTAAATCTTTGTTCATTCTTTTCAATCTTACTTTATCTTTTTCTCAAATTGGATTATTTTCATTGACTTAGCATCAAGTTTCCCAATTCTTTTGCCATTTTAAACTTGCTGTTGCATCCATCTAATAAAATTCTCATTTCATTTATTGTGCTTTTCACCTATATATTCCATTTGGTTCATTTTTTAGTTTTTGAGTTCCCTAATGAAGTTGTTTTTTTGTTGACTCTTGGCAGAATACTATTCCTTTAATTCTTACATATACCATCTTTTAACTCTTTGAGTATATTTGTACTCACCACTTTGAATTCCTCTTAAAGATATATTTATTTAGCTTCATGAGAGGGAGAGAGAGAGAGCCTAAAGAGGGGAGGCTGAGGGAGAGAATCTCAAGCAGACCTCCTGCAGAGTGGAGAGTCCCACTAGGGGGTCAATCTTACCACTCTTAGATCATGACCTGAACCAAAATGGAGTCAGCCATTTAACTGACTGAGCCATCCAGGAGACCCACCCACTTTGAAATTTTTTCCTGCTAAATTCAACATCACTGTTGGTTTTATTGATTGTGTTTTTCTTCCTTTGTATGAGGTCACAGTGTTGTTTTGTTTTTTGATATGTTTCATTTTTTTGTTGTTGTTATAATTAAAAACTGGATACTGTACTAACTCCAGATTCTTTTTCCTGATGGCTTTGTATTCTTAATAACTTATTTGGACTTAAATTGTGTAAATCTATTTCTCCTGTGTTTTATGGCTTAACTGACTGAGCCATCCAGGTACCCCATTATTACTATTTTTTTGTGGTGTTAAGTTTATTGCTTTACTTTGATTTTTAGAAAAGAACAGTGTAATTGAGATATGTCACACACCTTACAATTCACTTATTTGAAATATACCAGTCAATAATATTTAGTATATTCACATACTTGTACAACTATGACTACAGTCAATTTTTAGGACATTTCATCACCTTTAAGAGAAATCCTGTATGTATCATCAGTCACTCCCCATTTTCCCCCAAAATTCCCTGTTCCCGACCCCCTGGCAACCACTAATCTATGTGTCTCTATAGATTGGCCTGTTCTGGAGAGTTCATATGAATGATATGGACCTTTGTGACTGGCTTCTTTCACTTAGCATAAGGTTTTCAAGGTTCAGCCATATTGTAGCATATATTGGTAATTAATTCTTTTTGTTGTCAAATAATATTCCATTGTATAAATATAACACAATTTATTTATCCACTCATCTGTAGGTAGACATTATGTTGTTTCTACTCTATGGCTGTTAGGAACGATGTTGCTATGAACATTTGCATCCAAGTTTTTGTGGGTACACTAGTTCCTAGTTATCAGCAGGGAATATGTCCCAAGACCCTCCTGTGGGTGCCGAAAACTACTGATCATACTTAACCCTATAAATACTATGTTTTTTTCCTATATATATATGTACCTATGATGAAGTATAACATATGTTAGGCACAGTAAGAGGTTAATAACAATAACCAATAATAAAATCAAATAATTATGACAATATAGTGTGATAAAAGTTATGTAAATGTGGTCTTTCTTTAAGAATCTTGTTGTCCTGGGTGCTTGGGTGGCTCAGTGGGTTAAACCTCTGCCTTCGGCTCAGGTCATGATCCCAGGACCCTGGGATGGAGCCCTGCATCGGGCTCTCTGCTCAGCAGGGAGCCTCCTTCCTCCTCTCTCTCTGCCTGCTTCTCTGCCTACTTGTGATCTCTGTCTGTCAAATAAATAAATAAAACCTTAAAAATAAAATCTTGTTATCCTGTCCTCACCCCTCTTCTCATGATGATGTGACATGATAAAAGGCCTGAATGATGAGATGAAGTGGGTACTGTAATGTAGCATTAGGTTACTACTGACCTTATGATGATACATCAGGAAAGAGATCATCTGCTTCCAGACAGTGATTGGCCACATAGAACTGAAACTACAAAAAGAGGAACCCTCGATAAGGCGGGGGTGGGGAGAGGTGATTCTACTTATGTTTTCACGTTTCTTGGGTTTATCCCTAGAAATGGAATTTCTTTATATAACTCTGTTTAACTCATTGAGAAATTGCCAGACTGTTCTCCAGAGCATCTGCCCCATTTATAATTGCACCAGCAATGTATGAAGATCTTTGTTTCTTCACATGTTTCCCAATACTTGCTATCTGTCTTTTTAATTACAGTCATCCTAGTGGATTGTTTGTGCTTTTCTTATTTTAGAGCCTGATTTCCTAGAGGTCACCCCTGTGTTTATGTAGCGTAATGACAAGTCAGAGATTTGGGCAGGGATTCTGCTCACACACCTCAAATGTGTAAGTCATCCACCCTCTGCTGGTCTGGTTGGATATAGTGGGTTCATCTGAAGTTTAGCCAGTTGTCAGGTTGGCCTTGGCTTTTATTTTATGCTTGGCTCTTTTGGAGTTCCTCCGCACATGTACATATTTTCACAGCGATCCAGGATGGGGAGAGGGCACATCCAGTCCTTCTATGGGTTTCTCATTTCCAGGATCTCCCCATTAAATTTCTGGTAGTCTGTCACTTACCTTTGCCAGAACTACATATCCAGGCTACAGATCTGTAGATCTTTGTTTCCTACCAAGTCTGATACTTTTACTGTCAACGTGCCAGGCAGGGCTTTTTGTCTTCTACCAAATAGAATCTTTTTCCTGGAGCAGCACAGGGGCTGGTGTTCATGCCCTGCCCCATGCTGGTAAGACTTTGATTCTAAGTGAGCTAAGGAGTGGTGGCATGAGCAGTCCCAGGTGCAGTCCCAGGTGCAGAGACCTCAGAGTGATACAGTGCCTTCATTTGTTGTTTGCTTTTAGTCAGTTTCCAGGTTCTGGTGTAGCTGATTTAGACAATGTTGCCATTTTATTTTTTATTTTTTAAAATTTATTTATTTGACAGACAGAGATCACAGAGAGAGAGGAGGAAGAAGGCTCCCTGCTGAGCAGAGAGCATGCCCATGCAAGGCTCGATCCCAGAACCCAGGATCATGACCTGAGCCGAAGGCAGAGGCTTAACCCACTGAGCCACCCAGGGGCCCCAACAATGTTGCCATTTTATACTTGTTTCTTTGAAGGTAGAATTTGCTGTACTTTTGACATGCTGATAGTGGGAAGCCCTGCCACCATAACTTTTTAAAGACTAGTTATACTGCTTCTTTCTACCTTATCAAATAAGATACTTTTCTCATTAATTCTGAGACTTAATTTTCTAATGTAAGCTTTTAAAAGTGTGCATTTCCCCTTGAGTACTGCCTTAATCAATCCTTCATGTTTTGATTGATAATTTATTAACTATCATTCAGTATAAACAGATTCTAATACTGATAATTTAGTATAATTAATACTGATAATTCAGTATAAACAGATTCTAATACTTATGAATTTTTCTCACTTCTTCATGGGTTAGAAATGTTCTCTGCTTCCTGTTATTGATTTCAAACTTCATTCCTCTGTTCGTGAAGTATGTGGTCAAATGTTGCCATGTTCCATATGTACTTTAAAAGTAAAGGTTTATTCTCCAAATGTTGTGTGTGAAATTCCACACATGTTCATCATCATCAAACTTGTGAATGGTACTATTTAAATTAATTTTATCCTTCCTGATTATATTTAGCTTGTTTGATCAAAAAGAGAGGAGTATATGAAAATCCCCTATTTTTTCTCTAGTATTTCTGTCAGATTTTGTTATATTTACTGTAAGGCAATGTGATAAGGTATGCATAAGTAAACTGAACATTGTATTATTATGTAGCAACCATTTTTAATTATGATTTGTATTTTGTTTAAAAACCTGTTTTATGTGCTATTACCAACATCATTTTTGTTGTTGTTACTGTTACGGAACACAGACTGGATCCTGGCCAGAAAAACCAAGGGGCACTCGGAGGCTTTGGAGGATCCAAGATTTATTTCATGCTAGTGAGCCCAGATGAGAGTAATCTCTCAAAGTCTGAGCCCTGAGCACAGGTAAAGGGGTATTTTATACATTTTTACTTCCCTATCTGTGCCACTCTTGTAGCAGTGGCTGGTGGGGCCAGGGGAATGCCTGGAATGGCTCCGAAGCCGGGACTGAGATTCCCCTGCTGGATTAGTCAGCTACCTCAGAACACAGATTTTCCTTATCATTACTATTTGTCTAGTACATTATTATCTGTTTTCTACTTGTCTGATTATTACATTTTTTCTTTCTTATGGACTTTTTTCCTTATTGTGTCTACTCCCTCTTTACTCTTTTGAATTTATGTAGTCCCTGTGTCTTCTTTTAGTAGTTCCCCTAGCTATTTTAAGTATGGATCATACTTAGTCTAAAATTTATAAACACTGTTACTGTTCTGAATAATAAATCATTTTGCTCCTAACTTACATGCCTTTACTTCTCCCATGGCCATACACATCCCTAGAATCTAGTAAATCCAGGATTTCAATTCTATGTTCTGTCTTTCCCTGAAGACTTTTGAAGGGTTGTAGTGTTCTCACTTATTTTTTAGTGGTTTCAGCAATTGAAATAGGAAGGCTGAGCTTCAAAAGAAGCTGAGGAGAAACCTGTTCTAGTCTGCCCGCTGGTAACCCTTAGCTACAAAGGAAAATAATATCACCCTGTTTAATTCTGTTGTGTTTATTAACTTGTCTTTCTCATTCGGTTCCTTTCATTTCCTTCATCTGTTCCTCATTACTGTCTCCTATGGGAACTCTCTTTACTCTTGGTTTTGTTATGATTATAGCTTTAGATACATGACTCTTAAGAGGTGTCCTATAAAATACATTAGCTTTCTTGGTATCTGAAGCTTGTTTCAAAGCTTCAAAATAAGATGGTAGGAGCAAAAAAACTCTTTGGAAAATTACTCTAGAGTTTTTGGATTTAACAAAACATAAAGAGGTAAATGCTGTGCACACTCTGTTACTAAGCCAAAGCTCAATGGATCGTCATTCAGGCTGGTTTGGAAAGTATGATCTGAAATTGGAGGAGATGTGATCACCATCACTTTTTCTTCTTTTCTTCCTCCCTCCCACTTACATTCCTATAAACTCACTTTGCCAAAAATAACTGTTGGTGCTGATTGAGTCTGCTTACTAAAAAAGGGGAGGGACAATCTTGTGATTCAAGACTAGATGCCCATCTTTATGGCCAGGATGTTGCTAGAAACTTACATGTGCTTTTAGAAGCCCTGGCATCATCAGCAATTAATAATCGTAGTAATAGCAAATGTGTATAGAGTGCTTACACTGTGTAAGGCACAATATTAAGTATTTTACATATACTAACTGATTTTATACTTGGCACACTTTATTAGTGGTGAGGAAATTAGTTGATAGTGAAGTTTGGTTACTTGCTGGTAGTTATTGAGTAGCAAGCAGATCCAGGGTTTGAACCAGATGGTCTGGCTTTCTGGGTTCAGGTTCTTGCCGTCTGTTGCACACTAAAGAGTAGATGGTATTGTAGCCTTAGACTTCACTGAGAATTTGACAGTGTGGGAAGGTCCATCACCCCAAATTAAACTCGCCTGTCTCCATCCCACATTGCCGGGAGCCCTGCCTTGCCCATGCCCATCTTCTTCAGGGCATGAATTTTAGCAGTGTTTTCTATGCTTCCTAAGTTTTGGTGGATTAGAATGTATTTGAATAGTCTTTTGTTGTGGCTGCTCTTTTTTTTTTTTTTTTTAATATAATTTTTTTTATTTTTTTTTTTAAACATGTATTTTTATCCCCAGTGGTACAGGTCTGTTGTGGCTGCTCTTTAACTGTACCATGGACATGTTTTCTCTTCCTGCTTACTGTATAGCATTTGGAAGCTAGAGACTACATCTGAAGTCTTATATTGTTACCAATCTATAGCATAGTTCTCTAGTCCTATTGCTTAGAAACTATCTCTATGTTATATTTGTAGATAGATGAAATGAGTAATTGGAAACAAGGATTGAAAAATTGTATGAATATCTGGGAGAGAAAAGTACAGCCTAATAGTAGGGTAGAGATGGAAAAAACAGCAAGAAATTTAGAAAATTTTATGTATTATAAAAAAGTAAAAGAAAAAGAAACTATCAACTTCCATGTGGAAGCATTTCAGGTGAGAAAAATAGTAGGATGAGTTAATCTGGCATTCAGAATTCTAATTGAGAGAGGGACAAAGCTGGACTTGGATTTTCCTCTGTGATTCTATTTTCTCTCATATATATGTTGTACCCACATATCCACTCATCCCTACAGTACAGCCATTTTGCCTGGGCTCAGGAAGACCAGCCAATAGTGTATTGCTGTGATAAAGAGTCACCAGAAAGATGAATAAAAGGGTCCATAAGGGAATGGCCCCATTCTAAGGTCAGAGCCATAAGGAAAATCAGAAACTCCTGGAAACAGCAGTGAAATTAGGCACTTTGTTAAATTGTCCCATTAACCTCTTTGTTCACAGAAAATTCCTCTAGAGATCTTGAAGTTTTCTGGCACAGTCCAATATCCTGGCCACATCAGCAGACAGCAGAGCTCATTACCTTAAATTGATTAAAAAAAAAAAAAGATTTATTTATTCATCTGAGGTAGAGTGGGAGGACCAAAGGGAGAGGGAGAGAGAGTCATTAAACAGACTCTGCATTAAGTGTGGAGCCCAAGGCCGGGCTCAATCTCACAACCCTGAGATCAAAACCTGAGCTGAAACCAAGAGCCGGACACCTAACTGACTGAACCACCCAGGTGCCCCTATACTGATATTTTTATCATTATATCAGGATAGATTAAGTGGAAGCTTATTTTAATTAGACAGATGAAAACTTTGAAAATACCTGGAAGGTCCAAGTCAAGCTTAGAGAAACGATGAAAATATCCGTTAAACATCACATGATGAGAATTTGCATTGATTATGTATGGTTTTTAACTGGATGTACATATTTGTGCGAGTAGTTTTAATAGTACACTTTAAATCCAACTGAATGAAGTGTCTGTTTTTGTACTTTCTAATATTCTTTCATAAACCATATCTATAGGCATTATTAAAGAGTTTGCTTTTTCTCTAATAATGCTGTGTTTCTCTCTCTCTCCAGACTTCCCATTAGATTTTTACTATGTTACTTTCTAAACCATTTATCAAACAAGCAATTTTAAGCAAGTTCCGCTCCCACCACAATCTTCTAGAAGACTGTTGTTCCAAGATAACCACAATTAATTCACTAATTTCCTTCATAGTCTAATTAGCAGCTGTTATCGTATTAATCTGAAATTACTTGGAAAGAGTTCATAGAATTCTTTTAACAAACATGAACTTTTAGCAAAGTGAAATTTTGCTTTGAGTATTTTTAACCCACTTGTCATGTTAAGATTTTAATTGCACCTCCTACATAGTTGCTTATAACTGTTTAAAAATATAACTCAAAGTTTTGTTGTTATTGTTGTTTATGCAACAGTTTGTGGAAAAAAAAAATTAAAGCAGTTCACTTCAGTCCTAACCAGTAACCAAGTACATTCTCTCCTCTTTGGTAGATCTCTGGGGATGTGGATGTGGGTGCTTGAGGCAGTCATTGACCCATGGGCCTTAAGGTCATTTGTGTATTTCTCCATCCTCTGCCTCCAGGCACACCTCACAATTTTCTGATTATGTTTGACTTCCTAAATGGATTATCAAAGAGAATGTATGCTTCGATGAGCGACCCTGGGTATGGCAGTACACTTTCTCTCATTAGCATTTTGACAATTGAGTATTAGTTCCTTAAAGAGTGGTGAACTTTGGGTACACTGACAAAATAATAAGTTTAGACTTCAAAATCCAGACTGCACCAAGGAAATGCCACTCTGGTGTGGTCTCCCTAAGGCACCAGATCATTGCACCAAGTGGCATCTTCCGTTAAAGCTCTAAAGCCAGATGGGTCTGATTGCTCTGAAATGCAACATGTGACTGTGAAGGATTGGCTTTCTTGAACACCTGGGGAATCTTCATTGACTCTCTTCTAGCCAGCCAGATCACGGAAAGGAAAGGATTTTCTTGCTTGGCAACTCCCTTCCTGGGAAAAACAGAGTGGAACTCTATCTTGGTCCAGCTTCATGGAATAATTCCACTATTCTCTGCATGACTTAGCTTTTCCTGTTCCTTTTTCCAATCTTATATTCAGAGATGAACCACGCAGACTGTCTGTCTACATTTTAACTCTGGAAATGCCTGCAAAGTATTATCAAGTACTACTTTAGTAGTTATTATCACAAAAGAGAGATGTGAATTACCTCTGGTAATTTGTTATATACAGAATAACATATATCAAGTTACTACTTAAGCAAATACTGATCACTCATTAATCATTCACTATGTCTAAATACAGATCCTTTTTCATGAAGTGGCACAAATAAATTCCTTTCCTTCTATTTCTTTGAATACCTCATAGACCAGTTCTTCATTGGGTCATAGATTACTATTTCAGTACTCACCATTTTTTAAAAGGGTATAGTTCTGAGAACTTTGGCCTGGGAACCAGGATGTACCAGTTGTGAATAAATGTGAATGTGAACAGGTCAGTCATCTACCTGGGTTTTGAACATAAAAGAATGGGGATAGGCTAGGATGTTCTCAGGAGCTCTTGCTGCACCAAAGGAGACTGGCTTTGACATTCCCCTAATCCCCACCTCCACACCAAAGTCTCCAATGGCTCTTCCCTCTTTAAAGAAGAAACTTGAGACTCTTAGGACTTTATGTTCTTTATATTCTGGGCAATGCTAATTTAAAATATTTTTCTCCTATTTGACCTAATTTTACTCATATTTCTACACACATGGCTTATATTGATGGCTTTTTCCTTTTTGCTTTTGCTGTTCTTCCCATCTCTTGCCTCTTCTCTGCTTAACTGAGTCTTACGCTTCCTTCAGTGTCTAAATTGGAGTGTGTACCCATGAGATCATCTCTGATCCTCTTCCAATACCCAGTGGTTTGCCTGCCTCGAGTTTCCCATTTGGCATGTGTATGTGTTCCTGGAAAACCTTGTATTCTTCACAGTCATGCACTAAAAAGACCAGAAGTCATAAGGAAAATGGGTTTGAGGGAGATCATTAGAAATCTCTGCAACTTTGTGACCACAGCACTAATGAAAACAAGAATAATCTTAATATAACTTTTAGTATAGTATCAAAAGACCAGTTCCATTTCTGAATAATGAAAAGTGATGCAATAAATGGAGGGCTTTACATAAAAACAGAACAAAACAGAAGGTAGTTTTTTGAAGGGGGAATGGGGGAAGATGTGAGGCAAGGTCAAGGCTGCTGAGTTAGGGAGATGAGAGCCATATGTACAAGATCTGGACGAATCTACAACAAGGTTTTCTAAGACAAAGTACTTCACTGCTGAATCAAGAGGAAGGACCTGGCACATGCATAGCAGCTGGCTTTGACTCCTTTTACTCAGCTTTTTTAGTGTTGTGTGAATTCATCTACGGATACTTCCTGGCACAGATCATTAATGGGCTAAAAAAGAAAAAGACATGGATAAATCAGTGCAACTCTTTTAAAAAACATTTTACTTATTTATTTGACAGAGACCACAAGTAGGCAGAGAGGCAGGCAGAGAGAGAGGAAGGGAAGCAGGCTCCCTGCTGAGCAGAGAGCCCGATGCGGGCTCGATCCCAGGACCCTGAGATCATGACCTGAGCAGAAGGCAGAGGCTTAACCCACTGATCCACCCAGGCGCCCAATCAGTGCAACTTTTATGCTATCCTGATATCATTCTTTCATTTATCAATCCCATATAAGCTAATTTATATTGTGGTAACAGACAATATGCTAACACACATTATTCTCTCCTTTCATTGCAGGTATTCTGTGCGTCACCAGGTATTTTAATTTATTTTGATAGTGATGAAAAAGGACAGAGACATATGAAGAACTTCACTGGATACTAAGCTTGTTCATGTGTTTTCCATACAAACAATTTCTGAACACAATTACTTTCAGGATCGAAATCTCTTTTACTCTCCTGTAAGTTCCTTGAAGAGGACCAGGGCTGAGTACTGTTTGGTTTCCTTCATGTACTGTGTTTTAACCCAGAAATTGTTGAATATCTTCTTGAATAATGATTAATTGCCCAAAACACACACAGTTGAATAATTAAAGTAAATATTTAAACCTTATTTCTCAACACATTTGTCTTTAAACCATCATTTAAAATATTTCTCTTACTAGTCATGGATAAAGTTATGAAAGTTAAGTGAGCAAGGTTGGTATTTAGTAAATTATGGAAGGAGAAGCTATACAATTACCTGTGTGTCATGGCTTGTTGAATTGTGTTTTGATTAGCAATGAAATGCAGCTCCAGAGGAATACCACCCATGGTATACCAGTACCTCTTCTCCCATTGTGAACCCACAGACAGAAGTATTTTAAGTATGTCCACAGTTCTACCCCCAAGAAAATTAAAGGTGTTGACCACAAGAAAATGGAGTAGCAGCTATTTAGAACAGAATGTGTCTCTTCTGCATCCGCATGTGGGATCAAGCACACTGCCAGTGCTTAATAGGCATATGGTGTCTCTTCAATGAATGTGTCATGATACCATCATGTACTTTGCACATGGAGTAAAAAATCCTTTGCCTAAAGGTTCCATGTTGCCAGAGAAGATGTTATTAAAACTGCATTACTTTTTAAATAATCAGAATAAGAAAATATGTTTTCTTTCACCATTTTCTAACAGAATGCCAGCAAAGCTGTCCCTGGGGTCTCTCACGAGCTATGTGGAAGTCAGCATATTCCAAATTGAGAGAAGGAGAAAACAGAGCACGCTCTTTTTGAATCAGGGGATTTTTTTTTTTTTTTTTTTTTTTTTTTTGGTGCTTCTGAGAAGCCAAATTCTCTGAGAGGAGAATTTGATGTCAGGGCAGCTGAAATTAGCTTGTCTCTCTGGGAAAGGGATATTGCTGTAGGAAATAGATGAAAGTTACTCTATGAGGCACACACTTCCAAGGAGCCACCATGGGTGAGCAGGGTACTAATAAAAGATGACACCTTCTTTTTAAAGTGAGTCTCATGGTAAAGGGGAGTAACTGAAGAGAAGAGTATTTCCAGGAACAGTTGGAGTCATCAAGCATGGAACCTCAGAGTTCCAAATAGTTACTTGGTTTTAGTGTGGCAATTAGCTACCAATAGCCAATGTCTTTTATCTGCTAGATCTAACTAAAAATTGACACTAATTATGTCAAATGACAAATATACTGAAAGTTAGAGTCCAGGGTTGAGTGCTTGAGGTCCTGGTAGTTATTAATGTTATTCTGGTTCTTACAAGAATTCATTTCAAACCTATTAATTCTATGGTCATTTCTGCTCTTCTAAACACATCAGGGAAGTGATGCCTTTTATTAGGCTATTTTTTTTTCCTTGTGCTTTATAAATTTTGGGAGTGTTATCTCTTTTGATTGGAAAGAATATGATGTGAGTCAGTGTAGCTTCTGTTCCAAGCGCTCGCTGCTGGTTGGCAGCAGTATAGAAAAATAGCAGCCCTCAGTACTGACTGTGCGTCAGAATCACTTGGGGAGACATAAAGATTACAGATGTCCAGGCTTTACCCTAACAGATTCTGAAATTGTTGGTCTGTAATGGGTCTGGGTGGCTGTATTTTTTATAGTTTTTGAAATTCTATGGTGCAGTTGGGATTGAAGACACATTACTCTACATCACCCGTGTAAACGTAAGATGCTACAAGGACAGTACCTGCTAGAAGCCGTTGTTCAGTTAATGGTAGAGAGAGGAGCAGGAGGGAGAAAAGGAGGAGGAAGAGTAAGTACCATTCGGACTGACAGTGTCTTGAGGCACAACTCCCTTAAGGCAAGAAATGACATTACCACTGTTTTCTGTCAGCTCATTCTTCTCCTAAATCAACTCCCTTTGTTCCTTTTGGTTATAAATAGGTTCATCTGTATTCCTGGATTTTAAGTCCCTTTTCATTCCAAGGTGATCAGCAAATTGATAGGACCTCTTTTTCAGGGGAGGGGGACCATGGGTAAAAATCAATTGACACATCACAACAAATCTCTTTCTGATTTCAGAAATAAGTAATGTGTGGAAAAAGAGTTTATAAAAGTGAGAAAATAGGCTGTAACTTTCCCTTCCTGTTCAAGTCTGAAGGACCATCGCCCTGTAAAATTAGTTTATTAATGAGGAGAGTTTCCAGGCAAGTTTTTCCTTTTATAGGTGATGCAATGAAATCATCTTATTCAATAAAAAATAGATTTCCTCTGTCTTTGCATTTCAGTAAAGTCCAAATAGCTTGTCTCTTATAAGTACTACTTTCAGACATCAAATATGATCTATTATTGATATTGTTGCTGCACTTCATCAAAGTAGTTTTGTCCCTCACCTTCAGTCATGTTTAGCTGTTAGGTTTATGAATACCAGGTACTAAAAACACTTACCAAACCAGCAGACTAAGCTTTTGAACTAGTTAGAAGTGTTCCTTTAAGTACAACTGGTATACTGAGGAAAAAATGTTAAACATTAATGACAGATGGAATTATATAGTGACTCACTAGTTCACAAAAGTTTACCTGATACAAAAAAAAAATTACATTTCAAATCTTGAAAGATCTTACAATTTCGTCATACATTTTGATACAGAATTCCTTTTTGTCTTTCCTCTTTTTCTCCTTCATGTTGAGAGAATAATTATCATCTCAAGAGGATGTTAAATTTCTCAGAAATTAATTTATTACCTTTGAATGGTATCTTACCAAATGAATTTTTATTAACCATTTGATCTTTTCCCTTCCTTTTACAATTGTTTTTGTAATTCACATGTAATACTAGAAAAAAGGGAGCCACTGGACTTTATCATTCTGAACTATAGACTAAATAAAGCTGTCAGTCTCTTCAGGAGCAGATAAACTAACTAACGGATTGTGCAAGGAAGCCAGAGATTCCTACTACTGTTTTGGGAAACACTAATTTTCTAGACATACTCTTGTATATTTGCTATTAAGCAATTTTATCCCTCCTGCAAATATAAAATCAGAGTAGTTAATAAACAATGTCAGGGTACATGCTTATTAAATTTTTGTTGTCCCCCATCACTCACAAATGTATTTATGTTTGGAAGGCATTGAAATGGAAGAGATTTGAACTTAAAAAAATTTTTTTTAATAAACATATAATTTATTATTAGCCCCAGGGGTACAGGTCTGTGAATCGCCAGGTTTACACCCTTCACAGCACTCACCATATCACATACCCTCCCCAATGTCCATAACCCCACCCCCCTCTCCCTAACCCCCTTCCCCCGGCCTCCTTCAGTTTGTTTTATGACAGTAAGAGGCTTTTATGGTTTGAGACTTGAACTTTTTTTTTTAATAAAGATTTTATTTATTTGACAGAGAGATCACAAGTAGTCAGAGAGGCAGGCAGAGAGAAGAGGGGGAAGCAGGCTCCCCGTTGAGCAGAGAGCCCAATGTGGGGCTCGATTCCAGGACCCTGAGATCATGACCTGAGCTGAAGGCAGAGGCTTAACCCACTGAGCCACCCAGGTGCCCCGAGACTTGAACTTTTGATGTAAGCTTTTCATTATGAGCATGACTGGTGGGGAAAGCAAAACAGGCAAAGATTGTATTTGCAAATTTTCTGCAACTTGCCTACTATGAGAGATCTCCCCAACCCTTGGCCAACTTTATTGAGATATAATTGATATTTAATGTTGTTTAAGGTTAAGATGTACAAGAGATTGATTTGATATATTAAATATTGCAAAATGATAACTACCATGGTGTTAGCTAACATTTCCATCACATCCCATAGTTAGCATTTTTTTTTGTATGTGTGTGATAAGAACTTTTAAGATCTACCCTTTCAGCAACTTTCAAGTATATAATACAGTATTATTAACTATAATTGCCTTGGTGTACTGTAGATTTCCACAACTTACTCATAACTGGAAGCTTGTATCCTTTGAACAATGCCTCCCCATTGGGGAGACATTGATTTTGTTTGATTTTTTGATTTTTGTTTCTTTGATTTTTTGTTTCTGTGAGTTTGTATTTTTAAGGTTCCACATAAAGTGGTGTCCTATAGTATTTGTCTTTCTCTGTTTGATTTATTTCACTTAGTTCTCAGGGTGCATCCATGTTGTTGCGAATGGCAGAATTTCCTTCTTTCTTATGGCTCAATAATATTCAATTTTGCATATATATCACATCTTGTTTATCCATTTATCCATTGATAGACAGAACTTGCTTCCATATTTTGGCTATTGTGAATAAGGCTGAATTAAGCATAGGGGAGTATAGATATCTAGTAAAGATCCCTGTTTGCATTTCCTTTGTATATATACCCAGAAGTGGAATTACTGGATTATAGGATAGCTATATGTTTTCTTTCAGGAGTCTTATAGTTTCAGATCTTATATTCAAATCTTTAATCCACTTGGGGTTGATATTTGTGCACAGTGTAAGGTGGTGCTCAGCATTACATACATGTGGCTCTCCAGTGGCTTTCTTGGTACCATTTATCAGAGAGACAAATGGTTCTTGGCTTCTTTGTTTTAAATTAATTGATCATGTATGTGTTGGGTTATTTCTGGGCTCTCTATTCTGTTCTGTTGATCTATATGTCTTTTTAAATACCATTTCCACCTGGTGATTCACAGACCTGTACCCCTGGGGATAAAAATACATGTTTATAAAAAATAAAAAATTATATAAAAAAAAATAAATACCATTTCCATACTGTTGTAATTACTATAGCTTTGTAATGTAGTTTGCAATCAGAAAACATAATTGCCTCCAGCATTGTTCTTCTTTCTTAGGATTCCTGTGTCTATTCTGGTTCTTGTGTGACTCCATTCAAATATTAGAATTATCTATTTCTGTGAAAAGTGCCATTGGAATTTTGATCGGGTTTGGAGTGAATCAGTGGATGGCTTTGGGTACTATGGATATTTTAACAATATTAATTCTTCCAATTCATGGTCATGAAGTATTATTTCCATTTATTTTGTGTCTTCTTCAGTTCCTTATTCATGTCTTTGAATTTTCATTGTGTAAGTCTTTCACCTCCTGGGTTAAGTTTATTCTTAAGTATTTTGTTCTTTTTGATGCAGTTGCAAATGGAATTGTTTTCTTAATTTCTCCTCCTGATAGTTCATTATTAGTATATAAAAATGCAACTGATATTTGTTTATTGATTTTGCATCCTCCAACTTTATTGAATTCATTTATTTGTTCTAAGAGTTAGATCACTTGGGATCTGACAAAATCCCAGTAGATTAGGGTCTGGTAAAATAATTTCTCTTGATGGCAAATTTTGTTCAGAATAATGGAATTCTCTGGTGTATAAAAAATTACCACTTCTCCTTTCCCCTTGCTAGAAGGCATATTTTGACTCATTTTCACTGTGAGAACCCGGTAAGGCTCCTGGAGGTAAACCCTACAAAACTGTGGGGTCCTCCTTATGAATCGGGCCCCCTAGAGATTCTCTCAGAATTTTGTACACTGAGCCTCCTATATTTTTTCAGTTACAGTTTCAGTTTTCCTACCCTGATACTGTATTCTGGGAAAGTTCTTCTTCTGGGTTTCTACTCTGGTGAATTGTGATTCTCTGTATTCTCCCGTGTTTTTTTTTTTTTTTTTTTTTTTGTTGTTGTTGTTGTTGTTTTTTTCATTTGCTGGGGCTCAGGGGGTGGATAGTGATCAGTTCTTGTTACCTTATTTCTCTGACAGATCTAGAAGGGTTGCTGAATTTTGTTTGTTCGAGCTTTTTACTTGTTTTACTGAAGTTTGTTCAGCTTTTTACTTGTTAAGGCAGAATGGCAACTTCTGAGCTCTTTATAAGCTGGACTGGAAACCAGAAGTCTTCTGTTGCTCTTTCCATGTCAGCTTTATTCTTATGTATTTAATACTGTCTTTTCTATTCTTTTCTACCATCACATATTCTAACTAGTGATTTTTTTTTACATGAAAGCCATTGTTTGCTGTATATTATTTCTTTACCAGCCATCTTTTTTTTTTTTTAAAGATTTTATTTATTTATTTGACAGAAATCACAAGTAGACAGAGAGGCAGGCAGAGAGAGAGAGAGGGAAGCAGGTTCCCTGCTGAGCAGAGAGCCCGATGCGGGACTCAATCCCAGGACCCTGAGATCATGACCTGAGCCGAAGGCAGCGGCTTAACCCACTGAGCCACCCAGGTGCCCCTCTTTACCAGCCATCTTACAAATTGTCTTACTGTTTATAATAGTTTTTCACTAGATTCTATTGGTTTTCCAGGTATGCTGTCATGCCAGTTTGCTACACTGCACCACAAGACTACAGTGGTGGTGATAGCCCCTGGGGTAGTGAAACACAATGGTCCTCTGTGTTCATGTCACCTGGAGGAGAGGTAATTCTACCTTCCCCTTTACAATTTTTTTCCCCTTTACAATTTTTATGCATCTCATTTGTTTGTCTTACCTAACTGTATTGGCTAGTTCTTCTAGAACAATGTAAAAATGACAGTGGAATTATTTGCTGTGTTTACCTTGTTCTTGACTTAATTGGGGACAGTACCACTATTGTTTCCTTTTAAGCATGATCATATTTAAGATATCTTGTGTTCTCTTTATTTTAATTTTTAAAAAATAAGATGTGGGAGAGAATATTGAGTACACGTGATATTTGAGACCAGAGGTGGTGCCATGATTGCAAGAAAGGCAACTGAATATATAGAAAAAGAAAAGGAATTTCCAAGTTAAACCTCAGAAAACACTTGTAATTAAAAGTGGAGGGAGAAAGGAAGTGAAGAAGCAGTGAGAGGAGAGTGCAGACTAGGATAAAATTGCATGATGGTGTTTTGAAAACTTGTCAGCGTTCTTTATAGAAAGATATACAAGCTACTTACGCTTGAATGGAAGGCCCAGTGACCAGTAGAATAACAAAATCAGGATAGTGCTTCTTTGGTTTGGAAGAATAATGCATATTGGTTTTGTAGAATTGCTATAGAAGTTATAAATGATGTATGAAATCAAAAAATATCTCTGTGTGCTGCAACATTGCATTCAGAGGCAATCAGATAGGTCTGTTGAGCTCAGAGCCCAAGATGAAGTAAAATGAAGCCCTTTCCTCCATATTCAGAAATATTGAACTATTTCTGGTTTTCCTAATGTTTCACAAAATTGAATCTATTACTCTAGAGAGACACCTAAAATCAGTTCTCTGTTAGCTGCAATAAAAAAAAAAGTGATTCTTGGTTGTGCAAAGTTTCCTTAAAAATATTCTGCCTAATGCATATTTCAGTGATACTCTTTGAAGAAATGGTCAGTTCATTAAATTGGAAAGTATAGATGGAGGCACTGGAATAATTGCAACACAAGTGAGATCTTGAATACGTTAGACATGCAGAAACATGTAAAATACAATATTAAGGAAAGAATCCAGGGAATGGCTTAGTTTACTTTGAGACTGTTCCTCTGACTGGTTTTCTATTTTCCTTCTTTATCTAATATTTATATATCTAGGGAGTTTATTAATTATCTGGAGATACAATTTTGACAGGTAACATAAATCTAGGGCCTTACTGTTTGGACTCATTCTTTTACCTAATTATGGAACTGTTGATAGGCCCATAGAAGTTGATTTGCAAGAGTCTTTTCTCATGAGGATTTTTATTTTGGTGGAAGGAGAGAGGACAGACACAGAAAGACACAGAGCCAGTAGAAGAGGAGCATGGAGTATGTGGAAGGGATTGTTCATATATATCAGCCTACCCCCCACAATTTCTATCTGAACTGTAGGAAGAAAAGCTGCCTGAATAAGCTCTTTGTATAAAACATTTTTTTTTTTTGAGATTCTGGGACACAGACATCATGGATTCGCTGCCTAGAAGGGTGAGGAGATAGAGTGAGTGCTTTACCCTAGTTGCTAAGAGAGAGTTCCAGAGACATTTCCTTGAGTTCTAATCCCAGCTCTATAAAATTCTGGAAAATGTGACCTTAGACAAATTAGTTCAGTAAGTCTCAGTTTCCCAGCTGTATTATTTTTCTGTGGCTGCCATAGCACATTTTTACAAATGTGGCAAACAGAATTTTACTGTCCCATAGTTCTGGAGGCCAGAATCCCAAAATTAAGGTGTTAGTGTGACCATGCTTTCTTATGCTCTGGAGAGAACTTGTTATTTGACTCTTTTAGCTTCTGGTGGTTACTAGAATTTTCTAGAATTCCTTGGTTTGTGTTTGCATCATTCCAAGCTCTATCTGTCTTTATATTCCTTTCCTTTGCCTCTGTCTCTCTTGTGTGAAATCTCCCTCTGCCTCTCTCTTACAGTAAATACTTTTATGATCAAATTTAGAACACATGTAGATAATCTAGGATAATCTTCCCATGTCAAGAACCTTGACTTAATCACATCTGCAGAGTCTTTTCCTTTATAAGGTAACATTAGCAGGTTCCGGGAATTAGGACCTAAAATTTTTGAGTGGTCATTATTCATTGTACTACAGTACATTAGAAAATAGTGACAATGTAAATGCCTATCTCCTGGTCTTGTAACAATGAAGGAGCAAATACAGATAACACATTTAGCATAATTCCTGGAATACTATCAGTAAATGTTAGATATTCTTCTCACTAAACTCTAAGCTCTTTGGAGCTTATGTCCATCTTCACAAACCATTGTAGCCCTAATGACCAGCAGAGTGCTAATAAAAAATAAACATTTGTTGGAAAAAGTGGAATAAAAAGGATCATTGTCCCCAAATTTGTTTGCTCAAAATGTGTCATGGGTTATACTGAGGAATCTGGAAAGTACAGCAGTACTTGGGAGAGTTGGTATTTGCAGCCTTGGGGTCATTGGGAGAAAACACCTGTGGGAGGAATATGAGTGTTATCAAGTGGGGACCACATGGCTGATAGTGGCTAGGAGGCTATCTCCAAGTGTCTGGGAATTTGAGAGAGCAGTGTTCACAAATACCCTGGGCAGTCTCAGACAAATTAGGATGAATGGTCACCCTAGGTAGAGGTCCCAAATTGTTCCTTTACAGAGATGTGGGTATATTCCCTCTTACCTCAGGATATATCTGGCCATGGATGGGGAGACTAGAACCTAGAATCAGATTTACCTACAAACTCAGGGAATTACCCTAGCTGAAGATGCAAATGCAATAATCAGTTTAGGAAGCACATCTAGCATTCAGATAGTGTAGTAACATTTCCCAGATAAGCAGACCATCTATGATGAGAGGCCAAGATAGTGTTATTAAGCTGGAAAAGGCAAACAGAAAACAGAAATGGGGAATCCAGATAATTGTCAATATATACAGACAGGTTATACACTCAAGAAAAAGGTACATGTTATGATTTCAATCTTCTTAATTTACTGAAGCTTGTTTTATGGACTAAAATGTGATCTCTTCTGGAGAATGTTCTATGTGTACTTGAGAAGAACATGAATTGTCTTATTTTTTGATGGAATGTTTTGTATATATCCGTAAAGTCCATCTGGACTAAAGTGTTTTTCAAAGCCATTGTTTTCTTATTGATTTTCTGTCTGGGTGATCTATCCATTGATGTAAGTGGAGTGTTAAGGTCCCCTACTATTATTTTATTACCATCAATTTCTCCATTCATATCCACTAATATTTATTTTATGTATTAGGTGCTCCAGCATTGGGTGTATAGATGCTTACAATTGTTTTATACTCTTGTTGGATTGATCCATTTACACTATGTGATGACCTTTTTTTTGTCTCTTGTTTACACTCTTTGTTTTAAAGTCTATTTTACCTGGTGTAAGTATTGCTACTCTGACTTTTTTTTCACTTTCACTTGCTTGGTAAATGTTTTTCTATCCCTCCACTTTCAGTCTGTATGCATCTTTAGGTCTGAGGTCAATCTTTCATAAGCAGCATATAGATGGGTCTTATTCTTTTTAATCCATTCTGCCAATCTATGTCTTTTGATTGGAGCATTTAGACCATTTATATTTAAAGTAGTAATTGATAGGTATATACTTATTGCCATTTAAAAAATTTGTTTTCTCATTGTTTTTGTAGTTCTTTTTTCCCTTTTTCTTTGCTTGCTCTCTTTCTTTATAATTGATGAATAGCTAAAATGGTTTTTTGGGGGGTTTTTTTTGGGTTTTTTGCTTTCTTTCTCTTTATTTTTTGTGTATCTATCATAGATTTGGGGTTTGCGGTTAGCAGGAGGTTCATGTAAAATATGCTAAGTAAATAGCCGTCTGTATTAATTTGATAGTCATTTAAGTTCAAATATATTAAAAAACAGGAACAGAAAAAATCTTCCTTTTTCTTTTTGCCTTTCTCTTCCCTTTTTGCTTTCTCCTCTACATCTTATGTATATGTTGTCATGTTTCACATTTTTTTACTCATATTTTTCTTATGTCTAATTATGGCCATTGCTTTTCCACTTAAAGAAATCTCTTTAACATTTCTTGTAAGTCTGGTTTATTGGTTCATATAAACTCCTTTATCTTTTGACTGTCTGGGAAACTCTTTAATCTCTCCATCAAATCTTAATGATAACTTTGCTGGGTAGGGTATTCTTGGTTGTAGGTCTCTTCCTTTCAGCCCTCTGAACATATATCGTGCCACTCCCATCTGGTTTGCAGAGTTTCTGCTGAAAAGTCAGCCTATAATTTTATAGTGTTTTCCTTGTGGGAAACTTTTTGTTTCTTGATGCTTTTAAGATTCTCTCTTGATCTTTAACCTTTGACATTTTAGTTATTATGTGCTGTTGTGTGAACCTCATTGGGTTCATATTGTTTGGAACTCTTTTTGCTTCTTGGACTTAGGTGTCTATGTTCTTTGGACTTAGGTGTCTATGTTCCTCCCTAGGTTAGGAAAGTTTTCAGTTACCATTTCTTCATAAGTTTTCTACACATTTCTCTCTGTCTTCTAGGAACCACATAATGTGAATGTTTATTTGCCTGATATTGTCTAAAAGATCTCTTAATCTATCCTCATTAAAGGCAAAATTCTTCTCTTTTTGCTATTCAGCTTGTGTGCTTCCCATTACTCTGCCTTCCTGATCCCTGATATATTCTCATGCATACTCTAATCTACTGTTGATTTCCTCTAGTGTATTTTTTATTTCTGTTATTACATTCTTCAATTCTGATTCTTTTTAATATTTTCTATCTCTTTATTGAAGGTCTCACTAAATTTTCCTATTCTTCCATCCCTGTGAGTATCTTTATGATCCTTACTTTAAAATTGTTATAAACAGGAAGCCTGCTTCCTCCTCTCTCTCTCTGCCTGCCTCTCTGCCTACTTGTTATCTCTCTCTGTCAAATAAATAAATAAAATCTTAAAAAAAATAAAATTGTTATCAAGTGTATTGCTTATCTCTGTTTCATTTAGTTTTTTTCTGACATTTTTTCTTATTCTTTCTTTTGGAGCATATTTCTCTGTTTCTCCATTTTGTTTGACTTTTTGTGTTTGATTCTATGATTTAGAAGAAATTCCCACTTCTCCAAAAGTAGAAGGAGTGGTCTTTTGTCTGATGTCCTCTATGTGGATTATGTATGCTTGGTGACTTTTGCTGGCTGGCTGGAACTGTGGGTGTATATGCTCATCACTCTTTTAAAGGGGAGCATGTCTCCATCTGTCTTGCTCTTCTATTGCCATTCTTTCCATCTTTGGTTGTTCAGTAGCTAATCAGTCAGCCCTCAGTTTTTCTTCAGGAGGGATTGTTCTATTAATAGGTGTAATTTGGTGTGTTCTGTGGAGGAGGTGAGCTGAGAGTCTTCTTACATCACTGTTTTCGACTGGAACTCAGGAATGGAGTGTTTTTTATATAAGCAGGTGGAGGCTGCAAGCAAGTCTAGATATGTATTGTGATTCTGATGTTCTCTCTTTCATAACTGAGAGCCTCTTGCATGTTTTCTCAGTGCTTATTTATTTGTAGGTGCTGCTTTGTATGTGCATGGTTGATCCATCTCTGCATGTTTCTCTTTTAGGACCAATGACTCAGTTTTCTTCTGTTTGAGTCCCTTTTTCCCTGTCCCTCTACTTAGCCCTTATCCCCTATTCTATTTTATCAGATGAAGGAGGTGTCCTTCATCTGTTTCTTTTCTCTAAAAATAATACAAAATGGAAGTTTATATTTTTTGCATTATTGGATACCATTTAATGTTTCTTGTTAATTTAAAAAAGTCCAACAAGTAGAATGTTTGTTTTACTCTGTTTAATAAGAGAGCAACAGAAGAAGATGAATTGCATCACTTTTAAGTTATATGGCCTTCAATTGATTTTTTTCTTGCTCCTGTAGATTAGTGGTTCTTTATTAGAGGGGGAAAAAAGATTTTTCTTCTTGATTTAAGTGTTTTATTTCTACATAAAACCTGATGTGCTTTATAGTTATAGTTGCTTTAGCCAATTACCATCTGTGTAAAGTGAGAAAGGACAAATATTAATATTTCATTTTACTGAGAATAGATTAAGTAATGTGTTCCAGATCAAATAGGAACATTAATATCAACATTAGAATTTAGTGCTTTGAATTATTATTTCAGTGATTAAAAAAAAATGCTGAACAAATACCAAACTACAAAAATTAGCATAACAAATATTCATGAAACTATCACCCATTATCTTTTCATCCTAATACTTCGCAGGTTTGGCTCTATTTTTCTTTTTGTTTGGAAGAATAAATGTTGCAGATACAGTTAAAATATATACTCCCCTATACTCCTTAATTTTCCCATATTTTTTCCTCTCTTCCCCAAGGTAACTATTTCTGAATTGAATTTTAATCATTCCCACATATTCTTCCATACTCCTAATTCATATGTACTGGCTCTTATGCAGTATACAGCACTGTTCTGAAACTGAAAATACTTATGTAGATTGAATAGTAAGTACCATTTTGCAACTGCTTTTAATTGCTCTGACCATGTTTTTGATATTTACCTATGTTCGTACATGTACTTTAAGTTCATTTATTATAATTGCACTGGAAAATTTTCTATATTGTATGAGTATACATGATTTATAAATTCATTTCAGCCTAAGAAGTCTTTCCATTAGATTTCATAGCACAATATTTGCATGATTTTGTTATAAATTGTAAGGGGAAGCATTCGATCCATATTATTATACCAGTAAAACTTTCTCTAGTATTTACTTAAGTATTCAGTTATATCACAGTTTCTGCTTCGTTTTAGCAACAAGGACTATTTCATTAAGTGTATCTACCCTGGTATGGATTTTAGGTATAAACTAAAGGTATAGAGTGGAGTTTCATTTGTTGTGACATAATCTAGGTCACATGGTAAAGACTATGAGTTAAACAAAGGTGTCTATGCTTGAAAATTTTAGTGAAAAATAATGACATATTTAGGATTCTGGGTTATTTACTTTTGTTTTCTTTATTGACCCAAACAGAGGTAATGTTGTACAAGCTCATAACAAAATGGAGGAAAACATGGAGAACAGTTAAGTAAGTTGTGCTACATTTATCCATAAGATGGAATATAATGCAGGTAACAAATTGGCATTTAAAAGACATTTTAATTAACAGAAGGGACAAATGTTAAGGGTAAAAATACACAAGTGAAAATTAGAGACAATACTGTTTCCAAAAATCAAGTTGGAAAAGTCAGTGTGGAAAGCATTATGAAACCTACTTTTGGGGCACCTGGGTGGCTCAGTGGTTTAAGCCTCTGCCTTCAGCTCAGGTCATGATCTCAGGGTCCTGGGATTGAGCCCCAAATCAAGCTCTCTGCTCAGCAGGGGACCTGCTTCCCCCTCACCCTCTGCCTGCTTCTCTGTTAAATAAAAATATAAAATCTTAAAAAAAAACAAAACATACTTTCTATTTTTCTACATTTTTTCATATGTTCTTAATCTTGGCTGTGCATCAAAATTACTTGTAAAAAAAGGATATGGTCACAAATCACCCCCATTTTTAAAATTAGAATCAGTAGAGTTAATGGCTTGGGCTCTATATTTTTGAGGAGTGCCACAGGTAGTTCTGATGCTCAAACATGTGAACTAACTGGTTAAAGTATACATTCACAGCATGAATGGAAAATATGAAATAAGATTAATCTAAATAAAAACTAGGCAGGATCCCTTTTGGGGGAAAATGTAAGATGTACCATATTCAAGATGAGGGAAGTCAATTTGGGAAAGATGTTCATCCTTCCCAAATTAATGTACATAATAAATTCAGTAAAATACCAGCTACATTTATTGGAACTTGGCAGAGTTATTCTGGAAAAATATGGAAGTTTATATGGAAGAATCATCAAGTCAGGCAAAGTAGCAAAGAGAAAAAACCCAAATTACTGTTATTTCATAAACTTCAGTGTTTTATGTTGCTCAAGCAGAAATAACACATTTTGAAGTGACTAAGCTCATCTGTAAATTGGAAGGCAAGGGATGACCAGTCAGAATGATCTTTTGGAAGTTAAAAATACTGAAGTAAATTAGAAACACAAAATTGTGTTAAAAAATGAGTTCAGATTAAAAAAAAACCAATTGAGATCAAGAGCTCATATGTGTAATACTACTACTGTCAAATTTGTATAGAAATGATCAAAAATAAACAGGGTAAAACTTTTTGTCAAAATTGAAAATTAGATGTATGGATTCTTATTTCATACCATAAACTGAAAGAACTGTACAAAAAATGTTTAAGAGATACATGTCTTATCACATATTAATATATTATAAAGCAGTATCTCTAAATAATTTACTAGAGCTTGAAGAGAAAGTCAGATCAGAGGATTAGAATAGAAAATCCAAAGACAGTTCTAAGCAGTGGGCAAAGGATGAATTATTCAATACATGTGTTGAGAACCATGACAAAAACATGTTTAAAAGAGAAAACCCCCCTGCTAACCAACCTACTTCATTGAACAAAATATATCCTAGGGGTATCAAGACAGAAAATTCAGGAGGAGATTTGATGCCTTTATGACATTGAATTGGGCCCCACAAAACAGCCTAGTGATTTTCCTATATTTATCTAACCAGCTTCTTTCCCCCTCTCTCAAACCTTTCTTAACCCTTACAGGGTCTAATGTCTGTGTCCATTACTCAAATGATGGTCTGTCTCTCACAGAAAAAGAGAAGTCACCAGTTGGGTGCAATTTACTTATTTATTTGTTATTTTAAAAAAATATTTATTTATTTATTATAGGGAGAAAGAGAGAGCTGGAGTGGGGAGGGACAGATGGAGAGGGAGAGAATCTCAAGCAGACTATGTGCTGGGCAGGGAGCCCGACTTGGGGCTCAGTCTCAGTACTGTGAGATCATGACCTGAGCTGAAACCAAGAGTCAGACCTTTAACTGACTGAGACACCCTGGCACCCCCAGTTGGACTATTTAAACTGTTGGAAATAGCAAAAACAAAAAAACCCAAAGCAATAAAACCAAAAACACAGAGGACAAATTATCAGTTTACATATATATACTCCCTTGTTGTTTTTGTTTTTGTTTTTGTTTTTAAGATTTTTAAAAAAAATTTGACAGAGAGAGACATCACAAATAGGCAGAGAGGCAGGCAGAGGAGGAGGGGGATGTAGGCTCCCCACTGAGCAGAGAGCAGAGATGCAGGGCTTGATCCCAGTACCTTGAGATCATGACCGGAGCTGAAGGCAGAGGCTCAACACACTGAGCCACCCAGGCGCCCCCACTCCCATGTTGTTTTACTCTTCTTTTGCTTCCATGGAACTGTTATCTCTCTTCACAGACCAAGGTTTTTTCTATCCTTTGAGTCTCATCTTTTCTATAGTCTGAGGTATTAAATTGTGTTTAACCCTTCCCTCTCTACTCTATCTTCAATATCTTTTTCTCTGTTAACTTTTTCCCATCAGCATAAGATACTTTAGTCACTTCCCTCCTAAGCAAATTGTATGTGTATGTGTCTCCTGTTTCTCTTCCCATTTACACACTTCAGGGAAAGTATTTTCTCAATGTTCTCATGTCTCTTTCATGCCTGTGCCCATTTGAATCTCCCCACCCTGTACTTCACCACAAAACTGCTCTCACCTAAAGGTAACTTCTCTTTTCCTAAATCTAATGAACACTTTGTTCTTACAAATTATCTTTTTGTTTTCTTTTATGGTAGACTTGTTTTAAGTTTAAAAATTTAACATATGTGGTATAAAGAGCACCCATTTTTTATTTTTTAAATCTAATTTTTATTATTTATTTATTTATTTATTTTTAGATTAGATTTATTTATTTTTTAAATTAACCTATAGTGTATTTTTATCCCCAGGGGTACAGGTCTGTGAATTGCCAGGTTTACACATTTCACAGCACTCACCATAGCACATACCCTCCCCAATGTCCATATCCCCACCACCCTCTCCTGTCTCCCCCCTCTCCCCAGCAACCCTCAGTCTATTTTTTGAGATTGTCTTTTATGGTTTGTCTCCCTCCCAATCCCACCTTCTTTCATTTTTTCTTTTATACCCTCCAACCCCCTCACATTGCATCTCCATTTCTTCATATCAGAGAGATCATATGATAGTTGTCTTTCTCCGATTGACTTATTTCGCTAAGCATAATACCCTCTAGTTCCATCCACATTGTCACAAATGGCAAGATTTCATTTCTTTTGATGGCTGCATAGTATTCCATTGTGTATATATACCACATCTTCTTTATGCATTCATCTGTTGATGGACATCTAGGTTCTTTCCATAATTTGGCTATTGTGGACATTGTTAAGAGCACCCATTTTTGAGTCTACTGCTCAAAAAAGTTTCAGAAAGTGAATATACCAGAGTGACCACCATTCAGAAAAATTTATAGAACACTACTTGTTGTCTGGAATCCTGTTGTCCATTCCCATTTCCTAGTGGTAACCACTGTTATATCTTGTCTCACCACATACTACTTTTGCCTATCTATAAAATATGAAACTTAACAATATGCACTCCCCAGAATCTGGCTTCTTTCATTCAATGTGTATTAGAGAGTCATCTGTATTATAGGTTTCATTTTTATTGCTGAATAAAAATGATTGCATGAAAATCTCACAATTTGTTTATCTGTTGTCACATCTGTGGGTTATTTCCAGTTCTTAGCTATTATAAATGAAGCTTCTGTAATGGAACTGAACCTTTGAGAATCCAAGATTAAGCTTTTGTGCTTTTCTCCCCAGGCTCCAGTAACTCTTGGATTTGTGTTTCAGTTTCTGCATTCCTAGAAGAAACGGTACGATTTCAAAGATGTGATAGGTTTACTTCTGTGTTTTGTAAGACTGGTTTACAAAAGAATTTCTTTTCTGTTTAATTGTTCACTTCCTTTCCTTTTCCAACTTCTTTGTTTCCTTCTGTTTTTCAAAGCATTTCCAACAGGAGTAGAACCCCATTGTAAAAGAAAGAAAGAAAAAGAAAGAAAGAAAGGAAAGGAAAAAGGAAGGAAGGAAGGAAGGAAGGAAGGAAGGAAGGAAGAAAGGAAGGAAGAAAGAAAGAAAGAAAGAAAGAAACTTTATAGATTAAAAAAAGGGCTGTTGGGTAAGACTGGAATTATTAAATATTAAGTAAAAATTCTCTTCTACTGTGGATTGCCTCTGATTGTCTCTAATGTCAGTGTTATAATTTTTTTTTTTTGCTTTGTAATCAGTATATTAAGGAGACATTCATACATTCCAATTGCTTAATTCTGATAACCAGATTTAAGCTTGTGAACATGACTTTTTAAACATACAATTAAAGCTATTCATCATAATTTGCTATACTACCAACATTAAATTACAGTTACTTCAAAGCGTTATTTAAAGTAAGCCTGAAACATACCTTAAATTAAAAAAAAAAACCTTCCTATCTCATACATGCAAACTTCTCCACGTAAATGTCTCTTCATTGTAAGTTACCCTGCTCCCGAAGCCACTACTCTGAAGCTTATCATGGTCCAAAGAGAAGGCAAAAAAGTATAACCAGGACTGATATATATATATATTAAAAAAAGGGGAAGGAAAAGATGGCACAGAAGGGAATGCAATTCTACAAGTGCAAGCCCTCAAGCAGCAGCATATGACAAACCCCTTCTTTAAAGAGGTATCTTTTCTATCACTGATACCACAGGCCAAATTACATAGCATGCCATCTTCAAGTAACAGTTGAGGCAATAAATGCAGAGGCATCACAATGAATCCCACTTAACATAACTATAGACCAACTATAGACCAACTATAGACCACTATAGACCACTTAACATAACTATAGACCAACTATAGACCAATTTCTCTACAAATTCTTTGTCTGATTGCCAATTAAATACAAGTTTTAATTTCATAGCTTAACAGTTAAGGGTCATACATTGAAGTGAATACATACACCCAGCATTTCAGTCTGAGCTGTTTCATATACATAGAACTGAAATTAATTACAAGGTATGGCCTAACAAATGCTAGGGGATAATTTTTTTGAAAGCAGTTTTTACAAATATTAAACTTATCTATGATGACTGAAGTCATCATACATACGGGGCAAAGTCAGAGCTTTTATATTTGAGTTTATTCTTCATTTAACTTTTAAAACACTACTATAGTTGAATATTAAAACAAAAACAATAGCAAGTAGTGAGCTATGATTATAGTCCTTCACTCATTCACTACTGCACATAAAATGCCAGCAGTGTTATTCACTGGCCCCATTAAGAGATCTGACACTGAACACCACCCCTGGGATGATGTTCATCATCCTCATATGCTTCCTCATTTTAATGGCACCATCTTTCCTGATTTGGATCAAAGTCCACCAATTCTACCTGGTCCATTTCATCAGTCTCTTCTACTTCCTTCCTCTCAGGTAGGAGTTTTTCCAGCAAAGAGAGTTTATCAGGAGACAGAAAGCTATTCTCTGGAAAATTTACCTTAAATTCGATGATGAGGCGACCCTTCTCATATGGCCTACGATAAATTGGCATGCCTTCATTTAGCACACACTTGATATCTCCATGCTTGACAATTTGACCTGGATGAGAGGTGATGACAATGGTTTGGTTGTCAAGAGTAGATATTGGCTTTTGAAAACCGCACAGTGCTTCAACCAGCTGTATGTCCATACACATGGAAAGGTCTTCTCGCCGAGTAAAAACAGCATGGTCCTTCTGATCTAAAACAATGATAATATCTCCTGGTTCCAGTCCTGGTTCTTGGTCTCCCTCACCATGGAATGTTATCTTCTGGCCATCTTTCATGCCTATGTCAATATGAACTTCTAGAATCTTCTTCTCTCGAACTATCTTCCTTCCATTGCAGCTTTTACATCTATCTTTAGGAATGATCCATTCCCCATGGCCCTGGCACTCCATGCACACAGACTGAATTTGCTGAACCATTCCAGGTCCTATCTGATGAATTCTTATTTGCATTCCAGTACCTTGGCAATTGGGACAACACTCAACTGCTCCTTTCTTACCACCTCAGCCTTCACATTTATCGCAAATCACATTCTTTTGCAGAGCTAGTTTTCTTGTTGCACCATTATATAAATCTTCTAAGGTTACTGAGAACTGATGCACAACATTTTTACCACTCCTTTCTCTCTGCATTCTTCCTCTTCCTCCAAAAAACATATCAAAGATGTCCATGGGGGAGCCAAAACCACCACCAGCTCCACCTTCTTTAATTGCCTGTTCACCTCCTTTGTCATATAATTCCCTTTTCTTTGCATCAGAGAGTACTTCATAAGCTTGAGAAATCTGTTTAAACTTCTCTTCTTCATTTGGATTCTTATCAGGGTGGTACTTCAAAGCCAGTTTCCTGTAGGCCTTTTTCAGTTCTTCTTGAGTGGCATTGGGTTTGACCCCCAAAACATCATAATAAGTGGTTTCTTTCACCATTTTCTACAGCCGGTGAGAGGACCGAGGCCGATGTGGGGGAGCGGGAAGGAGCGTGTTGCTGGGCGCAGCTCGTGTAGCCGCCGCTCCTCCGCATCTCACCGAGCGTTCTGGAAAGTTCCCTATAATGTTTTTTTTTTTGTATTTAATTGAAAATGGACTGAATGAAATTCTGCTAATTCTGTTGTATATGCTCTTCTTGCTTAGTCATACTGGTTTCTAATACTTTGCCCTTGTTCACTTTTGCCTTAGAAATTTTTTTTAAGGATTTTATTTATTTGACAGAGAGACAGAAAGAGAGAGGGAACACAAGCAGAGGGATTGGGATTGGGAGTAGCAGGCTTCCTGCTGAGCAGGGAGCCTGATGCGGGGCTCGATTCTAGGACCCTGGGATCATGACCTGAGCAGAAGGCAGATGCTTAATGACTAAGCCACCCACCCAGGTGCCCAGGAATTTTTTTCCTATAGATGAGACATAAAATTTTATCAAAATTTTCATATGTTCTGTAGAAGATAAAAAGCAAAAGGAATTATTTTTACTTTTATAACTCTCAAGAGGGAATACAACCCTCAGAGGGTCTGAGTCTAAGCTCTTGTCTTAGAGACTCTTAAAACTTTTAAGAGACTCTTAAAAAACTTTTCTGTTTTACTATAACATTAGAAGTTACCAAGCATCTGAGGACAATCCCTTACACAGGCTTTTGGGCGATCTGAAGGTCTTTGAAGAGGGTCAGTGGGGCTCATGTTGGGGGTTGTGGAGGAGTAAGAAAGCTCAGCATAACAGAGAGACAGCTTTTTTGAGACTGGGAAGGAGATGGGTTTGGAGGATCTACCAGTGACAGAGATATAAGCCCTGTGTGCTGCAAGGACACTAGGCCAGTGGCTTAAGGATGGTTCCAGACCCAGTGACTGGGCTACTGAAGACAAGATCTGAGGCTGAGCCTGTTTGAATAGAGGGAGTCATGATGAAGGGCTTCTGTGGACAGCTAGGACAGTAGTGTCTGACGGACAGAGGGGAATGAATGCTAGCAGTGATATCATAGTGGAAGGTGACAAAGACATCCATGCCCCAGTCCCAGGTACATGGCAAAAGGGATTGTATGGATGTGATTGGTAAAAGATCTCAAGATGTGGAGTTGATGTTGGATTTATCTGGATGGGTATGGTGTCATCACAAGGATCCTAATGAGGGAAAGAATGAAGCAGGAGAGGCAATGGCAGAGATGTAAGTATAGAAGCAAAGGTAGGAGTGATGAGATTGCTAGCTTTGAGGGCAGAAGAATGCCATGAGTCAGAGAGTATGGGCATACTCTAGCAGCTGCAAAAGTCAAGGAAAGGCATCCTAATGTAATGCAGCCCCATCAGCATTTGATTTTGGCCCTGGGACCCATTCTGGCCTTCTGACCTCCAAACCTGTAAGATAATAAATTTGTATTATTGTATTATTTTAATCCACTAAGTTTGTGGTCCTTTATTATAAAGGTAGTAGGAAATTAATACACTGGTCACACTGGCCTAAGGGTCAGACTTCTGCCTCATTTTTTGGGTTTCGCAGAGGTTCTTCCGAGTTTGAGTTTGTCCTAAGGAAATAGACCTTTCCCCAACCTCCAAAAACAAAACAAAACAAAACCAAAACAAAACAAAATAACAAAAACCAAAACAAAACAAAAGCAAAAAACAAAACAACAAAAAACCACACACACAACAATAACAGGAGAGATCAAAGATCTTATCATTTTAATGACTGGAGCATAGAGTCAGATATAATTTTATTTAAGAAAATAAATCGATATTTTGTGCAATGGTATTGTGGCTCATATATGCCTCTCAGTGTGCATGATTCCTTTAATTATGACTCAAAACAAGCATCATATGAGTCTCAAAGGGTTAATCCTTGTTTCCTTAAAATTTCTCTATATTACTTATAGAGTAAGTAATAAGTAACTTATTACTTATTACTTACTCTACTTATTATTAAGTTTAACTGGTATGTACTGGTAGGAAGTATTTGACTAATTTATAATAATGAGATCTCTAACAGGTGTAGCTGTAATCTTAGGGGCAAAAAGTTCTCTTGCCCTGCCGTATAATTGCTGCAAAGTATTTGCAGTGGGAAACAGGAAGTGTAGTTTGCAGCACTTACTTGGATTTCAGGGAGAAGAAGGGGGAAGTCCTTTCAAAGAAACTTCTGGAAGCTAAGGAGATAACGCATAGTTTTCACCATAGCAGAACAAAAATTGTTCTTCTTCCTACCAGGAAGAAAGGATCATTATTTTCCTCTTCTAGGAGTAAGCAGTCCTGGCCTAGTGCAGAATGGGAAGGTACAGAAGCAGGAAGAGGCAGAGAAAAAGGACAGGAGGCACCAATAACAAGAGTGACAAGAACACATATTCTGCAGTTTGTTGACAGCCCTTTGAATTGACTCATTTCAGAGGAAGCCTAGGCCATGAAACAAGTGTGTAGCCAAGGGGCATATTGTGTCTGGAGAAAATGGCCCAGAGAGAAAGTTTTAGAAGACACTGAGTCAGGAAAAATGAAGACTACATGGGGATGTGAAAAAATGACAGTAAGACTTGGACAGAAAACCAGATCCATAAGGACAAATCCTAGGAATTTAATTCAGCAGGAAAATATCATTATGTAATTATGGGTGACTGCTTTTTCCTATTTTCAAATGTTCCGAAAGTGGTCATAAACTTTTTTTAAAATTAAAAAGTTGATTAGGAAAACCATCTTTCAGAATACAGTGACCTCTAGTCCTCTGCTTCTTTCTTCCCCATCTGCCAGTGGTGTCTTTGGAGCCAGTCTTCTGTCTCCTTGCCTGAATCTCCCTTTTCCTCATTGTCATATTGAATCTTCTTTAGAGATGCTCATTGTGGCAGACTCAGTGCACAATGTGAGAGTTACAGAAACCTCTCTGTAGACATCAGGTGCTTATGGGAGTGAGTTGCTGAATCTGCCTAGGCATTTGTAGATATTCATGCTGGTCTTCCTGCTTGCAGATCTCTGGTGAAATGGTGGAGTGTTAGGAAGGATGCAGAAGTTGAACAGCAGCGAGGGCCCCTCTGTATGGTTGTTGCCTTCCATGCAGAGCAACAGCAGTTGGAGTCCTTCCCAATCAGATGACTTGGAGCTTACAGCTGATTTTTAGAGGAAATGGTGCAACAGATAAGGTAAATGGACAGATTATTAACTGAGGGGGCTCCTGCTGCCTTTATGTTCCTTCCCTTAGTGAACCCCAGCCTACGTCCTCATTTTCTGTAACTTCAGGAGTGGAGGAATCCAGTGCCAGACAGGAATTCAAATAATACTCTTAGGCTTTTTGTTTCCAGAATTCTAGACCGTCCAAAGAAGTAAAGATGAAGATTTGGCTTGGCGACATCTTTTCATCCATGTTCTTTTATTTGGATTCAATGTCTATATAAAATGTCATTTAGGATTTTGTCCCTATGGATATGGTATGATGATTGGTCTGAGACTTTTGTTTTGTTTTGTTTTATTTGGCATCCTGTTCAAGGGTAGTTATTATGCTGTAGGAGAATAAGGTGAGCCTTCACATCCTTACTCATGACGGGGAGGGGGTCCTTCGGCATAAAAACACATCAAAATTGTGCTAGGTGAGGTCATTTATTTTAAGCAAGAGAGAGAGGTTCATATTTTCTGTAAGTGCCACTTTGAAATATCCAAGTATAGAGTAATAGAACTTGGAATGGTGATCTTGACCTTATTACAGAGGTAGTATCAGGACAAAGGCCCTGGAGCCAATCACTTGATGAGATGGATGGATTTGAGACTGCTTGGAGTTGATTTTCTGGGAACTGAGAGGCAACTTGATGGGAAAAGTAGAGGTAGGTTCTTAATCTTTATCTTATTACTTGCACCTTGTGTCTGCTTGGCTCCTAGCAAATTTCCGACCTTTTTGGTGTGGGGTTGAACCTAGACCCTCTTATGCATGTGTGGTGCTCTGGGTAAATGCTGCAACACTGAGAAAGAGCTGAGCTCCACTCATGACCCCAAGGACAGAGGTCAAGGGGGGTGCTGTGAGACACTTCCCACTGCTCTGTTAGGACCCATGGAGTCTGCCTGTCCGCCCTTGCCAAGTTCTGTTATCTTTCCCAGGGCAACCCTCAGAGTCGTAGGGAACCGGACTGATCATATTCTGGGAACCAAATATATGAGAATGGCAGTGGATGTTTACAAAATTCATGAGACATCAAGGAGAAACTGACACTAATTTTTCTTTTTCTTATTGCTGCCCTTGTCTCAGAGTGTAAGCATCCAACTTTGATTAAAATGTGCCCTTTCCAACCATCACTTTATTTGTGCTTTAGTCAAGACAGACAAATCCCTTAGAAGATGTTATCAGGCTGGTGCAGTAAGAACTATTATGGATGTGTGACAGTTTCAAGACACAGACGTATGACGCAGCTGATGCGTTGTTGCTCATCATTCAAGAGCAGTGGTGCAAGTCTGGAAAAATGAACAGATTTTTCTTAACCTTATTACTTGCATCAGCATTTATAAGCCCCCCTTTTTCTTTTTAAGATGGGGCATTCATCTCCACATTTATGTACAAAGTGTTTTTCTAGGACTCCAATTACATTTTTGCCAGAAACTCATATGATAAGCCTAAGATATTTCTGACAATTTTTATTTACAAATGAACTAGTTCTAATCTGTGTAGGACTATACAGCTTGCATAGGAAGAGCAAAGGACAATGAAAGAGATGACCGGACTCCATTCCCTTCATTTCCACTTATTGATTTGATATCTAACTCCTCACGGTGACCCATGTATTCTGGTATTTTGTTATCCATATTTGTAAATAGGCTAAGTGATGCTTCCATTACACAGAGTGAAGTAAAAATGAGGTTTGTTGAAAGTGAAACATCTGGTAATTGCTTTTCATAGATAAACAGCAAAACCAATCCACCACTCATCAAGTTAGTCCTTGAAAGAACAAAGGCTGGTGTTTTAGAATTTCCCTGTTAAAATAGGCAATGTTTAAAACCACAGGTGCTCAGTTTTCAGTGGAATACTTGGGGGCTAATCCAAAGTTCTTTCAAAATGTCAATTGAAAAGCGCCAACTTTGGTTTTCAGTACTCTTATGGAGTAGTCATCTGGAGAATATATCCTATCAAAAATCACAAAAAATGCCTATTAAAATATATTTTAAAATGGCTAAGCTAATAGTGAAGTAAGGAAAATAATAGTAGCATAGAAACAATGAGAAAGCATGTGTCTAGGCAGCTTATATCTGGCCTTTGCCTGGGGGCATTTGTCATGGTGGGTCACACTTTAGAGGGTTACAGTTATGTATGTGAGGATAAAGGCTGGCTCTGAGGAGGGTAGGGGTCAGATCAGAGGCTCTTGAATAAAGTTGATTCTCCCATAAATGGACTAGGAGGAAGCCCACATTACACAGACAGATGGTGGAAATAGCCATTTGTTTTTACCTTAGTTCTGGGTAGAGTGGGGAAAAAGCATCTTTCTAGAAATTGCTAATTTCATCCTCAAAGTCATATGAATTTGGGAATAGAAATCATACTCCCTGTGGAACCTGTAGAGAATGTCGTCTAGTGTGCTGCTGGATTGGCTGTGCCTCCAGACCCGTGGAAGAAGGAAACATATCTCTGGAGAAAAATATTTTAGATTGACTTCAAAGGATTCTAACAGATAAATTTCTGAAAAACATATGCGCAAAAAACAATCACAAAATATATGAAGAGTAAGTCACCATAAGCAAGAGTCCAATGGAAGAAAAAAATTAACAGAATCAAATTTCCAAGAATGGAATTTTGGACTATTCACATACCAAATACAAAATATAAAAATAATATGGTCTAAGGAAATAAACCACTGAAAGTATGACAAAGGAACACATGTTTATTAAAAATAATTAGGAATATTTGAAAAACAAGAGATAAATTTTTTATACATAAAAATATATATAGCATATCAGAAATGTGGTATAAGCTAAACAGCAGGTTAGGCAGAATTAAAGAGAAATAAACCAGTTAGCAAACTGGAGGACATCCCTGAAGAATTTGCTCAGAATGCAGCTTCAAGAATCAAAGAGATGGAACTATTACAGAAAGGTTTCATATACATTGGGATCATATGTTTAATGTAATATCTAGTTTATTGGGTTATGAGTAAAAATAGAGCTAAATCATTGAACAACAATTTATGAGTCAGGAAGGGGGGTAATAGGAGTAAAAACATTCTGAGGTCCTTGTGTTTTGTTGCAAATATTGGTTTACTTTAGAATTTAGTAAATTAAATATTCACATTAAAATTTTAAGGTAATCATAAAAGAATGAAAGATTTTATATCTTCCATCCTAGGATTGAAAAAAATAGAATAAGAAATAAGCCTCACTAATTCCTCAGAAAAGAAATATAGAATCAAGAGAAGAAAACAAAGACATAGAAAATATTGAGGCAAAGAGAAAATATAAAACAAAGTAGTAAAAAAAATATATTTCAGTTAAATTAAATTTAAATGGCATAAATACCCTACTTAAGTTACAAATTGTTTTAAACTGGATTAAAAAAAAAATCCCAATTTGCTGTTTACAAGAGACAGAGTGTCTTGTGCTGTTTATAAGGTCCCAGAAAGAGTAAAAGTAAAGGAATGGGAAAGATATACCAAGAAATATAAAGCAGAGAATAAAGTTGGTATAACTGTATTATAGAGAAAGGTAGACTTCATTGTAGAAAGCATTACTAGAAATAAAGAAGTTTATTACATGTTGATAAAAGTGTCACTTTTTCAGAAAGATATTAATAATTTCTATTTTGGAAGTACTTGATAACATAGGTTCAAAATATGTAAATTGAATGAAATAGAAAAATCAAACTAAAATTTGAGCGGAAACTGACAAACAAGTGTTCATAACGGGAGAATTTAATTTCTCTCTCTCAGTAACAAATAAGGAAAGCAGACAAATATCAATAAAGCTATAGAAGATTTGAAAAACGTAATCAACTGTCTTGATCTAATGGTTATCTATTTTGCTTTTTAAAGTAGGTTCACAGAAAAAAATTATATAGAAGGTACAAAGATGTTCCATACACTATTTTCCCCCACAGCTGCATAGCCTTCTCCGTTATGAACATCCTTCCCTGCAGTGGTACAAGTGTTATAATTAATGAACCTATAGTGTTAAGTTTTTATTAGTTTTTCCTTTAGTTTTTATTAGTGTCTTTAGTTTTCATTAGTGTTTAGTTTTCATTAGTGTTCCTTCTCAGTGTGTACATTCTCTGGGTTTAGACAACTGTATAATGTCATGTATCCAATTAGTTATTTTCTGAACACTGACTGCTCCCAACATCAGGAGAAGAATATATATATTCATAGATATTTAAAAATACAGATTTTTCCTAGATCATGAAATATTTATAAAAAATGGGCATATTCTAAGCCATAAAGTGTGTTTAAACAAATTTCCAAGACATTTCCTCATAGGCAACATTCTCTAACCTCTTCTTAGAAGCACTTAGAAAAAGAACTTATGTACTGATGCTACAAACTAGTCAGTCTTTTTATATCATTCCCTCCATTTCTTTCTTCTTCTTCTTTTTAAGACTTTATTTATTTATTTGACAGACAGAGATCACAAGTAGGCAGAGAGAGAGAGAGCAAGGGAAGCAGGCTCCCTGCTCATCAGGGAGCCCAATGTGGGGCTCGATCCCAGGATGCTGGGATCATGACCTGACCCAAAAGCAGAGGCTTTAACCCACTGAGCCACCCAGGCGCCCCTTTCCCTCCATTTCTTAATACCTGGTTCTATTTAGAAGAAAAGGCATACTCCATTTTTTAAAAACAGCATGAAATATTAGATCAAAGGAAATAATGTGTTTATGAGAAGGTGAGGAGAGAAACAGTGCTAGAAATCCTCTCTATGATCTAGGCATGTTGTCAGTTTCTGAAGTTCCTAGTGTTACATAGATATTTTGACATTTTGCTGCCTTATGTTGTATAAAACCAAACATGCTAATGTTTTCAAGTTGTTTTTGAATTTTGTTCTTGTTTACATACATTTTGGTGTCTTCCACTGTGAGGAACTTAAAAGGGACAAGGCATTTGGGTATGAGACATAATATCTGAATCACCCAAACAGAATAGCCAAAAAGAATGGTTAATGAATTTCTTTTATGATACTTGAAAAGAATTATATTGTTTAAATATATTTTAGAGCAATTCTTAAATGAAGAGCTGTTCAAGTTTTTTTTTTTTTTTTAAACATTCTGCAAGTAACATTCTGCCTTTGCATTGCTCTGCCGATTTGAGGTAGTCTCCTGAATCTCAAAGCCTTGCATTTTCTATAAGCACATATTATGAATCCAATAGATATATTTTTAAACTTCTTATGTTTTACAGAGATTTCTGATCAAAAAAATTTCAAAACCTTAAATATAGAAGGTAAAAACAAAATTAAATTATCTTAAAGTTAACTAATTCTCAGTTCTTCAGCTTGAAACAGAAATTGTCTTGCTTTTGTGACATAAACTGTCCAATTGATGTGACATAGCTTTAAATTTTTTCATTGTAAAAATTCGAAAAACTAATTAATTATCATTTTAGTAGAAATTAGTTAACAACAGGGAATAAAATGACTTCGGTAGAATCCTAGATCTAAAGTAACTTGAACCAATAGAGAATGGAAGAAAATATTCCAAATACAGACTTAGGAAAATGTTAAATAGAATCTCATAGTTCTGCATCTAGCATCATTTTAGCTTCTATGAGTCTAATTTAGAATCTAACATATGGTCCTTATGTTATAAGGAATAACCCAGTATGAAATGGGGTTCATGAGAATAGCAAGACTCAGAGTAAGAGAAGTTCACATGGGTTGGAGAAGTTAGGAAGTTACTCAAAAGAAATCGGGGCCCTTGAAGAACAGTGAGGCCTATGGGAAAGAAGAGACCAGGGGAAGAAGAGTGAAGTCTGGGAAACAGAATGAGTATGATGTATTTTATGTGGAACAGTCAGTCATTTTCTTCAAATTCATTCATTCTCAGAGAGCATCTGATAAAAATTATTTCCTTCCAAAGGAAAGTTACTTCCAAATACATTTGAATTATATGCAAGGTATATTAGTTTGATATGACAGGTGAACCATCATAGTTGCAAAGTATCATAAGGATTTTTATGTTGGTCATTGCTCTTTTGATTTTGAAGGTGGGGCACCCAGGTTGAAGATTTCTCATTTGTCTGGTAGTGCTTGGATAGTCATTACTTTTATTAGATATTCCTTGGTAGGTAAATAAAATAAAAAGGTAGTGGCTGCTGGATATCTTTTCCCAACTTGCTTTAGAAGATGTAGTAACTGGAGGGCAATTCAAAGATAAAAGCAGCCTTGACGTATGAAATGTCATCCTATTGATCAGCAAGCACTGTTGTTCCTCTTGAGGGTCTAATTTTCATCTGAGCAAGAGCTGATTCATCACAGGAGATACGTTTTTGTCTGAGAACCAACAGAGGAAAAAAACCTTCATTTTTTGTTCTTTTGTTTTTGTTTGTTTGGTTGGTTTATCTGAAAGATTTATAAAGGTGAACTATGTGCTTCTGTGTTGTGCTGAGTCCAGGGGTTTAAGGCTTCTAAATTCTGCTCCCTAGCTGGATTGCCCTTCTGATCCTATGTGTTTTAGACATTTCTAGGGTAGTTATTGAGAATTTATTAGTATCCTAGAATTTGATTAATTTTTGTTAATATTTTCTGAATATTCAAAAGTATGTCTGCAGATACTAAGTTTGGCATATGCCCCTTTTTAATTCTACAATTATATTTCTCTGTTAAGAACTATGCTGAGTGAAATAAGTCAAGCAGAGAGAGTCAATTATTATATGGTTTCACTTATTTGTGGAGCATAACAAATAGCATGGAGGACATGGGGAGTTAGAGAGGAGAAGGGAGTTGGGGGAAATTGGAAGGGGAGGTGAACCATGAGAGACTATGGACTCTGAAAAACAATCTGAGGGTTTTGAAGGGATGTGGGGTGGGAGATTGGGGTACCAGGTGGTGGGTATTATAGAGGACACAGATTGCATGGAGCACTGGGTGTGGTGCAAAAATTATGAATACTGTTATGCTGAAAATAAAAAACAAATTTAAAAAAATACATAAAAAAAAGAAAAAAAAGAAAGTCAATTAAGGTAAGTTAAAAACAAAAAGAACTAACATCGTACATAAAATCTTCTACTGTAATCGGGCCTATTGAATTTATAATTTATCATTGTTTTTCTGATAATTTGGTTTCATATATACCTATCCGATTATATTAAGCCTTCTGATTTTTTAATGTTTTCTTTTTTCACTTTTATTTTCCTCTTGTTTAGATTTTGTTTGAAATTTTCTATTTTTACTCGACATTTCTTTTCTTCTAGTGGTTATATGAACTCATATCCCTCTCTCCATATTAAAAATTTGGCATTTCTTCTAGCAACTTGAGTGCCTGCTATGTTCCAGGTAACAAGCTGAGTGCTTTGCATATGTTATTTAATATTTGCAGCAGCCCTGTAGATATTAGTATCTCCACTTTTTGATGAGAAAAAGATTCCTTTACATTAACTCTTTTGCTTTAGAGAACAAAGTTCATAATTGGCCACATTTGAATTTGAACCCAGGCCTGTTGGCTTCTTCTAGGCACTAACCTCAGTCATCTTCCTGCTTTAAAATATTTTTTCTCTCTGTCTCTTTCTCCAGCTTAACTTGTTTCAAACATGAGCTATTAGATCTAGATTTTTGTTATTAGCTCCTTTCCTAGGTATGAATTTTTATTTTAGGGTTCATTTACAATTCCATTAAATTTCATAAGAATGTTTGTGGTCCAAATACCTAATCAGACCTGACATTTTACTGATGACTTTGCATTTATTTCTGTGTAGTTTTTTTTTGGGGGGGGGGAGTGTCCTTGAGAGACACTTTCCTACTTAAAATTTAAAACTTTATTCAAAATCTGTAGAGATGTTGTTCTTTAATTTTTTTAAGTAATTAAATGTATAAAGGCACTAAATGCACCCTTTCAGCCTGAAACCAAATGTCTTCCTTTCTTTTTTCTTTCATATCAGGAATATATTCTTCCATTATTTACTTGCTTCTTACTTCTCATCCAACCCTTCTCTCCTCCTCCAGTACTGTATACTCTAAACAATTTCCATGTTGCTAGTGTTTTGTTCATTTTATTTATCTCTGTAATTTCCCCTCTGCATTCTGGGAGAGTGTCAAACATGTCCTCTAGTTCATTAGCCTGTTTATTATCACCTAATTAATTTCACTTAACTACTTCCAGTAAAATTTATCTCCTTTGATTTTTATCTGAAAACAATCTTTCCTAAATTATATCATTTCTTTTTCATGCATGCAAATATAATTGAAAATATGAGTAAATTACTGCAAACTTTACAGTATTTGTCACAGTACATTACAGTTATTTATTATGATTCCCCAAATTGTTCACTTTCTTTTAAACTACAAAAATGTTTCTATTGTCTAGTGATTTTTGTCATTTGTCATCTTCACAGATGCACGTCCTTTATATCTGGTATTTAAAGTTGAGCTGTGTTCTGTCAGAAATTGTTCCTTTCACTCCTTTGGTTCCAGATAAAGAGGAAAGTAAAGGTATATATTTTCTGATGTTTTGATTTTGTCTGTTTTGGAAAAAGGCACAGAAGCACTTCTGTGTCTACACACTTCATTATTCTAGCAGAAAACTTACCCGTTCAACATATATTTATTAAGGGTCAGCTCTGTGTTTGACCCTGCTGAATACTGAGGATATGATGATGAACATAATGATGGGTCTTTGCTTTCATACCCTTTATAAGCTCCTGGAGAAGTCTTGTATCAAATAATTACACAAAATCTTAATTACCAGTAATGGTAACAGTTACAAAAACTTACTGGGTTCCTGGTCAATTGGATTGACAGAAAACTAGTGTTCAGATTGTTGTGAGCATACAGAAGAGTCTAGAGATAAAGGAGGAACCTGATCATGCAGGACCATGAGGCCATATTGGGGACACTAAGAATAATCCCAAAGCACTAGAAAGCAGTGATAAATATGAGGTAGATGAACAGTGTATTTAAATTTGTGTTTTAAAGGCCCACTGTAGCTTTCATTGTGGAGGACAGATTGCAGGGGCCAAGTGGACAGAGGGAGACTCCTTTAGAATTCTCTTGCATCCATCCAGAAAAGATATGATGGTGACTTGGATCAGGCTTGTCATGGAGATGGAACTAAGAGAACATATTCAGGAAATACTTAGGTGGGATAGTACCATGAAGAGGAATGGATGACTGATACAGTCTCATGTGAAAAAAGGATTTAATTTTCTTATTTGTCACAGTAGCCTAGAGTTATCTGGTAGCACCCTACTCTGTCTGACATACTGCCTGCTTAGGAGCTATGACCTTTTTGCATACCATTTACTCCAGGGGGAAATGAGACTAAAGATGGCTTCTTCTACTCACCCTGCTCTTTATGCTGGCATTCTACTTATTGAAGTTTATGGTAGATTCTAAATGTTCTGCCAACTGTGGCCTCTAGGACTTCTGAGGTAATATGGGATTGAGAATACAGATTCTAAGGTCAAATTCTAGGTTCAGTTTTGATTCTGCCACTTACTGTCAGAGTGGTTTGGGACAAATTGCCCAATTGTTTTTGGCTCACTTTTCTATACCTGTAAAATGAGGATTATTCTAGTACCTACTTTATTAAAGTGTTGCCAAACTTGAGTTACAATTTACAAAGTACTTAAAAATCACTTGGCACATTATAAATACTCTAATATTAGTTGCAATTTTTAATGTGATTTTGCGGTGACTGGGGATATACCAGGCATTGTATCTACTCACTTTCTTGGCAATCGCTTCCATTTTCAATGAATCTTTTTCTAGTATGGTTGCATATATGCCACAGATTATGTAATTATCTTTTTTTTGTGGTTTATGAGTATTACTCAAGTAAAAAATCATGTTTTCTTCCACTAAAAAAGTATTTGCTCACCTAATTGGGAAATTGGGCTACGACCTCTGATCCCCCCCCCCCATTAAGACATTTTATTATCTTCTATTATAAAAATTCTTTGCTCACTTAATGAAGAAGTTGGGCTAGGACCACTGCCCTTAAACAGAAATTCTCCAATAACTCTTGATGGTTACCAGGTTGTGCCTTTCTGGTATATTCATTCTGGTATACTCCCGATGTAGTGTATCTAAGCAGCTGTCCTGTGGACATGAGCAGGAGGCAGGTTTGTGACATAATGAATGGTTATAAAGGAAAATGTATCAGTTACGATTCAACCAGAGAAACAGAACCAGCAGGAGATATGTATCAGAAGATTTATTACATGACATTGTGACTGGCTGATGTGATTGTGAGGGCTGGCTGGGCAAATCTGAAATCCACAAGACAGGACAGCAGGAAGGGTTGCTGGGACTCTCAGGCCCAAGCAAGGCTGCAGTCCACAGGCAGTATTTCCTCTTCAGGAAAACATCAGTTCTAATCTTAAAGTCTATCAGCTGATTGAGTTGGGACTACTCAGAATAATTAAAAATAATTTTCTTTGTTTAAAGTCAACCGGTTATTGACTTTTTATCATATCTATAAAATATCTTCTGGAACACTTAGATTGCTGTTTGATTGAATAAAGGGAACATAACCTAGATAAGCTGCTAGATAAAACTGAGCATCACAGAAAACAATACGTAAAATCTCTTCGAAACTAGTTTATTTCTTTTTTGGGGTTGGGGGAAGAGGTTATGTGGTCTGGGAATACAGTCTTAGAGAAATCAATTTCAAGTGGCTGGAAAATCTTTTCTAACACTTGAACTTACCATTTGAATTTTAAAAATAACTGATGAGTTCTGCTATTTCAGATGTATTTATGCTGTATTAATTTCTTATTCTCTTCCTCCCACTCTTCCCTTACCCAATACAATTTACTGCCTTCTGAATCAGGTTGACAGAGGCATCCATGAATTTTTGGTTGTGCAAGCTTCTGTATAACTTTGTTTTCCAACTCATTATTTAAAAACTCATAAGCCTATTTACTTCTATTCTTTTGTCAACTCTTCTCAAAAACAAACAAACAACTACAATGCCTTCTCTCTTTTTTGTAATCTTAGATCTCCAAATGGGCTTCTATATAGTGCTGCCCTACCTCATTCATTACCACCTCATGCAGAGGCTGGTCAGGATTTACTGTTCTTCAGGTATCTCTGGCCAGCAGGAGAGCCAGTCAAGTAAATAATTCTTTAATACTATCTGGGTGGGCTTTGTTGACTCTACAAAAATTAAGATGGGGCACATTCTGAGTTAGCCTATTCCTTTTATATTACTTTAGTTTGTAAATTTTAATTTAGAGTGTTGACTTTTAGTTAGCCTGATCTTCATTAAGTTGAAATCAGCTGGGGTTAAAACCAAAACAACAGAAAAAATCTAGGGGAGTCAGCGACTCACTGATGCCAGTCAGAACAGCATGCCCCAAGTGGAGAGGCATTCCAAGAATAGAGGAAAAAGAGGGCTAAAACGAGTATCAATCAATTGAATGACAGTGGTATAAGATAAAGGGAAATATCAGGGAGATGGTAAAAGCCACAATAGCTAAAGAAATGGGGAGCAGACTGTAAAACAAATGATGTGATGTCTGGAAAAATATGACAAAAGGACTTTGAGAAAGGAAAGTTTATTGTCTTCAACTGTGATATACTGACCTCATTAATGTTATGTTTGGTCAAAAGCTCCTAAGAATTATTTCATCAGGATTATTATTATTATTTTTTAATTTGCCAGTATTCTATTTACCCTCCAGTAACTCAAGTATTTTTTCATTGGTTTCTTTCATTTTTTTGGAAATACTTTCAGATAAACTTCAGATATATAAGCCAGAGGTTCTCAAAGTATGGCTCTTGAACTTCTATGTTAGTATCATCTTGTAGAACTTATAGAAATGGAAATTCTCAGGCTGAGTCTCAGAACTATTGGAACAGTGAGAGTGGGGCCCAGCAATCTATTTTATCAAGGCCCCCAGAAAACTCATGTAAGCTCAAGGTTTTTTTTTTTTTTAAAGATTTTATTTATTTTATTTTTTAAAGATTTTATTTATTTATTTTAGAGATGGATCATGTGCACATAATCACAAGGTGGGGAGGGGCAAAAGGAGAGAGAATCTGAAGTGGACTCTGAGCTCAGCCACACTCTGGGCTCCATCCCACCACTGTGAGATCAGGACCTGACCCCAAACCAATATTCAAATGCTTAACTGACTAAGCCACCTAGGTGCCCCAAGGATTTTATTTATTTTAGAGAGAGGGGAAAAGGAGGGACAGAGAGAAATGGGGAGAAGTCTCAATGGAGCCTGACTCAGGGCATGAATGACATCATCACTGTGAGGTCACAGCCTGAGCCAAAATTAAGAGTCTGACACTAAACCTACTGAGGGACCAGGTGCCCCAATGTAAGCTCAAGCTTAAGGACTACTAGTTAGAATATAAAAGCTGTCTTCAAGGAAGCCAACTTTCAGTGTTCCGTACCAAAAGTTTCATTCCTTGTGTTCCTCTTAGAGAATGCTGAGCCCAGTGCCTCGTCCATTGCTTCTTATAGGTCTGTTTATTTGCAGTGTCATCTAGACCCACTTGTGGTACATGAATTTCTTTCCTATTCTTGAAGAAATAAACAGAATTTTTATCCTTGTCTTCTAAGCAGAAGTGCAAAAAGTTTTCCAAGCATTTCTAGTCCTTTGTACCTTTGTGCTATCCTTAAAATAAATTCAATTTCTTTCCCGGTCTGAAGCACACATAAAATTCATATATTTAGGGATTTGATATATTACAAATGTCCCTTGGGTTCATTTCAATTGAATTTATAATCAGCTTCCCTAATACACATATGCTGGAAGTGACTCTCTAAACCTTTTGAAGTGATACACAGCAAATCTTCCTCAAAGGGATCCTCTTACAGAAGTCATGTATATTTGATCATTCTTGTTCACACTGTCCTCTGGTTTTCATGAAGCATAAAATAGACTCACCAGTGGTATTGACTTCCTTTCAGTATCCCCTTCCTTCCCTCTGGACAGTTTTAGCTCAGTCTTGTCTTTATTTTTTCTCCTTCTGATATCCTGTTTGTAATACATGTCAGATACACTTTCCATGTATATTACAGATTTCTTTCTGTATCCAGGAATGAGGAGAGGATAGGGTAAGTTCAGTAGGAAGATAAATTTTTTATTTGAAAGCTAAGGGATGCCAGTACCATGCTGTCTTGGTGATCACAGCTTTGTAATAAAGCTTGAAATTGGGTAACGTGATACCCCCAGTTTTATTTTTGTTTTCAACATCTCCTTAGCGATTCGGGGTCTCTTCTGATTCCATACACATTTTTGGATTATTTGCTCCAGCTCTTTGAAGAATACCGGTGGGATTTTGATCGGAATGGCATTAAAAGTATAGATTGCTCTAGGCAGTATAGACATTTTAACAATGTTTATTCTTCTGATCCAAGAGCATGGAATGGTCTTCCATCTTTTTGTGTCGTCTTCAGTTTCTTTCATGAGTGTTCTATAGTTCCTCGAGTACAGATCCTTTACCTCTTTGGTTAGGTTTATTCCCAGGTATCTTATGGTTCTTGGTGCTATAGTAAATGGAATCGATTCTCTAATTTCCCTTTCTATATTTTCGTTCTTAGTGTATAAGAAAGCAACTGATTTCTGTACATTGACTTTGTATCCTGCCATGTTGCTGAATTGCTGTATGAGTTCTAGTAGTTTGAGGGTGGAGACTTTTGGGTTTTACATATAAAGAATCATGTCATCTGCGAAGAGAGAGAGTTTGACTTCTTCATTGCCAATTTTAAACCTAAGGGATTTCTGATGGCCTTAATTTTCCTGTGAGGGAAATGAGGTCCTCTGTTGGAGATTGGGATGTGGTGATGGAGTGAATGGATTAGAGATGTGGAGAAATATGGCCATACAGGTGGTTAAAATATGGACATACTCCTAAGCTGTGCTGAGTCCCCATTTGTTCTATTTCTGTGTCCTACCTTTAAGCAGGACCTCCAAACCTTCCCAGGATCCAGGATCTAGAGGGTAGCTCTGTCTCGCCCCAGTGCTACCTGTGACCTCTCTTCTGAGCCATTTTGTACTGGTAACTAAATATTTTGAAGATTACCATGATCAAAGATTTTATGAGTTATGAGAGAGGAAAATATTTAACATAGATGATATTTAGACAGTGAAATGATCACTGAAAGGCAGTAGAATTTCTGAAGGCCACATCACTTGTTCAGTGGCTGGTGATTGTTATGAATTTATAGTCTTTATCATTATGGGATTTTTCTCAGGTGCAGGCAAGGAGAAAACAGACAGTTGAGTCCATGAGGGGTTGGGGTTTTAGAAGAAGAGTTCAATAAAAAGATAAAGAGGCAGAAAGTAATTCTTATCTCTGTTATATCAAGGATATTTGTAAAAAAGATAAAATGAACAAAAAGTAGGGTGTTTTTGATGGATGCTTAAAGATGTCCAGAGTACTCTTCTAGGGTTTTTCTCAATCCATGAATTTGTATCTTTCCTTGTCTTTGAACTACTTTACAACCCTCCCATCAGTAGAAAACTGATGGTAATGAATATTATCTTGGTCCATAAAGAGGCAAACTAATTTTGTTCAGTGGAGTTGTAATTGGTGCTTGTCATGAGGATGTTTATTAGTTTTACATCTTTTAGCAAATTCATTTCAGCATTCTTGATTGCCCACATATATGTTTGTTCTTCAGATTCCCCTTTGAATTGATTTTGTATATCTTACTGGATTCTTCACAAATTATTGAGTTAAATAAAATCTCTGACACATTCATTTTATGTTTGTGAATGAGTCATGAATATATGTATTATGTAAAATATATCTATGAAATCTATATAGAAAAATTATATAAAATATAGTCATGTATATGAGTAGAATAACAAACAGTGTAGGCTTCTCCTGCTACTGGTCAGGCTGACATTATCTGTCAACAGTTTTGTTCATTCATTCATTCATTGCCTTGCTCATTTAGTAGATATTTACAGAACACTTAGGTGCTGGGTCCTAATGTTTGGTTTAATGTCTTCATGGACAGCTCATGCCCTGTCCTCTTAAACCCATTCACTGTGCTGATATCTTCTTAGCATCCATCTCTCGCTAGTGTAGATTATTTGGTACATTTTACCATGTGGGTTGGGATGACCATGTACTGTTTTGCTTAATTTTTTACAAGAAAGCACTTTTTTTTGAGAAATAGGCCAGGGACCATAACCTAGGCCTCTTCACTGAGGGCTGAGTGCCTTTGCCATTCTTCCCTAGAGTGCCCCATCTTGGAGTGGGCCATGCCATATATTTATCTATTTACTTTGCCTTCTTAAAAGGGAGAATGGAGCTGTAGTGGTCAGGGAAGTTTACATGAATAAAATAAGTTAGAGTTCTTCCAAGTTTACCAAGACCATGACAGAAAGTGCAGCGAAGAACAGCTGAGCAGAGGGATTTTTGTGTACTTTCTCAACATTTGCTTTTTTTGCCATTTTTTTCCCTCGGAGACCTATTTGCTTCTCCTTGCAGTCTGGCTCCATCCATTTATATTCATTTGAATGTTTGTTTCTCTTTTTCCTTGTTCATTTTCTCTGTAGCCTTCAGTCATTTCTGACAAGGTGATTTTAGCCTCATTTTCTATTGGCTCTTATTTCATTTTCTTTCAAGAGATGAAAAATTCTACTTTAATGGGAAAAAAAGGTAGAAGTACTTCCCAAAACTTTCAGTCTTGCAGATTGAAGAAAGGATTTGTGGTTCTATATTATGAAAGATGGAAAGACTCTTAAATATAGAATAAAGAGATTTCACTTACATTAAGAGAAAGAAAAAAAGACAGAAATGTGCTCTAATGAGAATCATTGTCACCAAAAAAATCTAAATATATTATCTTCGAATTAAAATACTCCAGAAATCTTAAAGTAGGTGTCCCTTGTCTATCTTGTAGTAATAACATTTATCTGATTTGTTCAAACAGATAAAAATGAAATCCTCCTGGGTGTTTCTGATGAAAGCACTGAAAATAAATTGCACTTGAAAATTGTGTTCTTTTACAAATAGAGAAATATACTCTTCAAAGATGTACAACATGCTTTGACTATTTCACCCAAGTGTAAATTGTTTTTGGAAAAAAAAATATTAGCTATCCAGAAATGAATTTAAGAAGTGAGTTTCACTGAGAATTTAAAGAATTATGTAGTCAGACCTGTTATGATTTTCCTTTGGTGGCAATTTCATATATATTTATAAGATATATTAAAATTTAAACTCAAGTTAATAGGGAATGTATTTAATAAAAAGACTAGCCAGTTTGGGGCACCTGGGTGGCTCAGTGGGTTAAAGGCTCTGCCTTCTGCTCAGGTCATGATCTCAGGATCTTGGGATCGAGCCCCACATCGGGCTCTCTGCTCAGTGGGGACCCTGCTTCCCCCTCTCTCTCTGCCTCTCTGCCTGCTTGTGATCTCTTTCTGTCAAATAAATAAAAAATAAAATATTAAAAAAAAAAGACTAGCCAGTTTAAAGAGTTTATGGAAAACATGTTTTGAGGAAAACATGTCTTATGTTGTAAAACTTAGAAATTACTTGGGAAGAGTGAGTATTTTTTTTTAAAGATTTTATTTATTTATTTGACAGAGAGGTCACAAGTAGGCAGAGAGAGATGGGGAAGCAAGCTCCCTGCCGAGCAGAGAGCCTAATGTGGGGCTTGATCCCAGAGATCATGACCTGAGCCAAAGGCAGAGGCTCAACCCACTGAGCCATCCAGGTGCCCCGGGAAGAATGAGTATTAAAAGAAAAGTCAGTGGCCACTGTCAAACATACCCAAGGATCCCCAGATTGATTTTTCAAGCACTCAACTGAGATGGGTGCGCCATTACAAATGGCACTGATAAGGCTTCAGCAGAGGAAGCCAATCAATCACACCTTTGTAGTTTTCCTTTTTCTGAAACAGCTCACCTCCTTCCCTATGTGCTCCCTGCAGTCTCTGATGATCAGGCACATGCCTAACGAGAATCTCACAGCTGTGGATCCCGAGTCAGAGAGATTAATTCTGCCTACTTTAAAATGAATGCATCAATCCTTTCAAGAGAACTAGTTCCCAAGGACTCAAATCCAGCCGTTCTGAGCAATCCCTTTTGTCCCTTAATTAGTCATTACCCTCTCCCACCTGCTAGTTTAATTGGAAAAAAATGATTTACTCATTATCCTTTTCCTTTGGTGACAAATTTTAGATATAAATAAAGTCTGATTTAAATATTTAAATAGAGAGTGGTGGGGGTAAGCGGAATTAAGTATGAGAGACAAGCTGTGATCACCAAGACAGCATGGTACTGGCATAAAAACAAACACCTAGACCAGTGGAACAGAGTAGAGAGCCCAGATATGGACCCTCAACTCTATGGTCAAATAATCTTCGACAAAACAGGAAAAAATATACAGTGGAAAAAAGACAGTCTTTTCAATAAATGGTGCTGGGAAAACTGGGCAGCTATATGTAGAAGAATGAAACTCGACCATTCTCTTACACCGTACACAAAGATAAACTCAAAATGGATAAAAGACCTCAACTTGAGACAGGAATCCATCAGAATCCTAGAGGAGAACATAGGCAGTAATCTCTTCAATATAAGCCACAGCAACTTCTTTCAAGATATGTCTTCAAAGGCAAAGGAAACAAAAGCAAAGATGAACTTTTGGGACTTCATCAAAATCAAAAGCTTCTGCACAGCAAAGGAAACAGTCAAGAAAACAAAGAGGCAACCCACAGAATGGGAGAAGATATTTGCAAATGACAGTACAGACAAAAGGTTGATATCCAGGATCCATAATGAACTCCTCAAACTCAACACACACAAAACAGACAATCATATCAAAAAATAGGCAGAAGATATGGACAGACACTTCTCTAATAAAGACATACAAATGGCAATCAGACACATGAAAAAATGTTCATCATCACTAGCCATCAGGGAGATTCAAATTAAAACTACATTGAGATATCACCTTACACCAGTTAGAATGGCCAAAATTAGCAAGACAGGAAACAACATGTGTTGGAGGGGATGTGGAGGAAGGGAATCCCTCTTACACTGTTGGTGGGAATGCAAGTTGGTGCAGCCCCTTTGGAAAACAGTGTGCAGATTCCTCAAGAAATTAAAAATAGAACTTCGCTATGACCCTGCCATTGCACTCCTGGGTATTTACCTCAAAGATACAGATGTAGTGAAAAGAAGGGCCATCTGTACCCCAATGTTTATAGCAGCAATGGCCACGGTTGCCAAACTGTGGAAAGAACCAAGATGCCCTTCAATGGATGAATGGATAAGGAAGATGTGGTCCATATACACTATGGAGTATTATGCCTCCATCAGAAAGGACGAATACCCAACTTTTGTAGCAACATGGACGGGACTGGAAGAGATTATGCTGAGTGAAATAAGTCAAGCAGAGAGAGTCAGTTATCATATAGTTTCACTTATTTGTGGAGCATAACAAAAAGCATGGAGGACATGGGGAGTTAGAGAGAGGGGGGTTGGGGTAAATTGGAAGGGGAGGTGAATCATGAGAGACTATGGACTCTGAAAAACAATCTGAGGGGTATGAAGTGGCAGGGGGGTGGGAGGTTGGGGTACCAGGTGGTGGGTATTATAGAGGGCACTGATTGCATGGAGCACTGGGTGTGGTGAAAAAATAAGATACTGTTATGCTGAAAATAAATAAATGAAAAAAAAAGTATGAGAGACACTAAGGAGGAGGAGCAATGAAAATTGGTAACAGAAATTTATTTCTCACAGTTCTGGAGGCTGAGAAATCCAAAATCAAGGGACCCATAAATTTGATTTCTGGTGAGGACCTCCTTCTTGGCTCTCTTTCCACTATGTCTGCATGTGGGAGAGGTGCCAAGGAGCTCTCTGGGACCTCTTTTTATAAGTGTACTAATTCCATTCATGAAGCTTCTACCCTCATGACCTCATCACCTTCCAAAGACACCCCCATCTCCAAACTGCATCCAGTGGGGATTAGTTTTCAACATGAATGTTGGTAAGACACAAACTTTCAGGCTATCGCAGGAGTCTAGTAAGGTTTGGTCCTGATATTGAAGACCAGAGCATAATTGCAGAGAGTGGGAAGAAGTTGATGGAAGGGGTGGGAGGGAGAGAATATTAAAGAAGATATGGTCATGAAAGTAGGAGAGAAAAGCAAAGGTAGTCTGGAAGGTAAGGAGGGACATGATGTCCCCTGCAGTAGGAGGGAAGAAGGGTAAGGTGCCTGGTGTTCTGAGTGCTTCATATTTCTCTTTTCACTTAATCCTCTCGTCATATATAAAATACTCAGATCACTGTTGCTATACTGTAATTGAGGAACCTGAGGTTTAGAGATTGTAAATCACATAGCCAATAAATTTTGAGATGGAGTTTAAAGGTTTCTTTGGTTCCAGAGTATGTGCTTATCATCATAGCATTACCATAAAACTGCCAGTATTTAACCATTTTTGACTTATAAAAATATAAGTTTCCTATGATCCAATATAATGGAATTAGTTGAAGTCTGTAAGAAATAAGGTAAGAAGACCTTTGCTTGATGGCCTTTTTACTGCCCAAAAGTCATAGTAACTATCAACAGAGTGTACTCTAGCTACTTCAGGAGGAGAAATTATGTGATAAATTACATTATTTGGCTTACAGCATTCCGAGGGGGACACAGAGCAAAGCCATGAAGCCACACTGCCAGAAGCAAGGTTTTCCCACACTCCGAGGGCTGTTCCAGAAATCTCAAACTCAAGATGACAGAAACTGATCATTTCTTACCCTCAAAGGTCCCTTCTTTGATTTTTGTTAATGGCATCAAGGGTTACCACTGATGAGGTCCATGATCAAAGGAGCGTGACTGATACAAAGCGAAGGTCAAGCAAAGCTTTATTTTGCGCCAGCACTGAGAATCAAACCGACTGGCCGGGGCCATCTCTTATGGAGAGAGAGATCACCCCCAGCTTCACAGACTAGCTTTTATAGAGCAAAGGCCATGTGGTTGAGCCTGGCCAATGAGATTGTCTCCACCTAGCCTGACTCGTCCTTGCATTCTGGCTCTGTTATCTCCATCTGATCTGACCCATCCTTGTATTTGGGCTCTGTTATCAGGGACTGGTCAACCATATTTTACTGGTTTCCCAGACTTGCTTTTAAGTAAGTTCCTCTGGGGTTAGGGTGGGGGGAGATCAGGGTCAGTTTAAGTTTTACTGCACAAACAACAGAATGGTTAATTTACATACCTGCCCCTCTACCCTGTCTCCAAGTCTTTTAGTTTAATACAACTACCATATGTTCTCTCATGATTCTACCAGACCCTTTCCCCCCTACCATCCTGTTCATGTAATACTTGTCTCTTTTTCTAGTTTCTTTTCAAATACTCTTTCTTTCAGATGGTCTTTCATAACCCCGCAGGCAGAATCTTCCACCCTGCTTGTGTCCTCTCCTAACACTGCTCTTCAGGATGGTGTGCATCTCATGTGATCTTACTTTAAGGTGTTGGTGTGACCACTTTCTCTCTCCTCCTTTTCTTCCAAAGGTCAGGACCAGGCTCCCTCCCATGGTTTGTGTTTTCTGTGGCACCCAAAACTGTCATGTATGGCAGGTGTTCAGTACTAGTTTTAAAAGTTCAGCAAACTTTTTGCTCCACAGGCCAAAAGAGTGGTTATTGACAGTGATTGGTTTGCTACTTAGTCAAAGAAATAATGGCTGAAACAAACAAACAAACAAAAAACAAACAGAAAAAATGGTGGGTTTAAGAGTTATAGAAAAGTTGGTGGAAGGCAAATGGAAGGAAAGCAAGGAAACAGAAAGCCAGTTAAACTATTTATTTAACAAACTACTTATTGAGTGTCTACAGTGTCCAAGGCAGTATTCCACTCTGGGTATACAGCACTGAACACTTAGACAAGGTTTCTGCTCTCAAGGACCCTGTGTTTTAGTGGGGAGAGATGGGGGCGGGTTGTGGCAAAGGCTATAAGAAAAGTCCATCAGGGTGGGAACCTAGTAGATTGTGGGAATGGGAGGCACGACAGTGTGTAGTCAAAGAGGGTATCTTTTGAGCAGATATATGAGGGAAGTAAAGATTTTTTGGACAAATGACATTCTACCAGAGGATAAGTAGGAGCTGAAGCTTATGCTGGGTAAGTATAAGAGCTGAAGCTTATGCTGGAATGTTTGAGACATGCTTGGCACATTGGAGGAACAGCAAGTAGACCAGTGTGACTGGAGCCGAGCGAAGGGCAAAGAGACAATTGACCTAAGAGAGCCACAAAGAACTGCCTTGCACTGTTAGATGTACACACTGCTGTGTTATTCCTATATGAACAGGCTTTTTGACATCATTATCATACTTAACTCCCCCACATAACATGTTTCCATAGAGTGGAGTGTTGCCTCCCAGGAGGTAGCAGTGTGGAAGTGATACTGTAGCATGGCAGTGGGGACCATGACAGTCCCTGTGCAATTCCTGGGTAGATAGGGTAGGTCCGGCTTGCTGTGAGCAAGTTTGGATTTGGCCTCAGTATCTCATGGCATTCTTCAAACCAACTTTATAGAGCTCTGAATTCTAAGAAGATTGTACTTGATCTGCATCGGTCACTTTGGCTATGTAAGACTTCCAGGGGAACCAGGAAGTAGGAAGAGGCTTACCAGCTTCCCTGTAGAGGCATTACCCGAGTCAGTTTTTTGTGTCAGCCGTCCTGTTTCCCATCTCCTTCTCACCTCTCATTGGAGGGTTTTCCAACCTCGGCATTACTGATATTTGTTGTTAGATAATTCTTTGTTGTGAAGGGTGGTCTGCCCACAGGGGGATGTTTAGCAGTATCCCCAGTCTCCGAGGGCAACCCCAGCCCCCAGACATTGGCCAAATGCCTCCTAGGGATCAAAATTGCTAACAGTAGAAACTAGTATCTTAATGAATATAGAAACTTTGGGGAATGGAAGACTCCAGAAAGTCAGCAAAGAATATGTGCTCCATAGTGACACACATAATTACCTTCTTTTCCAGGAAATCAGAAGTTTTCTGTAGCATACTATTATTTTCCCCCCAAAACTATAGACAGGCCCTTTATTTTTTTATTTTTAAAGTTCCTTTTTTGATTGTTTACAAAATTGTGGCTCAGAAGAATCAATACATTTGAAAATTTCTCCCCCCAAGTGAGAATAACAAGTCCACACACGCACCAAAAAATAAAATAAAATAAATAAAATTAAAAATACAAGACTTGGGTTTTTCCCTTTTATGACAGGCAGTTTTTCTGTAGTCATGATGGTAAATGGCTTGTGCACAGGATGCTTTTAACTATCAGGTGTTGATGCATCCAGGTCAAATAGCTACCTTTGAGGTATATTCATCATTCCTCTGTAGGCATTTCAGAGTGCAGAATAGCTTCCCCTTTTATCTTTTTCTCTGCATCTTCAACAGAACATTCTGAATCACCACACGGATGGCCTCCTTCAGGCTTTCCTGAGGTGAAAAGAACAAAACTGTTTTGGGAAGTGATCTTTGATTTTCAGTGGGTAAAGTATTTGTCCTCCCCATGTCCCCCACTTATTGAAAGGGAAAGGCATAGACACCCAAGGACCTTGTCACAGTTCAGGCAAACCGAACACATGGAATAGGACCTTCAGGGTGAATGTGTCTTTATACTCACCAGATGTAAGAAGTATACGAGACTCATTTCCCATAAAGCTTATTTTTATGCCATTCCTACCTCATATTATCAATTTATATTTGATAGTATGATTAACAGATTTCTGAAATGCCAAAATAATAATGAAAACCCCAGTAGAAAACCAAGGCTCTTTTGGCATTTAAAAATTTTTCCTGTATTACTAGTTTTCTTCTTCTTTATTTTGCCTGTTGGGCTTCATGTAAGTAAGTCAGCAAATCGTGACTTAGTTGCATATTTGCACTGTTAGCACTTACCCCTTTCTTCAATTTTGGAAACGTCTATGTTCTGTAAAACCACTGATGATTTTAGAAGGCAGCTCTCTGGTGAGAAAGGACTTGGGACTCATTGTAAATTGTTACGTAAGAATATTCATTCACTATACTGCTGAGGCCAGACAAAATATTGGGCATCTTCATATGGGAGATACTGAGAACAAGATTTATCTTTCTTGCTTGTACAAGTTGTGATACATCCATAGTGGAAATATGGTGGGCAATTTTTGTTACTTAACAACAGAGAAGATATTAGAGGAAGAAGAAGTCAGAAAAAAGGCATCTGAAGGGAATGTATATGTCTGGTGTATGTGTGGGGTGTGTGTGCGTGTGTGTGTGTGTGTGTGCATGCATGCACATACATGACACCCTATGTATGAAGCGTAGGTGTGGGGAAGAGGAGGTTGGGGAACTGTGGAGAGAGTAGTGGATCCTCTGTGAAGGGTATTCCAAATATTAGACCTACATTTGGGAAGCCAATGACAGGGCAGACACCTGATTGACATCACTAAAATCACAAACAACCTAGGTAAGAGAGAGAAGGGCCTATCCAGAAATTACTATTTCCATATCTAGACATTGATAAGTAGAATGAAATTGTCATGTTTTTCAACCACCAGCTTCTACATTTCTTCTATCCTTCCCTTGAATCACCACTGAAGAGAATAATCTGGAAAAGTTCTCTTAGAAAACACAATGCCCTTGGCCTCCAGACTGAATGGTCATTAAATTTCTGGCTGGGTTGAAAGATAGATGGAAGCCTTATTGAGTCATTAGCCTTATTGCTGACATCTATAAATAATAATAGTTATTTGTATTAATATAGCAGTTACTGGGCCACATACCCTAATTTAGTACCTGTGGCAACCACATAGGGTAGGTGCTCCTCTTGCTCCCATCTTACAAATAGGAATTCTTAGGTACAAAGAGGTCTCCTTGCTCAGTGTCACAGGTTAGTGAATGAAAGAGCTGGCATTTGAATCCAAGGACTGTGGTTTCCACTCTGCAATCTTAACCATTTATAAACTAGTTACTTCCTATCAGAAGAGTTGCAGTGATTCCCATGAAGCAGCAATTTAACCAGAAGGCAATGTGCAAACTGGCCAGGGGTGATGGTGACTAAAGGAAGAAGTAATCTAACAACAATTGGATAACATGGAATGGGGATCATCACAAGTATCATTTATGGCTCCAAATATTTAGGATAGAGTCACAGATGTGATGATGGTAGGTGCTCTAAGCTGAGTGTTCATATGTGGTTTTATCTGGAAAACTTTATGGGATATTTACAAATTTGGCATCAACATGGATGGGACTGGAGGAAATTATGTTGAGTGAAATAAGTCAAGCAGAGAGAGTCAATTATCACATGGTTTCACTTATTTGTGGAGCATAAGGAATAACATGGAGGACCTTAGGAGGAGGAAGGGAAAAATGAAGGGGGTGGAAATCGGAGAGGGAGATGAACCATGAGAGACTATGGACTCTGAGAAACAAACTGAGGTTTTAGAGGGGAGAAAGTGGGGGGATGGGTTGGCCTGGTGATGGGTATTAAGGAGGGCACAGATTGCATGGAGCACTGGGCATGATACATAAACAATGAATCTTGGAACACTACTTTCAAAAACTAATGACATACTGTATGGTAACTAACATAACATAATAAAAATAATAATAAAAAAATTTAAAAAAGAAAAAATCTTTATGGCATGTTTACTTTCCCCCCTAGTGTTCTTTTCAGAAGTTGTGTTTATAAAACCTTTCAGACTCTTAGCTTAAAAGTGCATATACTCTGACAAATAACATTCCTTTTTGAAGTGACAGTTTTAAAGGAGTTTAAAGTGAATGTTCGAGCTGAAGTGTGTCTTGAAAATACCATGACAGACCAGAGGCAGAAATGCTACTAGGTTGGGTGCCTGGGTGGCTCAGTGGGTTAAGCCTCTGTCTTCAGCTCAGGTCATGGTCTTGGGTCTTGGGATCCAGGCCTGCACTGGGCTCTCTGCTCAGCAGGGAGCCTGCTTCCCTGTCTCTCTTTGCCTGCCTCTCTGCCTCCTTGTTATTTTTCCCTCCGTCAAATAAATAAAGAAAGAAAGAAAGAGAAAAAAGAAAGGAAGGAAGGAAGAAAAAGAAAGAGAGAAATGCTACTAGGTCAAAACAAGGCTATGGGGTTGCTTTAGAGAGAATAGCAGGCACTGAATTTTTAGAGAGGAGGAGCATTGTGTTGGCAAAAGGACTTTTCTAGATTTCCCATACTTTCTCTTCCCCAGGTGATTCGAAAGGAAACTGTGAAATATAGGGGCTGACAGTTGAAAATAATGACAGATAATTTAGTCTCAGTGATCGAAATACCCCTGGCCCACTCTGAATGGTCCTTTTCCTCTTCAAAGTCTATGTCTAGATAAAAATATGAGGTGTTGGTTTAGCCCAATTATTTTCAATCACTTTCATATAGATTCTTGGCATCCTTTCTTCCAATAAACATAGTATGTATAATACATAAAACCTAGCTGTTCAAGTTAGTGATGAGGTGGCAGTGGGAAATTCTGGTGGGGTTGCTTCAAGTCTCTTCATTTTAGAGACAGTCTATCACTCCTAAAGGCAACTGAGACATTTCATGTGGAATTGAACACTCATTTAATAAACTTCTTTAGCTTTTTGTGAACTTTGGCTGAATGTTGAAATAATAAGGCACGAGAGACATTATTTACACCTAGCCTCCCAGTTTGAAAAATACGCATTTTTAAAAAGATTTTATTTATTTATTTGACAGAGAGAGAGATCACAAGTAGGCAGAGAGGCAGGCAGAGAGAGAGGAGGAAACAGGCTCCCCACTGAGCAGAGAGCCTGATGTGGGGCTTGATCCCAGGACCCTGAGATCATGACCTGAGCCGAAGGCATCGGCTTAACCCACTGAGCCACCCAGGTGCCCCAAATACGCATTTTTAAGTTTTGTCAAGCCAGTACCTTTGAGTACTGTTTTTATTCAAAGTAGGTTAAACTCATGTTCCTTAAAATATATTGGCAAAGAACCCCATATTGATTTTTCTTGATTCAGTTCCATTTAGCATTTAATGTCTTTTTGTTGTATTCTTTATGGCACCAGTAGTTACAGAATTTACAAAGCTTTCCAGATGGCAAAGAGCAAATATGCCTCAGTTACTTTGAACTTGAATCTATCCAATAGTTTTTTCCACTTGAAGAAATTGAACATATGGTGTTATTTGTAGTAAAACCTACCATTTTTAGAAAGAACGCCAGTCCTAAGAACCAAATAGGTCAAATGATCTATTGTCTTTATTCTCTCTCTCTCTCTCTCTCTCTTTTTTTTTTCCTTAAATCATTTTTCTCCTCAAGTGCTTTCTCATCTCTTGGTCTCTGGGGAAAATTCTGAATACTCTGGTCCACCTTTTGAGTTCTGAAATGAAGAAGTTCTGATATAGATGATTTTATCATTTGACTGACATATGTTTACAGCACCTGCTTCTTGCTAGGCATTACCTCTGCTCTCATACTGTAATGGTGAGAAAACCAGGTTAGGTTAAATGTTCTTGCCCTCATGGAGCTTACACTAGACAGGGAGACAAACATATTCATACATTTGCATGATATTAAATTATAAATTTTGACAAATGTTATGAGGGAGCATATAGAAGAGAATAAAATTGCGTACTAGAGACACCTAGTTTTGTTCCCAGAGGAGGTAAAGCCTCTCTGTGGAACTGAGGTTGTCTCCTGTAATTTAAGACTGGAGTGTCAGGAGCTGAGAGAATTGAAAGTTAAGTCAAGAAATTTCTCACATGGAATGAAACCTCAAGAACAAACGTCTTGAGGAGCGACCAGGAGTCTGAAAGTCCCCCCAATGTACTTTTCCAATCTCTGTAAGAAGTAATAGAAGTTACTTTTTGAGACAGTGAGGAGTCTAAATGGCTTGTGAATTTTTTCTTCCAGCATATAAGAATCATAATGTCACAGTAAACCTGTTGATAGGAAATTCCTCACAAATGAACTTAGTGTTGACATATGCTAGCCTCCAGACTGCACACTGATGAAGGTGAAACTGTAGTGTCTTTTCTTTTTTCTTTTTTTTTTCTATACCTTTGGTTCTACCATCTTCACACAGATGACATTGTGTTTATTTAGATATGGCCTATGGCTCTAAATTCCAATGTGGTCTAGGTTCTAATCTGTGATTTTTTTGGAGAAATGGTTTTGTTTGAGAAATATGTTGGCTGATTCTTGAATTGCAAATTTCTTCCACATTTACCTATAGGCTAGTTCTAGGGATTTGCTTGGATTTGTTAAATTCTGTGAGAGTGGAGCCAAGGCTATGATAAATTTATGTTTTCTATGGACTCCTTTCAAATTGAGCAAATGGATCACAGAAGAATTAGGTTTAGAAAAATCATGAGTGGAAGAGCTGAAGGAACATATTTTTGGCAGAAAACATGAAATACGAAATAAATAAATAAATATGAAATAAAGCAGCCTTTATCTGCTGAAGGAAAAACCTAGACTTTAGCTAGTCAGGGTTAAATGCTTTGATGGAACCAAGCAGTATAAGAAGTGCAAAGAACTAAGGGAAGAGATATGTTTTCATATGTGTTTTAAGATTTTCATTTTCTGTTGGCCAATAGAAGAGGAATTTAACTTAGAAAAAAATTAAATTAATGTGAATTTTTTTATTATTAAAATTTCAGGCATTTGGACAAATATAATGATATTAAGGCATTTATATTCTTGAGATTATATTTTCTGAGTTGTCTTCATACTCTATTTACATCATTTAACCTTTTATATATGCTTGGGATAGGGGGTGAAAACATATCTCAGGCTGTCAGTAACATGGGTTTCAGTCCTGACTCATCTAACAGACTTCTACAATACAAAAATGTTTTTATACCATGAGTGATTCTACCTAGTTGTTTTATTGGTTCCAACAGATAGATGGAGTCAGTTTCAGGATTTGGAAAATTAAGCATAACTTTTTTGACCGACTGCCCCTGAGGTTTTTTTAAAGATTTTATTTATTTATTTGACAGACAGAGATCACAAGTAGGCAGAGAGGCAGGCAGAGAGAGAGAGAGGAGGAAGCAGGCTCCCCGCTGAGCAGAGAGCCCGATTCGGGACTCGATCCCAGGACCCCGAGATCATGACCTGAGCCGAAGGCAGCGGCTTAACCCACTGAGCCACCCAGGCGGCCCTGCCCCTGAGGTTTTTAAGAAAAAGTACAAAATGTGATATATAATTGGCCGCGTTTCATCCCTTTGCCAAAGATGGGTCACAATTACAGACAAAGACATTTATTGAACCAAAGTGTTATAGGTTTTTGGTGGAGTGCTGACTTGGGCTTCTGCCTGGCTTGTCATAAAGATATCTGACAGCTTAGTTCAGGATCCATATCCTCTTCCTTTAGCAACAAGGATTCTCCTCTCCCAAAGGTAATTACTCTTTCTCCATTCCTTGTGATCTGGATAAAACAATCACTCAAGATGCACAAGCGGGCTGTCCATTGGTGAGCAGTGACTCAAGCTAGACCAGTGGAATCCCTCCTGGGAATTTGAGTTTAGGCCAATGTTCTTTTTCCTGCATCATGAAGACCCATGTGATTGCAGGTGACTGTGGGCCCTCTCATTAGGAAGTGCCATTAACTAGATTTTAAAATCAGTTCAGAAAAGAATGATTGCAGGTTGGAAAAGTGTTAAGAGTCGAGTCATTTTAAATGTTAGAAATGAAATGAGACCCTCTTCAAGATGTGACTCCCCAGATCCTAAGGGCTGTCCTAGTTCTTTTCCTTCCTAAGGATTTTGTGCAGCTCTTCATTTCCCTCCTGTTGTGATTATGTTAGGTGGACCAACCAGAGTTGGTCTGGTTCTCCTGATGAGAGCCCTAACTAACTAGTATGCTTTTGTTATTTCCATTAAGATTGACTTTCTTACAATCTGAGGGTTTTGAAGCGGTGGGGGGTGGGAGGTTGGGGGAACGAGGTGGTAGGTATTGGAGAGGGCATGGATTGCATGGAGCACTGGGTGTGGTGCAAAAAACAATGAATACTGTTACGCTGAAAATAAATTTAAAAAAATTAAAAAAAAAAAGATTGACTTTCTTTGGATGGACCCCTTTGGCTTGCTCTTCTTATGTCTCTGCAGTGTATGCCCTCCTAGGAGAGGGCTACGGCAAAGGGCAGACTTGACTTGGATTTAGTGTAGTCTTTGGCCAGAAGCACCCACCAAAGGAGTCTCCGGGCCTCCACATAATCCAGGTCTGTTCATCCTGGCTAGAAGTTCTTTATCAGGACTTGAAGTAAATCCACTTAGCAACAAAAAATGAGCCTTGCTCTTCTTGTCCTCTTTCCATGCGTCTTGCTCCTGAAACTATGGTGGTGCTAGGGAGCAAGTTGAGGTGGAAGAATTCTAACCAAATGTGGTTGAAGATGTCACAAAATAGAACCATGATCTTAAATGATTTTATAAAACTTGAAGAGATCAGGAGGGTCCATATTTTCACTTTACATATGCATAAACTACTGCTCATCCATACCATACTACTCTCTGGTATGGATGGGGTCGGGAGAGAACTGAGGCCCCTCTGTCCGGTGCTCTGTCTCCTACATTATTGAGACCACATCATATATTTTGACTCACTGTGGATTAAGATTCTGTTTTAGAGCTTTTAAAATTAGACTGGCTCCTGGGAAGAAATTGCTTATTGCATGTGCTCAGTCTCTGCCCTTACATACTGTGAATAGTCCATTTATATTGTTCTAAGTACTTGCTTGCCAATGTTAGCTTGAGCTATATAAAACTGCTATTTGGAAGGTGAAAAACTGCAGAGTATTTCATATGATTCAGGACATACTGTTGAGAGACCAATCTCCTCCCTTGCTGCTGTCCCCTAAGCCACACCGGCCTTCTCACTGTCTAACCACATATCATTCCTGCCTCAGGGCCTTTGAGCTTTCTCTTGTTTCTGACTTTATTGCTCTTCTTTCACATAATGACTCCTGTCCTTGCTTTCTCTAGAAATTTTCTGCAAATATTACTTTCTCAACGAGGCCTTCATTCACTATGCTGTCTAAAATTTCAGTCCCCTGTCCTAACCAAGTACACATTTTCTAACCCTTTCTCTGCCTTGCTTTTTCTCATTAAAGCCCAGCACTATGTTAAAGACTACGTATAGCTGTTACTTGTATGTATTGTGTATCTCTATCTTATAAGTTCCAACTGCGTAGGGGTTTTAGTTTATTTTGTTCATTGCTATATCTCCAGCATCTAAAATAGTGCCTGACACACAGTGAATGTTCAACAATCTATGCTGAATAAATAAGCGTGAGGTAACAGGGAGCTGATGGTATCCATGCACCCAGATCTTTGAAAACACCACGCTGGGAATTTTCACTGTTTTGTGTCGAGAAATGCATTGTGGAGATCTCTATAGCTATAGCACAGAGAATGAGAGGCCGAGGAGATGAAATTATTACCTATTTCTTTCCTCTTCAAACAGGACAGCTCAGCTTTTGTCTCTCTTATATGTTAGGTTTCTGGTAAGATTGTATCAGGAAAAATGTTTGCGTAAATCATAACAATTTGAAGCCACTGATTAGGGATAATAGGAAAAAAAATGTTTACAGATCGTCATGTAGTTGGGAGCCTAAAATACTGTGATTATCAGTGTTTCTTCACCACTCTGAAAGGAGAGTGTGCTAAGGGGTCTGTTGTTGGGAGTCAGCAGCAGAAGTCCCAAAGTCAATGAGCTGCATCTTTGACAGATTTAAAAAAAAATTGTTCTTAAAATATGAAAGTTTTTTTTTTTTTTAATTTTAAGGAATTGTTCAAAAGCTTCTCTCCCTAATTCCCAGGTTTATTAGTTTATATTAACCAGGTGTTGAAAATACTTAGGGGGAAAGGGGCAACAGTTAATGTGGTTACTTTTTGCTTGGAAATTGACCTAAGTGCTCCACTAGCCAGGAGTAAGAGAAGTAGGTGTGAGGAGTAACAGGTCTTAGTCTGCATTCTCCCAAATTTATCTATTTTCAACACATTTCTAAACATAAAATAACATGAAAATTGTTAAGGTCACAATATAAAGATTTTAGAAGAATCTTTGTGAAGCAAAATGGTGAATCATGCAGAGAAAATAATCAAGAGAGATGTCTGTCTCTATCTTCCCTGTAACCTTCCTCTGGCCCTGGCCTGGCACGTGGCCGCCTGAGTCAGTTGACAGGCTGGTTTTCCACCTGAGGGAATGCCAGCCGCAGATGTGCAATCCAGGGTCACACAGCTGAGTGCTCGGCAAGGTCAGGATTAGAACATAGATCCCCAAGGGTTGCCTTAATCCGGTTTCTCCATCATACACTGCTTCCCTTTTAAAAGTCCTCTAGATCGATGATGCACATTATATGTCTACATATGACTGGGCTTTCTTAAAAATGCAAACCTATAAAGCAAACATTAGAAACTCTCACTGACCTATCCATATTTACAAATTCAAAGGAAACGTGCTAGCCACAATGAACATTAGTTAAATCATTAACTCGTTATTCTTAGGAGAATAATTGAGTAATACTTAAATAATTATAAATAATTCTTAGGATAGAAGAAATACGATTCATCATGGAACTGTGAACATGTAAGACTATGGGAGAAAAATTGATGGGGACAGAAAAAAGACAAGTTTGCATGACAGTGACAGCAGGGTGAACGAAATTCTGATGAGTGACAATGAGAGCCTCCAGGTCAGAAAGAAAGACGGGAAGAGAAGGGCCCAGTGCTTTCATAACATGGAAAATGCAGCTGTTGTAGTGAAATGAGCTTCTCTGAGTATTGTTTTGTTTTGCCCTTACATTGTTTCTGTTAAACAAATAAAGTGGTTTTTAATCCATTTTGATCAAGCAACCTTTTGGAAATCTAGCTAAAATTATAGACTATCTTCCCAGAAAAATGTCCAAGGCGCTTTGTTCTTAAAGGCAACACGCAAATGGTTTACAGAAATAGAACTTTCCTCATTTACCTACAACTGCATTTCATCTCCATCTCAAGCCTGCATTCTGCCTGATAGCAGGAACCTAATCCAGCTCCTGGCAATATGCCATCCTTTCGGTCACTTCTCCATGATTTGGGGTTTAAAATAACAACAACCACAAAAATCATCTGCCCCTCTTCTTCCTTCTGGGGTTTAATTTTAATATCTGGGACTCTGCTCCTTGTTTTTGATCTGCTTTGAGCAGGTAGCCCCAAGAAATATCCAGTCTGCGTTTCGGGGCTCCTGGCTCTCCATTCCTTCAGTGCTCCCTTTCCTTGCAGAGGAAACTGTGTCCTCTTTCCGCTCCTGCAGCACAGTCCTTGCTGCTGTCACTGCCATGTCTTTGTGTCCTATCTGATTCTCTCTCTCAGGGTGTGGGAAGGTAGGCCTGCTTTCCTGCTTCTCTGGAACTGAGGAGCCTAGGGGATTGTCCAGGCTCTCTGTGCCTCTCACTGCTAATCACTGCACAGACATGCAGCTTGCGGCTCTCCTGCTCTGTGGATAATCCTCAGGACATATTTTCTGTTCTAGTCCCTGGGATGTGGGCAGGTGCAAGACTTTCTACGGTCCCACCCTTCTTCCAATTCCCTTTCCCCATGGCAGTGTGGAGGCTCAGGATGGGACAGGAGAAATAACTTGCTCATCAAGTATTCTTTGGGGAATTTAAGAATATATATATGTATTTCCTTATTTAAAGATATAGGAACAGTAAATGAAAAAGTAACAACGTTAATTACAACAGGGGATAGGTGGATATGGAGTAAAAGGGGTGGGGAGGTGAATGAGACATCCAAGTGTACATTTTTAATAATTTGGGCTTTTAAACTATATTACCAATTTGTGTATTCAAAAATAAAATCAAATGAAAAGGGATTTAAAAAGTCAAACCCTAAAATTGTTTATAACAGAAACAAATAGTCCTATCTGTATATCAAATTGATAACGTAAACAACAGAAAGGATATTTATTTGGATATATTTGAATATGTATTTGTTTAGTGGCATATAATCTCAGATAACAAAAGAACTGCAGGGAAATCTCAAGCTATATTTAAATAATCTGCTCTGGCTCATGGTGTTGTTATTATAATTCTAAATCTGTTCTGTGTGTCCTTTAGGATAGAATACATGAATCTCTGAATTGATATTGTTGGCAACCAAGATTTTCCCTAGGAGAAGGGAGTTAGATGTGTGGGTTGAGGGATAATAAGGCAGAACTCTGTGGTATTAAATGTGGATTAGAGATATTAAGATAAATTCATGGTGTTCAAATATCTGTATATAGATATAAGTCTATGTTATATAAATACTAGAGAACTAATGTTCATGTTTGAGATAACTAACAAACCATATGTGTCACTTTTTCAGGACAGACTTAAAAGTACTGATACCCTAGTGACAGTTAAGTATTCCTAGCATCCAGATTTTGGTTGTAAATAAAACTGGGATTTCTTAAAGCAGTGGATGTGGGTGAGATTACAAAGTGAGTCTTGAACTTCCTGTGCCAGGAAACAGTGAAGCGTTCAAACCTAAACTGTTTTTTTGTCAAAAATACACAATGAATAGTAATGGTAATACATGTTAAAAAGTCCATGTTGGGTTGCCTGGGTAGCTCAATCAGTTGAGTGTCTGACTCTCGATTTCGGCTCAGGTCATGATCTCAGATTCCTGGAATTGAGCCCTGCATCAGGCTCTGTGCTTGGTGGGGAGTCTGCTCGAGGACTCTCTCCCTGTGCCCCTCCCCCAAGTAAATAAATAAATCTTGATAATAAAAAGAAAAGTCCTCCTTTCAGAGTAATACCCAGGAATAGAGGGGAAGGAGTTGGGAAGAGAGAGGTTGAGAGAGAATAATTTTCTCCTTTTAAATAGGATAAATGCAAAATGAATGCTAAAATCCAATCACCACTTTGTGATTTCCAGCATGATAACATTGACTTAGGCAAGCATCACCAAGAGATGTTGTGGTGTATGGTAGCTGAATTACAGCCACCAAAGATGCTTCAGTGTAATCCCAAGAAAGTGTTATCTTAGGTGGTAAGAGGATCTTTGCAGATGGGAGTAAGTTTAAGGACCTTGAGGTGGAGAGATTATCCTGGGTTATTGGCTGGGCCCAATATAATCAGCAGGAACCTTGTGAGTGGAAGAGGAAGGCCCGAGACAGAACTAGAGAGATGACAAAGTGAGAGGGACTCCATCCACAGTTACTGGCTCTGGAGACAGAGGCAGTGGACCATGAGCCACAGGAAGCAGGCAGAGAGGGGAATGGTTGGAAGGAGTGAAGCCAGATGCTCATACCTGGTGGCCCTTGGTGAGGGACATGGATGTTCATTGTAGTTTTCTACAGGTTTGACAGTGTTCAAAGTAAATAAAAAAATTTTAAAAAGAACAAAAGAAAGCCTACATCCCAAACTAATGTAGACCTCAATTTTTGTCATTTTGTGCATAGGTAAGGTGAACAATAGGAATGTAGACATACACAACAGAGAGTAGCAGGGATGGCATGAAATGGTGTTCCAACTACACATCTGTTGTATGTTTCACTAGGTCAGGGTTTAACCTGTGCTGAGCCCCTGTAGCTTCAGCATCGACTGTAGAAAGTGTGGTCTGCAAGAGTGGCTTTGCGCATCTAGCTTCGTTGGCAGATTGAACATTGCCTCACAAATATTGTTACTTTGCAGTGCCGAGTCAGCAGTTTTTATTTTTAAGGTATTAAAAAATAAAAGTATTCTTCTTCTATTAAACATGTACATGGAGGGTTTTTAAAAAGGGAAGAGCCACAAACGTAGAATCTTTTCTTTTCTTCTTCTTTTTTTTTCCTCTGGTAACTTTTATAGCACCACTGCTTGTTCTCCCCCATCACACAGGACAATATTGATCCTAAGTCTTGTTTCACCACAAGAACTTCTCTGAGGGTAGAAAATTTGATCTGTTTTCTTCTGTGCTATATTTTTAGACTCTAGAGCAGTATATTTTATCTACCATGTGTCAAAGAAGTCCTGATTTGTGTTAGGAAAAAATAAATCTGTTCTTTCTTCCTGTATCTCCTTCATTTCTCCACAGAGCACTTTGCTTCTGACACCAGATATGTGGACTTTTTCACCACCAAGCACTTCTCTTTGACACCTGCTGGGTGTCCCTACAATTTAACTCAATGCTGGCACTACCTCCTCAGAAATAGTGTCAAATCCTGCAGGTTAAGGACTCAGTCCCACAAGACTGCTCCTCCCTTTAGATGCCAATCACAATTAGGAGGTCCCTGGGCTATCTGCAACTTCTGTTCGACTCAGCTAGCTGCAAGTTGGAAGCTCCCCAAACTTCCTCCCATTTTGGATTCTATTAATTGCTAGAGCAGGTCACAGAATTCAGAGACGCATTTACTAACATTTATCATTTTGTTAAAGGACTTAATAAGGGATACAGATAAGAGATACTTAGGGCAGGTCTGGGAGAGTCCCAGGGACAGGAGCTTCTGTCCCCATGGGATCAGAATGCATCATTCTCACAGGTACATAGATGTGTTCACCTATCTGGAAGCTCCCTGAGCCCCATGCTCTTGGAAAATTTATGGAGGTTTCAACAGGTAAACATGACCATTCATTCTATTTCTAGCCCTTCTGCCTTTTTAAAAGAACAGCAAGAGGGGACGAAGGCTGATAGTTACAAGCTTCCAATCATGGCGTGGACTTTCTGGGGACCAGCCCCATCCAGGAGCCCTCTAGAGGCTGCCCAGAGTCACCTCTTTAGAACAACAAAAACAAAAACAAAAACAAAAAACCCTATCACCCAAGACATGATAAGGGTTTTAGGAGCTCTGTGCCGGGACCTGGGAGGAAGAGACCAATATAGATTTTCTCTTACCTCACAGTTTGAACAAAGGCATGGGTCAGAATTGCAACTAAGGAACCATATTAGCTGAAGTGTGGTGTATTATCCATCCACACACATACACGTAACACTCTATGCTTTAGAGCCACAGCATGTCTCCCTGAAGTCCATCCTTCAACTATAAATTAAAACCAACTATAAATTAAAACCTTCTCTCTACAGTTCTTCTTTCCCTCTCAGTAATTTTTTTTTTTTTATTGATCTTCTGGTCTTTACTTCTCCATTACTCAACTGTCATTTCTAAATAAGACCCACTAACTTAGCTCAGCGCCTTGTTTTGCTTGCTTTATTTTTGGGAACACATTTTAAGCTCATAAGGACAGAAACTACTTCTTAGGTATTTCTTGCTACGCTCTTTTCAAACCGGGAACCTGACACAGGGCTCATTTTTGGATCTTCCAGTTAATTCATTCCTTCTCCTTTGGGACTGGCAGCCCACTTTCTTTCTGGAAAATTATCTCACCTCCATTATATGAAGAACCATGGGTGAAACAATAAAGTTGTCCTGCCCTCTCCTAGCCACACTGGAGAGAGGGAATCTGTGAGGGGAAAAAACAAAAAGTTAGCAGCTGGACTGTGGTCTTCTTCAGCATCATCATTAATTCAAAAAAGATAGACCATTGTCAGGCTTCTTATAATATCAAGAAATTTCCTCATTGCTAGTAAATAAGAATCTTTCTAGAGTGGCTATGAATGGGTTGATGATCTACAAATATTCTTGCACACTGTACTTGATTGTCAGGATAATTTATTATATAACCTGTAATTTTTGATTTGCAGCTATGCAAAAGAAAGACAGCTGGGTGGCCTCTCTGTCAGTCCCTCTAAGACGGTCAATAGGCAAGACATCTCAGCCGAGGGGCCATAGACCCCACAGTTTTTTTGTGCTTATGGGATTCACACTCATGTCAGTGTTCATGTCATGACTCATGTCAGATTATATCCCATGTAGGGACTAGAGCATCAGAAGACGTGTGTGAGGTTTCCAGTGCTTCCACGAAATGTTGTCACTGCTGTATCCTTTCTTAGAGTGATGCTAACTTAGTGTGGGGTGGGCCGGTTGTATCCTATGCATTTGGTTGGCAGTTCTGCAGCATGAGGCCCGGGTGCAGTCAGTGAGACTTGCCCTTGAGACCCGGAACATTGGGTTGGTGGCACATGTTCTAAACTAAATTTTTAAAGAAAAATTTAGTGCCAGCAGAGCAAAACAAGAGAATAGTCCCTGTTCTCTAGATTTCATCACTACTTCTGTTCCTATTTCTAAGCTTTCCATTGATTTTGTTAGTGCATTCTTTCCAGTGACTTACTCTTTACTGAAATTAACCAGAGATGGTTTCTGTTGGTGGCAGCCAAAGGGTTCTGACTGATAGAGCTATGCTTAAGGTAAGTCCCAGATACATTTTAATTAAATGGTTAGTGTCTCCATTAATTACTGCTGTGTAATAAGCCACCTTTAAACCTAGAGCTTGAAGCAGCAACCATCTATTTAGCTCACAGTGTACAGTTCTGCAGATCAGACTGGGTTCAGCTGGATGGTTCTTTTGGTCTCACCTGGATTTTCTCATGTTTTCGTGATGAGGAGCAGGTCATTGGGGCAGCTTTACTTCTGGGTTGGCTGACCATCTATAAAGTTGGTTTGCACTTGTCAGATGGTGGCAGTGGGGTCTCAGAATGAGATAAATAATGGGTTGAATTATGTTTTCTCCAAACTCTTTTGTTGAGGTCCTAACTCCCAGTAGTTCAGATTATGACTCTGTTTAGAGACAGGATCTTTAAGGAAGCTGATTAGGGTGGGCACTAATCTCATCTGACTGATGTTCTTATCAGAAGGGGAAATTTGGACACAGAGACACTCGGGGTGCACATATGCACACACACACAGAGGAAAGACCATGTGAAGACACAGCAAGAGGACGGCTCTCTGTGAACCAAGGAGACAGGTCTCAGAAGAAAGCAAACCTGCCAGCACCTCAATCCTGGACTGCTAGCTAGCCTCTGGAGCTGGGAGAGAATAAATTTCTGTGGTTAAGCCAACAGAAACCACTGTCTGTGGTTTGGCAGCCCTAGCAAACTAATATAGGCCACATATAAGGTCTTTTGTGGCTTAAGCTCAAAACGGGTACATCCCTTCACATGCATTATATTAGTTACTCTAAGGCACAAGTCCAGCCCAGCTGGGTAATTACATTACAAATGGGTATAAATATAGGGAAGAGATTAACTGTGGCCATATTTGCAAATAATTTGTCACAATACTTTGAATGGTAAGGGAGCATAGAGAACAGAAATAGATATTAATGTGGAAAACGTTATTAGGTTCTTTAATATTGAAGTGAAGTTTTTTATATAAGGCATCCATCTATTTCTTAGAGTGAAATAGCCTGCACAAGGAAAATATGCCCACTTGCTTCAGGGAGGCCCTGTTTGTAGAATGAACCAGAAGGTCTTGGTGAATGACCAGAAGGGTAGGGGGAATGGTAGTCTTTCCTTTACAGATCAGGTTATATCATTAGGTCTTAAAAGTTAAATCTTCCCTTCCCTCCCCGCCCCTCTCCTCCCCATGCCCTCCCCTCCTCTCTCCCGTCCTCCCCTTCCTTACTCTTTCCACCTGTCCCTTTCCCTCCCCTTCCCTTTCCTGTCTTTTCCTTCCTCTCTCTTTTCTTCCTTCCTTCCTTCCTTCCTTCCTTCCTTCCTTCCTTCCTTCCTTCCTTCC
>NC_081568.1:91283919-91345195 GCF_022355385.1 Mustela nigripes
AACTTACTCCTTTTTTCATTCCTTCTTTCCTTCCTTCCTTCCTTTTGTTTTTTCATCCTCTTTTTCTATTTTACTTTATCCCAGATAAAACCTAACTTCAGTGAAGAGCATGAGGGGCACTGAAGTATTCCCAAGGCCACACAGAGATGCCCAGGTGGGTGGTTGCCCTGCACGGTGCTGGCTCCCTCCTTCCTGGCACACCAAGTTCAGTGAGCGAGCCCTGCCTTGTCTTCCCATCCTCACAGCTACCAGGTTTCTTTGCTCTCTCTGCTTTGCCTTCTGTGCTCTGTCTTCTTGTCCCTGCCTCACATTTTCTAGACGTCTTCCTGGAATTTTTAATCTCTCTTTACCTTTCTTGGGTAGAACAATTTAGTTACAGAACAGCTCTAACTTCAAACTCTGATACTCCCACTCACTAGTTTAAACTGCCTGCAGTAACATCAGAGGCCATTATACGAAGGGCAAAAGTTTTCTTCTGTTTAACAAATAGAAGTTCTTCTAAATACCAGAATTCACTTTCCTTGGAAGGCAATGGGAAATAAAACATTTACTGTGAGCAAATTTCTTTAGTAAAATACAAAAAAAGACATTTCTTACATGGTAGGCATCATAATGGGGGCCTGTTTACATTTTTCCATTTCATAAAGAGGTGTTTTGGTGAGTCAACTCGAGTTAAAATGATTCTGTATGCTACATGATACTGTAGCATCCTTCTAGAGTGGAGTTGTGGGGGTATTGAACTTGTCCAACCTTCAACACACCCTCAGTTATTGTGGTAATGGAATTAACCATATCTGTAAAAAGATCATTGGCAGCATTAATTGGGATATGAAAGGTTTAGGCTACTTCTGCCCCTAATGACCCCTTCTGGGGTCATTGGAGCACTTAGGCCTGTCACATTGGCTGCCCTAAGTTATTCTGGTGCCAGAGAGCTGTGGCTTGAAAACACTCCCAGCTTTGTACTAAAATGGTCATCAGTTGCTATAGGAATGACAGTTTGGGACCTAACATTATTTTAAGAATATTTTATTTTGCTCACATTTGGAGGAATTAAAAAGGATATTATCAACACAATTTTTCATTTAAAAAATACCTCTCTAGGGACACCTGGGTGGCTCAGTTGGTTAAGCAGCTGCCTTCGGCTCAGGTCATGATCCCAGCGTCCTGGAATCGAGTCTCACATCGGGCTCCTTGCTCCGCAGGGAGCCTGCTTCTCCCTCTGACTCTGCCTTCCACTCTGTCTGCCTGTGCTCGCTCTCTCTCTCTGACAAATAAATAAATAAAATCTTAAAAAAAAAAAAAACCTCTCTAAAAGGCATCCTTTGGAAAACTTAAGAGCTGCATTGCTCTCTACCTTGTATCTACACACAGAAAGCATCAGGCCATCTTGAAAATGGAAAGAAATGACTTAGACAAACACACACACATGCCCACATGCATGAATGGGTAGTGTAGGATGGTGACAAGGAAGGGGATTTGAAGGGTATATTTTATTTTTTTTTTTTTTATTTTTTTTTTTTTTAAAGATTTTATTTTTATTTATTTGACAGAGATCACAAGTGGGCAGAGAAGCAGGCAGAGAGAGAGAGGGAAGCAGGCTCCCAGCTGAGCAGAGACCCCGATGCGGGGCTCGATCCCAGGACCCTGGGATCATGACCTGAGCTGAAGGCAGAGGCTTTAACCCGCTGAGCCACCCAGGCGCCCCTGAAGGGTATATTTTAAAACTGCCACAACATAGAATGTTAATCTGCTTGACCACCTCACTCTGAATTGGAACTTTAATTACCTCATGATTTTCAGGGAGAACTCTGAAAATTCAAAAGACCAAGTGACTTTTAGGTCATATTCACCCTGACTTTACCTCAGGCCTCTAGCTTCCTGCCCTGCCAGGGCTGCCCTGCTGATGGTACATTGTGTGGGGGGGAGGGGCGGGGGGTGCAGAATGGGGTCCAGGGTAAGGGAGACATTGCAGGAACTCAAAGGTGGAAGGAATTCAGGGTCTGTCAGGGTAAAATAAGAAATCAGATGTTGAATGACCGCTTCCTCCCTTATCCCCTCTTCCCCTCAGATGGTTCTGAAATGCGTTTCCTGTGACCCCCTCAAGAGGTCCTATGAATGGAACAGCCAGTAGCCACCACCATCGTGTATCTTTCTGTTGCTTCTCTCAACAGAAGAAGCTTTCTACTTTATTTCACTGTCCCTCATACCTCCTCCCCAGATCAGATCCCCTGAGAACTTGGTTTTTGTTTCCCACTGTATATTCTAGGGAGCCAAGCTAAGCATACGCATCAAAAAGGAGGAAAAGATTGGAAAAACAAACTTAAAACTCAAACTTTGCTTACTTAGGAGTGTTTTATGTACATGGGGGTAAAGACCTATTCCCCTTCTAGGCAGCATTCTTTGAAATATTAGAAAAGACTTGGTATTTCTATCTTTTCTTCAAAGACCTTCTAAATCCATAAGTGCACTGGAAAATAAGAAAAATTTGCAGATATCTCTCGAGTTGGAGGGTCTTCTAATTTCTTGATCTTTTTACCCCTTCTACTCCCATCCCATCACTCTTTAACCCATTTTTTCCCATTACTTCCTTCCTTCCACTTACCAAATCTGTTACAGTGTGGATTTTTGTTTGCCTCCAAGCTCTCAGATGTTCCTCGCATTAGAAGCTCAGTACCGTGAGGGCGGGGACCTGGTGGCTTATCTTTATTGCCTTACCTGGGGCTTGCAGCACAGTTAATGATACACAGGTTAGAAAGAATGACACTTTCCTTTGGGCCCTTCTTTCGGCCAACAGTCCCTTTGCCAACCGTGGAGCTAGATACTGGGAATCAAGAGGAATATGGTAGGATCCTGCCTTGGAGCAGCTTGGAGTGGAGAAAAGCATGTACTTCTGATTTTCTGATTCATAGTTTGGTCATTTGCGCCACGTTTTATTTTTACTACTAGACTTTAGCACTCTGGGTGCAGGATGTCAATCATCTTTGTATCTCTATGGAGGTGAGCATGTACCAGGAAATTAAAATAATATTTTTGGAAGCACTTAAAAAGTTTTAAGGGAGCTTTATAAACATAGTTAATAATAATTATTATTAATTGTCCAGTAACTTTTTAATAATTGCTCATTAACTCTTCGATGTCCGTGACTGGGAGAAGAAGGAGAGTATCTGTATGAGAGTGAGAGGGAGACAGTAATGTTGGTGAAAAGGTAGAGTCAGCGTGGGAGACAGGCAAAGGAAGCAAAAGAAAGATTGGATTGGAAAGCCAAATCCCGTATTGCTGTGAGGATACTCTACCTCTGCCTATTTTCTTTTCTGGGACTTTAGAATAATTTAGTAATAATTATTTCTTTACATGTCTACAGGAAGCTAAAAAATGAATTTGATGCAGTTTTAAAACCATAAGAACAGAAAGCTTACAAATCATAGCATGTTCCTCTACTTGCAAATTTGCCTCATTATTTTCCAGCTTCAGCACGAGAAGGTCAAACAAATTAATTAAAAACATACATTCAGCAGCATTCAATTAATTGTGATCTTTTGGGAGAAGGCAGTTGTATACTGGTTTCACTGATGTGAGCTGGGTAGCCTGGAAATCTGATATACCTGTAATTTTATTAATTATTAATGAAGACCAGGAAAAATAATGCATTTTCTTTTGTGTTTACTAAGCCATAGGGGCTCAGTGTAGGCTTAGATAATATCACTGCCTAAGACAAAGAAGACTCTAGCAGCTCGTTACTGGATAGTTTGCCAAAAAGGGATGTGGATACTATAATTGAATTTACAAAAATGCTCTTTTTTGACTCTTAATAAATACAATTGGATGATGATGGAGTGGGTTATTGGGATGAAAGTCTTTGTAAGGTGAGACCTGGTGTCTCTTCAGATTGGGTATGTCCCCCAGATGTCGTATATGCTTTAGAAAGAAAATTAAAGGAAATTTCACTGTGTGTGTGGTCCCATGTAAATCCTCACTAAATCAACTTCAGGTGAGGAGAGTTTTGATGATCAAATGGCTAGGAAGACCCATTCTGTAGATATCAGACAGCTTCTTTTCCCAGCCAACCCCGTTATTGCCCAGTAGACACATGAAGAAAGTGGCCACGATGGCAGGGAGTGGAGGTTATGTATGGGCTTAGCAACCTAGAATTCCATTCACCAATGCCAACTTGGCTGTGGTCACCATGGAGTGCCCAGTCTGCCAGCAGCTGAGACCAGTTCTGAGCCCCTTATATGGTACCATTCATTGGAATGATCAGCCAGCTACCTCTGGCAAGTTGATTCCATTGGACCACCTTCATCTAGAAGCGGCGGTGTTTTGTTCTTACTGCAATAGATACTTACTCTGCATACAGATTTACATACAGCATTGATTCCGATAAAGGAACTCATCTCAAAGCAAAATAAATGTAGCCATGGGGGCACATTAAAGGAATTCACTGATCTTACATGTTCCCCACCATTCTAAAGCACCTGGCTTGAGAGATAGGTAGAATGCCTTTTTGAAGATTCAGTTATAGAGTCAGATAGGTGGCAGTTCCTTACAAGGCTGAGGAAGAGTTCTTCAGAAGGCTCTATATGCTCTGAGTTGGCATACAATATAGGCTTCTGTTTCTGTCATAGGTAAGATTCACATTTCCAGGAATTAAGGGTGAAAATGGGAGTAGTACCACTCACTATGACCTATAGAACCCACTAGTGAAATTTTTGCTTATTGTTCCTGTGACTCTATGCTGTGTTGGCCTAGAGGTTTTAGTTCCAGAGAGAGGAATGCTTCCCCTGGGGGACATGACAGGGATTCCATTGAACAGAACTTTTAAGACCTGGCTGTTTTGGACTCCTCATGCCTCTGACTCAGTAGGCAAAGAAAGAGTTATAGTACTAGCTTGGATGATTGGTCCTGTTTATCAAAGGGAAATTGGGCTGCTACTCTACAAGGGATATAAGGAAGAGTGTGGAATGCAAGAAGTCCCTTAGGGGATACCTTGGTATTACTGTGTCCTGTGAATAAGGTCCATGGAAAACCACAACAGCCTAGCTAATGGCCTGGACCCTTCAGGAATGAAGGTTTGGGTCAGTCTGCCATATAAAAAATCATGACCAGCTGAGGTACTTGCTGAAGGCAAAGGAGATACAGAATGGGTGGTGGAAGAAAGTAGTTATAAACTGTAAGCACATGACCAATTGTGGAAATGAGGACTTTAATTGTCATGAGTACTTCCTCCTTATTTTTATGAATATGTTTGTGTACACATATCTATATATTAAGTAAATGTCTTTTTTTTTCCTCCTCCCTTAATCCCTTATCATGTAAGGTCAAATGCATTGACTTGATACCGGTATTTATGCATTGTTGATTCTACATCATAGTATTTAAGTTACAGCATATCAGTAGAAGAATAGACATCACTCAAGGACTTTGCCCCCTCTTCTGAGGGAGGTATTAGTACATTTTTGGTTATACATTTTGGTTATATCATGTTAGATAGAATTATAACCTTGCTGTTGTCTTTATCTGGAGATTAAGTATGGCTTAAAGAGATACGTATGGATACAGGTTGAAAAGGGCAGAGTTGTGATGGTTAATTTTGTGTCAACTTGATTGGACTAAAGGGATGGTCAGTTCCCATGTAAAACATGATTTCTGGATGGGTCTGTGAGGATGCTTTTGAATTAGAAGACTGAGTTGAGAAGATTGCCCTCCCTAGTGTGGGTGTGCCTGAATAGAATAGAGGCAGATGTAGGGGTTTCACTCCTTCTGCTTGAGCTGTGATATCTGTCTTCTGCCTTTGAATATTGGTACTCTTGGTTCTTCAGCTTTTGGACTAGGAACTAGGTCTTAGACCATCAGCCCCTGGGTTCTCAGAACTTCAGATTCATATTGAATTATACCACCAGCTTTCCTGAGTCTCCATGTTGCAGACAGCTGGTAGTGGAACTTCGGAGCCTTTATAAGCCAATTCTTACAATGAATCTTCATACACACACACACATACACACACATATAGAGATTTATATATATATATGTGTGAGTGTGTGTGTGTGTGTGTGTTTATGGAGTTAATGTTTGATATAAGAAAAAACCCACTGAAGAGTACAGAAACAAAATGTAAATAAAGAATAAAAAAAAGTAATCCTAGGGAATAATAAAAAATTACTATCTAGGCCAGAATTCATATCTGGCAGAATAATAAATGGTCAATTGAATCAAAAGAATCTGAATACAGCCTAAAAATTAAAAATGTGGGGGAAAAGACCATTCTTTCTGTACCCTTCCCAGGTGATTTCATTCACTTCCAGTATTTCAGTCCAGAAGTCAGCAATACATGTTGACTAGAAGAGAAATTTTTGGGAAAAATTTACCAGATAATGTTCTACCAGCGACCCCCTCACCTGAGCCCTATACACTCAGCTGCCTCTAGATAGTCCCCGTGGTACTCTAGCCCCTCACATTCAGCATAACCCAAAGGGGACCCATCACTTCCCTTCGAAATCTGTTCCTCACTGCCATCACTATCCAACCACATCTCCACAAGAAGCCACAGAATCATCATTTTTTCCTTCCATTTCATTGACTCCTCATGTTTGGTTGTTCATGGAATCTTGTTGCATCTCCCTCAGAACAGTCTTTTGGATGCAAGGGTCTCTCCTCTCTACAACTCTTCTCACTGCCTTAGCTCAGATACTCATAGATTGGTCTGCCTTAATCCAGGCCTTCCGAATTTCTTGTTATCTTCCATTATGCTTCCAGAGCAGTCCCCCACTCTGCAGGCCTCAGGTGGTGCTCAAACTCCTCATCGTGCCATACAAGGCCCCTCCTATCCAGATCCCAACATACTGCCCCCACTTCTTTTTTTTTTTTTTTTTAAAGATTTTATTTATTTATCAGAGAGGTTGGGGGGAGAGAGCAAGCACAGGCAGACAGAATGGCAGGCAGAGGCAGAGGGAGAAGCAGGCTCCCTGCCGAGCAAGGAGCCCGATGTGGGACTCGATCCCAGGACGCTGGGATCATGACCTGAGCCGAAGGCAGCTGCTTAACCAACTGAGCCACCCAGGCATCCCCTGCCCCCACTTCTTAAAGTCCAGCTCCTTGGGACTTGCTTATTGCCCCACCCAGCTGGCCCCTTTGTACTTCCACTTATTTGTGTGTGCAGGAGCCTCTGCCTTCAAGTCTTCTATCCCTCATCCTGCTTGTCCTTAGAGCTGGCTCTGAATGGGTGACAGTCTTGGGTATGAGTTATGGGCATGGACTGTGGAGACAGTCTGGGTTGGAGTCTTCCATTAACTTAAAGTGCAATCTTGGTCAAGTCACTTAACTTCTCCCATTTTGGCTTCCGTGTCCATAAAATGGGAAGGTGAATGTTGATTGTTATGAGAGTTAAATGGTAAAATATGTGTGAAGCTCCTTAGACCCTACAGTGCTCTTCACAAGCAGGCCTCCCCATCCCTTCTTGGCACACAATCAATATGCTATAAAACCTAGCTAGCTACTATGACTAACATTTGTTAAGACAATCTTCTACTACTGAGGTCTCTAAAGATGGGGGCTCCAGCATCTAGAAAATTTGCTTATTTAGAGGGATGACTGATGTCCTACATTTCTTGGAAATTACTAGGGAAACCTTCACAGTTAAGACAAGAGAAGTCATTTCTTTTTTTCTTCAGTGTCTTAGGCACTGGAGATGCAAAATGACTAGTTTCCAGAGCGAACCTGGTGCACCTAAATTGCAAAATTCTATTTTTGCTTCCTCTGGTCTTTAAACTTTCTTAGCTACAGGCTAAAAATCCATCAAGTTCCATGGATGTGATGTTCAATCTTGAGTAATAGACATTCTTTCTGCTGCCTAAGTCACAAACTGAGTCTAAATTCAGGAGAATTTCCAGTCTAACACATAACTAAAGCCCTAAACTTGAGTTAGTGTTAAATCTTTTCCTCTTCGAGTTCTGCTGCTTCAGACTAGAAGCCTACAGTGGGAGAGTGAGTGTGGTGCTGGACAGTGAGGAACAGAATGTAGCTCTACTTGTCAAGGACCTCACTGGCTTTTAGAGGAATAGACATATTGGACTGCAGTGTGATCTATGCTGTGATAAAGGTATGGTTAGGGGCTTATCGAAGCAGAGGAAGGGTGCAGAGATCACGCTGTAAAATGGGGAAGGCTTCCTGTAAGAAATGAAACACAACTAAAGCTGAGTCTTGGAAGACTGGCAGGACAATTTTTGATGGAGGAACTGTGCAAGGCAGGGAAAGGATCATGAGCCTAAGTATCACTTGTCAAAGGGATCAGCTTTGCTGTACACCCCAAGGGAATCACTTTTACTAGTTGTGCTAGTAATCATGTCTATCCACATAGTGTAGGAAAGGGGTATGCTTTAGGTATGGATTCGATTAGATATGGAGAAGACCATGATTTGATATTTGGGGTTTTCCCATTTACTAGCTGCATGATCTTGGGAAAGTTGCTGAACCTCTTTGAACCTGAGTTTTTTCATCTAAAACGGAGAGATTATTACTCACCTCAAAGAGTATAAATTTAAATGAGAAAACACATCTGTGAAGTCCTTTGTACTGAGCCTGGCACTTAGTTTGGGTTTAATAATTATTAGTTTATTTACTGAAACTCTCCCACACACTGCTTTTACTTTATAATGAGGGTATATTAGAGGATCAAAAGCTATAAGGCAGAATCAGGAACATCATTTTTAGGTATGAGACAGCAGGAGCCTGAATTAGCATATTGGTGGAAATGGGAGGAAAACCACATACAGGTGGAAAACACTGTTTTAGAAAAGTCAGAGAAAGACAAATACCATATGATTTCACTCATATGTGGAATCTAAACAAAACAAACAAGGAAAGGGAAAGAAAGAGAGAGAGGGAGACAAACCAAGAAATAGATTCTTCACTATAGAGAACGAGCTGGTGTTTGCCAGAAGGGAGGTGGGTGGAGAGATGGGTCAACTAGGGTGAAGGGGATTAGGGAGGGCACCTGTGATGAGAACCAGGCGATGTATCGAAGTGTTGAATCACTCAACTGCACACCTGAAACTGACATTACATTGTATTTTAACTAACTGAAGTTATATAAAAACTTTAAAAAGTAAAAGAAACAGACTAGCTGCGTCTGTTGTCCGTATTAATTTTCCATCATATTTTGCCTACGCCCTGATTATGTTGGTTTGGGCTGGCTTCATCGTCCATGATCATTTTCATAGCGTTTTAAATGTAGGTTTGTACACAGTTTGAGATCTCCAAATAGATATTTTTTTCCTGTAAAAAAGTGATTTCCACATTAAAATGAGCTGCCACCTGGGATCTGGTAACCTAGGGGCATTATTACTTTCTTACTTGAGCCAGTAATTGTTGGGGCAAGATGATCTCACATAAATAGATGGTGTATTCTCCTTAATTGCTTTTGATTTCTAATACAGGTGTTGTTTTGGTTTGTGTTTTAACTGAATTCATTGTCCATTTGTATGGAGTACTCTGCGTAGGAAGGTAGGGGCTGTAAATTCATTGCAAATATAGGAAGATCATCAGATGAAATGTAGGGAAAGTGGCACCAGAGGAGTAAGAAATCCTCCGCTTGTTTTTGGCTCTGTCACTGACCAGCTGGGTAACTGGGAGGTAGCTTTGTTTCTCTGATAAATAAATATGGGCCCCCTTCTGGTGAAGCAATTGCTAGTGTGTTTTCTTCCCTCCCATGTCTTATCCATTGTCAACCCCATTGCCTTTTACTGGTTCAAACTACTAATCCTCACCTGCTGCAGAAGTTTAAGTATACGTAAAAGGATTTCATGTTTTTTTAATATATATTTTATTTAATTTTTTCTTTTTTTTAGTGCTCCAAAATTCATTGTTTACGCACCACACCCAATAAATGTTAGAGAGCTCTGCCACCAGGAGCATGTGGACCCTGTTGTATTATTGATCCTTTCTTCTTGTGACCTGCTGCTAATGCAAAAACAGAATTTCTTTTAGTGACTTTGACCTAGAAACTATTATTATTCTTTTTTTTTTCTTTAAAGATTTTATTTATTTATTTGACAGAGAGAAATCACAAGTAGACAGAGAGGCAGGCAGAGAGAGAGAGAGGGAAGCAGGCTCCCTGCTGAGCAGAGAGCCTGACGCGGGACTCGATCCTAGGACCCTGAGATCATGACCTGAGCTGAAGGCAGTGGCCCAACCCACTGAGCCACCCAGGTGCCCCGAAACTATTATTATTCTTAATGAAAAGTCTTTCACACAGATTATATCATTTTAAAAATCATAAATATTTATCAGTATTATTCATAGTTACTAATGACACTGTCAGGGATTTTGATGACAGAGTAGCTTGAAGCAGAACAATGTTTTGGGATAATTGTGTGTTACCTGTTGCTGTATTTGTTTAGCAAATAGGACCATTTTGAGTACACAGGAGAGAGTCAGTAAGTGGTATGAATTGGATGTGAAAACAAGCAAGTGTTCATTTCCTAGTTGATTGTTCTAGTTGTGATTTAATTTCTTTATATCAAGGTAAGTGAGTATATAGTATCCATAGGCAATTTAATACACTGACTGTGCAATAAAAACTGGAGTGAGAAACTGAAGTATTTTGAAAAAGATCCCATATGAAATCATACCAAAAATGTCTTCACTGAATGTCAAGAAATAGAGTCCTGTTACAAGATTTAGTATCCAAAGAGCTGTCCCAACCCAAATACGTGCTTTCAACATATGTTTTCATGATAATGAGCTTTACAAAAAGAAGAGGAAAGCTTTCCATGTTAATAGTAGCGACTAAGAAATTTGTGGCATTTGAAATAGTCATCAATGCCCCACTCATGAATAACTCCTCTTTGTTTACTCTCACCAAATACCATAGGAGGTTGGGACATGACACCGAGTCAAAGTGCAGGACTTTGCAAAATAACATCGAGTCGATGACAGGTTGACATTTCCAGTAATATTGTGGGTCAGAGAGGTAAGGTAATTTGGGCTTATGTAAATCTGGAAAGTAGCTTTATGTTTTACTCAGCAGGAGGAAGAAAACCATCCCTAGCATCACGTGGCAGCACGGCACTGGAAAGGCCCTACAGGCCATCGGGTTCATACTGCAGCTCTGCTGGTCCGATCAGTTGGATCTAGAACTCCAAGGAGGGCTTGACCTGGAGGGTCTAGGTGAGTTACAGAATCAGGGGACCAACTGAAGCATTTTGAGCCAAACAGTCCCAGGTGAATCTGTTCAGTGTGCAACTTCCTATCTTCAAGGTGCTTATGTGTATACTTACTTGTGTGCGTGTGCCCAAGTGAACACACACATAACACACACAGTGGCATGCAAGAAAAGACTGGAGAACAAGAAAGCCTGTGTTTTTGTGTCTTGTCTATTACCTAATAGCTCTGTGCTCTAGATTGCAAGATAACTGCCTGTTGCCCTCTGGATGCCCGTCCCACCCCTTCTCTAGCCCCTTCTGCCCCAGGTGGCTGAACTTTATGACTCCATCAGAGGCTTTCCTGGCTTTCTGGTTTCCTCTTGGGTTTGGTAAGGGCTGAGCCCCAGCAGGAGCTTAGAGGGAGAGTTATCACGAACTCAGATCTCTTTCCTAGAGGTCACTTTGGGCTGACTTTGTCTTTCAACTTAGGGTCATAACTCCTGTCAAGTAGAGCCCCCTATATGACTCCCTCTGCTGTTTCCCTTGCCCTGACCCCCATAGGCCCTCCCCATTAAAAAAAAAATCTAAGTATAATTAACATGTAGTGTTATGGGAGCCTCAGACATATAATGAAATGATTGAGTAGTTCTGTGCATTTCTCAGCACTCATCAGGATAAGTGTACCCTTAATCCCCTTTATCTCACCATCCTCCCCACTCACCTCCCCTTTGGCAACCAGAAGTTTTTTCTCTGTATATAAGAGTCTGCTTTTTTGTTTGTGTTTTTAAAATGTTTTCAATTTTTTTCTTAAATTCCACATATGAGTAAAATTATATGGTATTTGTTTTCCTCTGATTGATTTATTTCATTTTGCATACCATTTAGTTCCATCTGTGTTGTTGCAAATGACAAGATTCATTCTTTTTTTATGGCTGAGTAATATTCTGCTGCATATATACTTTTGGGGTGCCTCATGTGAGGTCTGTTCCTCTCCCTTTTCTGTGCCTATGGTGTCCCTCCCTGTTGTGGTTCAAGTCTTGGTGGGAGTTTCGTTCCCTTCTGGCGCTCCAAGCCTCTTGCCCTTTATGATGTATAGGGACCCTTCATGTGATTAACTGTGGAAAGTTCATTTTGCCAGCTTTGGGGTTGTTTTCTGAACTAGTTGCACCGATGTGGCTGTTATCCAGGTATGTCCTTGGAAGGAGATGAACTTAGGATCCTCCTGCCCTGCCATCTTCCCCAGCCATCTAGTGCCTCCCCATTTTAAAAGCGGAGGACTTTCTTTTGTTTGTCTCTTGATTAAATCCCCTTTTCAGAGGTGCTGGAGAGCTTTACAATTTTTTTTATTATTATCATTATCATTATGATTATTTTGTTCTCTCATCAAATGAGGTAAAGCTTTCTCTACTCTAGAGCCCTGCACACAAGTTTTGGTCCACAAACCTGAAAATGTGTTAGAAATGGAAGATCTCATGTTCTTCCCCAGAACTATAGAATCAGAATTTACACTTTAACAAAATTCCAGGGTGAGTTATATACTATTTGGAATTTCAGAAGCTATTCTGTAACATTCCAATATTGTAATTCATGGGTTTTGGGAAACAGATCATGGTCTAGTGTTAAGAGGGAATGATGATACCCTCCCCTAAATACTGTTCCAGTTAAGATATGTGTTGGGTGCAAACAAGTCTGCAAAGGAAACAGTATCAGAGAAAGGAAAAAAAAACCAGATGGTTTTCCTCTATCTGTCTTGGGCACAAGGTGTGAAGATTCAGGCCTATGCTGTATAAGAAAAGGCTCAAAGGATGGTGAGACACATTTATGGCCCTGGTTATGTTGGTTCTGGTTCCTTTATCTTTCGAAAGGTAAACCAAATTCTGATAGAGAAATGGGGAGTGAATAGAAATAATAAAAGCAATCGGATTGTAACTAGTTTGTTGAAAGTTTATTCTAGCAGGTTACAAGCAAGGGTGTTCTTTCTTTTTAACCAGTGCTTTTACTTTCATTGGATTAAAGTACTTTCCTCCTTTTCATGGAGGAAAGTTATGGCTCTGCTTAATCGGATTTTCCTGGACATTACTGACATCTTGGTCAGATCTCTTTCACATAAATTCTAGTTATTCAGTCCAGTCCAAAATAAAATCCCAATCACACCTATCCTCTTTTTGTAGTTCAGGATTTATCAGTGGCTCAGGGTTGATCATTGGCCTGAGGGGACAGGCCTGGGTCGGAGAGGGGGGTACTTGCTATTATATTGCACTTCCTACCTTTCTTCTCCCTTTGGTGTCTTGGGCTGGGGAGGAGGGAGATGAAAAGAGAAGGGGAAGATAGAAATGGATGTTTGGACACATGTGTAAATTCCTTAGGTGGCCCTGTAGGAGGGAGTCCCAGTTCATAGTTACCCTCACAGGTGATCTGCCTCTGATTCAAACTCTTCCTATTTTCCTATGGTCTTTTGAATAATCTCTGTGAGTAGAAAATGGAGGAAAGTAATGACTCTAAAAAGCCCAGACTGTCAGGAGAAAAAAGGAAAGATCTTTTTAGCAAGATGTGGAGAAGAAATATATATTTTTTGCATGCAAATATCTCTTTTCTCAAATAATGTAAGACCTCTGATGTTTCTTCCTTATTCAGCACAAGGAAGAACATTGTAACGTAGCAGTTTTGAATTCCAGGGAAGTAAAACACATTTCATTTATAGTTTTGAAAAGGATGGCCAATTTTCTGTGTGTTTTATTATCCATGGAAGCTTTTTATTTCCCCAATATTATTTTCAATCAAATCAGTAGAAGTTGCCTAGAGGCTTCCAGGTCTCTGATGCTGGGTAGTTGCTTTGTGAAGTCTATCTTTTTTAAGATGGAATGCAGGGATCCTGACACTTGTGGTATTGGGTGAAGAAGGCAAATTCATCTACATAGGGAACTGCGATTCTCCTGCTCTCCCTTTTCCTCAGAGATTAGAGTAAGTCTAATAGGTAAAAGAGCCATGGGTAGACTGTACATTCCTTCCAAAACGTGCTTCAGGATTAGTCCATTTTCCCGAGTGCAGAAATTAAAAGGAACACATTTTTAGTAATTTGCAAGTGTGGATATGATCACAGGTCAATCTTCCTATCATAATTTTAATTTGTGTCTTAAGTTCATTTTTATAATAATAATTATTATACAGTTATATAATTGTATAATATTATACAATAATAATTTTTTATACAATTATTATTATAGGATAATCTGGGGATCATTATATTCACTGGGAACCCAAGAGACCACTTCCCAGAAGAAAAGCATTTGTAATGTGAGAATGTCCTATACTTGCTATGGGGCTGCTCTCAGCACAGGGGGTTGTGTATCAGGAGCCCAGATGGAGAGATGGTAGAAGCCAGCAGGCACTCTCTGGTGATATCCTGGAATTTTCAGTATAATTCCTCATTTCACAAGATACTGACTATGATTGGATTCCCTGGGAACACTGGAGAAAGGACAGAAAATTCTGTAAAGCTGATAGGGTGCCTAATGGAGATGACCTCCATGGTTGTTGGAGGAATTACAGAGAGTTTGGGGAAGGAGGTTTGGAAATTTGGAGAGAGCTACTGACTTGCAAATGGGTTTGCAAACAAAGTTAAGATTTTGGGGGGCAAAGGATTTTAATGGAAATGTGAGTTCTATTTATTAGAAACTCTTACAGTAACTAGCACATGAACTGTGCTTTACAGCATAAAAGAGTTCTTATATACATCGGATCTCATTTCATCCTCCCAAATAGTGTATGAAGAAACTTATTATTCCTATATATATTTTTTTCATTTATTTATTTTCAGCATAACAGTATCATTATTTTTCACCACACCCAGTGCTCCATGCAATCCGTGCCCTCTATAATACCCACCACCTGGTACCCTGACCTATATTTCTTATAAGGAAACTTAAGCTAAACTTTCTTGTTTGTTTTTCTTCGGCTCACACAGGGAATGGCAGAGTTAGAACATATGACCTTGACTAGAGCCCTTTGGTATCCCAGCTCTCCTGAGGACTTTATTTTTTATTTAATTTTTTACATTACAAGGGTTCTCACTTCAGGCTAAGAAACTGAGGCTTCTGAGGTTCTCTATTATAGTTCTAAGGCAAAAAGCATAGATTCTTTATTCCTTTCCAGTTTTCTTGACTAAAATTGACATTATTTGATTTTATCTGCTATTTGTCAAATTCTTTAAGTCAACACAGGAAAAAACTCTCAGTTTAAAATGACTCTGGTAATCTCTTTCTTGTTTCTGTCCCAGGAATGGTTTCCTCTTTCACAGTTGGTTGGCCTACTTGTTACTGTAAAAATCACTTGTGGAGAGCTATTTTTTTTTAAGTTGATTTTTTACTATAATGGAAAAATGCTATTTTCAGAAGCACTAATTTAATTCAGTGTTAGACTACCAGAGCCAAGTCAGTAATAGACATAGCTACTACTGTCATCTGGGTGATGTTATAATGGAAAATAAAATTTTGATAAATAATAAGAAAGATTAAACAAGTATAGAAACAGGAGAATGGGATTTTATTCCCTAAAGGCAATAATATAAACGGAGAAAGAATCCTAGTTTGCTTCCTCAGGAAGAGGTTCTCTGCCTTGTCATGATGGAATATCAGGCAAGGACATGTATTTTTGGACATGTGTATAGATCATGGAAGTGTGACTCCCTAGGGAGGGGTGAAGTGTTCAAGCCTCATATGATTTTAAGCTAAATGTACATCAGTTCAACAGTTATATTTATAGTAAAAGGCTTTATTTAGGTTAGAATTATGGGGAAAAGCAGGACACAGGACACTGGACAGTTAAAGATGTAGGGTGACAGCATTCTTAGGGTGATAATAAGGATTGTGGTGAGGGGCCTGGTTCCTCATCTTTCTGAAGACAGTCCAACAATACTCCTGCTCAATTTCTTCTCTAACAAAGACAGGTTGACAATACTGCAAACAAATTAAGAGCTTAAATGTATACAATCTTTTTTATTACTTGGATTTCTTAACCAACCACAATGTGGTTGGTTAAGAATACTGAGCTGGAAAGTTATTTGTTCATGCTGAACTCTGCTTCCTGGAAGAACAGTGCCAGCTCATGCAAAATGGTATGTAGACAAAATTAGTGCCGGGTTTTTCTTACTCCCACTGGCCTCCTATGACCCTGTGCCCAGATCTTTCCCACATTTCCCATTTCCTCGGTGCCCATGCACATCCTCTGGTTCCCCAAGACTTCACACCGGTGCACCTGCTGGGGGTGTTGCTAGCTGTGTCCATGCTCCAGCCTTCTTCTTTCTATATAAGTCCCATTGAAACTTACACATTCTCAGTCCCACGATCCCAGGACCCTGTTTGCTGTTAGGTAAGAGTTTATCTGGTAACCTGTCTTTTTCTAATCTACTACTAGTGTTCCTGCAGATTTTATAGATATACAACTTAGGTAATAGAAAAAGAGTCTTTGGCAAAGTAAGTTTGGAAAATCCTGGATCCTGTACCATCCTCTTGAAGAGTCACTAGCTCACGATATCTTTCAGAAATAAGTTTTTGTGATGGATTCAAATTGGGAAGCACCTTATAGCAAAGTACAAACTAAGATGCAAATATGTATTCTTCCCAGATGTTATATTTATTCTAACATGAGTCTATAGAAAAAAAAAATGTCTTTACTTTGAGGAATGACCCCAGTTATTGCTATTTTAGGTGCTACAGTAGGTATGATGGGTGATATTTGGTATGAGGATTCCAGTGATGGAATTCAAATTATTTTTTTTTAAAGATTTTTATTTATTTATCAGAGAGAGAGGGAGAAAGTGAGCACAGGCAGACAGAATGGCAGGCAGAGGCAGAGGGAGAAGCAGGCTCCCTGCTGAGCAAGGAGCCGGATGTGGGACTCGATCCCAGGACGCTGGGATCATGACCTGAGCAGAAGGCAGCTGCTTAACCAACTGAGCCATCCAGGCGTCCCCAAATTATTTTTTGTTACTTTTGGTTACTTGCTGCTCTGCTAAACTAAGCCATAGTTTCAGGATAATTTGAATACTTCTCCATTTGCATAAAACAGATACAATTTGGGTTAAGTGCAGGCCTCTTGTTTTTGCAATTTCTTTATTCATTTTTGTCCAGATTTTCTTTTGAGAAGTGAAATGTACTACTTTTCCCATCAGTGCACTAGCATCAGGCCACTCAAAATTTTAAAAACGGGTGAGATTGGAATCTTTTTCTTGTCGTTGTGGGCATACTGGGTCAGGAGCAGAGCTTTCTGATAATCAGATCAGATGACTCAGCTTCAATCTACTTCCATTCAGTCCTCTGCTAATGAAAACGTTTCTGCTTACCTGGGAACTGGGCTCTTTGGGAAATTATATTTTAAAGTGCTTATATTAAGAAGATGCCTTCTGGAAAGCCTCAAAATGAGGTCACAGACCTGAAGGAAATGCATGCTGCCTTAGGAATTTAGGCTGTCAAATGGAACCTGGAGAAAAGTGCTGTCAATTTAGTTTCCTTCTTCTCCGCGTCTGGAGCACAAGATGGATCTCTGCCTCCGTCTCTCTCTCTCTCTCTCTCTCACCTGCTTTGTCTCCATGTCTCTGTCTCCATTTCTTTCTCTCTCTCTTATACTCTCTGTCTGGATGCCAGTTCTTTTTTCCCCATAATATAAACATTTGTTATTTCTCTGTTCTAATAACATTTCAAATTAGGCCATCTTTTCATCTTTGATTATGATGGTTAAGTTAGTTTTAATGCAGAATCTCCAATTTCCACCAGTTTGGTGTCTCACACGGTTGAATTGGGTTTGACTGGAAGCCTCTCTCTGCTCATGTCTTTCCCTTTCCTTACTTTTTGTTATGTGCGAGTAGAGATGAGAATATTTTTACTAAGCCATCGTATAAATCTGGCCATCGTGATGTCTTAGATACTCAAATTGGGGAGTTCCACGGATATCATTTGGGGAGTTCCACAGTTTTATCAAACACTTATTCAACCATACATTGGTTGATTCTACTGCTGACTACGGCAAATTCTAGAGCACAAACCTGTTTTTGAAATTCCAAGTTCCTTAAGCACGTCATGTATGAATTTTAAAAATTCCTTGTTAATGAAGGTATACCATCGATAATTTATCTTAACTTTCTAATTTAAAAAAAAAAAACCATTTTACGATTTATCGCCCTCTGAGAATCGATATAATGGCTGTTTCTTCTCAGAATATTGAGTGTCATGCCATGCATAGTCCAGAATTTCTAAGATGTCAAATCACTATTTTAGTGGTTCCTATAATCACAGTATTTTAATTAAGAAACTAAACTAAATCTCATTTCTGAACAATAGGCAATCGTAATTCCTGTCATCTCCTCAGAAATGGAATTCTTGGTCTATTCAGAGCAACTTTCTTTCTGGTTCTAGGCACAATTTTACTGTTGTTGTTGACTTACATTATTTCATCTAACCACTTGGCTCAGCTTGACCAAGGTGTCAGCAAAGGGCTGGGAAGAGAAATAGCAAAGAGAGTCATCCAAATGTTATAATCTAAAGCAATCTATAAAAACATCAGGAAGATATGCTGTACCTTCTTCTAGGCCTGGGAATTTTTCCCATGTAGCTGTGGTCAGTAGTAAGGTAAGTCAAAGATTTATGAGTATGCTTGTTTATTATATTGACTGTTTAAAAACCTGTTTCATTTTGTTTATTCTTATATTTATAAAACCTATTTGAGCTCCTACCTAGTTTTGTTACTCTACCCTATGTTATTACCACACGCAACAGCATTGCATAAAACAAAAAATTATTATTCTGTTTTCTATTATTAGAGGTAGTTTTGGTGTTAGACAGGGCAGCTCTGCAACCTACTAGCTGTGTTAACATTTCTGTGGCTTAATTTTCTCTTATACAAAATGGGGATTATATTGTTGACTTACTAGCAGTGACAGAAAGACTATATTAATTAGGATTCTCAAGAGAAACAGAATCAATAGGATGTATTTGTGTGTATTTATATATATACACATATATAGAGCAAAAGCAAGAGTTAGAAATTGACTGACTTATTCTAAGGAATTGGATCATGCAGTTATGAAGGCTGATAATTTCCAGCTGTAGTCAGCAAGCTGGAGACCCAAGAGAATCAATGTGTAGTTCCAGTCCATAAGTTGACAGGCTTGACTCAGGAGTAACTGAGGCTTCAGTTTGAGACTCAAGGTTGGGAAAGGATACTGTCCCAGCTCAAAGCAGTCAGTGAAGAGAAGTTCCCTCTTACTCAACCTTTTTTCTATTCAGGTCTTTGATTGGACAAGGGCGACCCACATTAGGGAGGGCAGTCTGCCTTACTCTACTGATTCAAATGCTCATCTCATACAGAAACATAGCTATACCTAGATATACCCCATAGATATACCCAGAATTATGTCTGGGTGCCCATGACCCAGTTAAGTTGACACATAAAGTTAATTATCTTAAGGACCTAGTGGGAAAATGTGGGTAATTGTTTCTCCAATACCCCAAACAGAGGGGATGTTGAACACCATAGTCACGATCATTATCACCCCTACATTGTCATCATTGTCTTAAAGACTATTGGGTTCCTATTCTCAGAATCTTTTCCACTTCAAAGAAGAAAACTTTGACTAATGAGGGATAAAAGCTAACAGATAACAGATACTCTCTTGTCTCTTGACAAAGTTATCAAGCTCACTTTATAAAACTCTTCAGAAGGTCTCCAGGGAGATAGAGTCCCTATTGCTCATGGCAGTGACTAGTCAAAAAATTTATCCTTGAATTGGCTTTCTCTCCTTCCTTATTCCCAGTCTCAATTCCTGTTCTTTGGGATCATTTCCTAAAATAAACTCTCTGTACTCAAGCCCTTGGCTTCCTTTCGGAAGCAGGGAGCCTGCTTCGCTCTCTCTCTCTCTGTGCCTGCCTCTCCATCTACTTGTGATCTCTCTCTGTCAAATAAATAAATAAAATCTTTAAAAAAATAAAATAAATTTTTGTATTATATTGTATTTAGTAGCTATTACTAGAGTAATCGCAGTGTAAAATTGCCAGTCATGAAAATATCTCTGGCATGCAGAAGTAACCGTACATCTCTTCTTTATGCATCTGTGGGTTGGCTGAAGCTCATGAGATTTAGCCTAGGTATTTGTGAGCTTTACTTGTTGCTTATTTTTCTGGAACCATTGGGCTACTCAAGACATATTCTTTTCTTGGCAGTAACAGAGACCCAAGGCAGAAAGCCCAGCTGAGCCGATTCGAAGGCTTTGCTTGTGACAAATTGACTAGAAGTCTTATTGGCCAAAGAAAGTCATATGGCTAAGCCCTACCTCAGTAGGGTGGGAACATGTAATCCTTCCACAAAAGTAGTGTATGTGTATGTGCATGTACATGCATATGTATTTACTGAACAATAATATGATCTTCTACACTTTTATTGTTAACACTTATCCAAACCTCTTATAATTTTAGCTTTTTTTGTGTTCTGTGGAACTACTGATGAGAAGTCTTTCCCTAGCAAAACTGAAAATTACAAAGTTCCTCTATTCTTTGAGGCCATTGGCTACTATGGATTTTTAAAGTGTTCCAAAAGACAAAGAGTAAGCTTTTAATGGAACAATAGTTGTAGTGGTAGTAGTTGTACAGAATACAGTATTTGGGATTCATCCCTCACCATGAAAGTATACTTGAAGAAGTCTTATAAATCTAGGTGCCTGCAAAATTTTATGTAGGTAGTAGTTAATGGCTACGCCTTTAACTCAGTTCTCATGTCTTCCCCAGGGAATGCAACACATGGCCATAAATTGAGAAGCTATATAAGAAATCAACACTCCACTGAAATTCCCTCATTCTGAATACAACTATGTGGGGATTATTACTAAATGCGGGTTAGGTTTTTGTGAAAAGTACACTGAAATTTCTTCATGTGGGCTCAAATCGTGATCTTGCCACTGGCTAGCAAGTTGCCTCATTTTCCGAGGTTCAGTTTCACAGTTTATAAAATACAACCCTTAATGACTACCTCATAGAATGAGATAATTAAAATGAGATAATGAATGTGATTTTGGAGACTACCTCATTGTGATTTTTGGCATGAGTCCTGGAGTATGTCTGCTGGGATTGAATTCCTTTCTTTGCTACCTACTCAAAGGCTGACATTAGGTTGTCTCTCTGAATTTGTTTCTTAGAGTTACCATGGAAAGTTACTATAAACTGGATAGATTAAAACAACAAAGAATTATTGTTTCATTGTTCAGGAGGCTAGAAGTCTGAAATCAAGATGTCACCAGTTCATTCCATTCGGGGTTTATGAGAGAGAATCTATCCCATGCCTGTCTCTTAGCTTCGGTAGTTGTCAGCAGTCTTGGTGCCCTTGGCTTGTGGCTTGTCTGTCCCTCCATTTTTACACGTTGTTCCTCTCTATGTCTTGTGTATTTTGGGACTGTTGTGAGGATTAAATGCAATAAATGCAATAATCCACAAAAAAAATTGCTTAGCCCAGAAAATGTCACTTTGCAAATGATAATAACAGTTGGCTTTTGTTTGTTAGGTTGAGTCATAGAAATCTGATATCTTGTAGGTTTCAAATGATTGAATATCAGCATATTGTTGTGGCATAAATTTGGATTATATGGGATTGCCATTCTGGTGGAGTCAAAACAAACAAATTTCAATAATTTCATATTGTTTAACCTAATCTTTATATTAAATAATCTGTTGATATATCAAGATAAGTTATCCTTATTAAGCTATGATATTTTCTTTTTGAAAAGCATCCTGAAAAATACTATGTTCAAGCTAAAACTCTTTTTGTTAGTTTTATTGTTAGTTTTATTAATTATTATATAATTGAATTGTTAGATTACATAGTTATATTAATGCTTTATTAAACTCTTTGTAAAAACAGGTGAAATTCAACTTTTTGCTTATTGGTAAACTAATATTTAGTGAAGAAATATGAAGCACACATCTCATATATTATTTAATAATTAGTAATTATCTGTCCCTTCTCAAATTAACCACATATGTAAATTAGGATAAAAGCTGTCATCACTCTACTCTGTGGAGACATAGTAGTTTCACACTCTGGTCTTTATTTTTATTTATTTTATTTTATTTTAAAGATTTTATTTATTTATTTGACAGACAGATCGCAAGTAGGCAGAGAGGCAGCCAGAGAGAGAGCAGGAAGCAAGCTCCCTGCTGAGTTGATCCCAGGACCCTGGGATCATGACCTGAGCCAAAGGCAGAGGCTTTAACCCACTGAGCCACCCAGGTGCCTCTTCATCACTTCTTAAAACTTAAATTCAGGGACGCCTGGGTGGCTCAGTTGGTTAAGCAGCTGCCTTCGGCTCAGGTCATGATCCCAGCGTCCTGGGATCGAGTCCCACATCGGGCTCCTTGCTCCACAGGGAGCCTGCTTCTCCCTCTGACTCTTCCTTCCACTCTGTCTACCTGTGCTCGCTCTCACTCACTCTCTCTCTGACAAATAAATAAATAAAATCTTTAAAAAAAAAAAAAAAAAAAAAAAACCTTAAATTCAGATAGTGAAAAACATGTAACCAAAACAATTTGCTAATACTGTTCCAGTGGTCAACTAGGTTATATATTTTACAGGGGCAGTCCCTAAGAAAGAGGAGAACTGCCATTAGCAGAAAAATTCAATGCTACTGTAATTTTCTGTGGAGATAGTGGTACAAATGGAACAATTAGTTGAAGGGTAACTTTTGAAAATTATAAGTGTTTTTCTTAGTATCCCTTTGGCAACAGTTCATATCAGAAATCTGAAATTGAAGTGAGAGTGTAAAAAAAAGTAGGAAATGAAGCATATTAGAAATAGATGTGTATACATTAAAAGGCTTGCCAGAGAGCCAATCAGAAGGGTGAATAAGTAGCATTCAAGAATTTTAAAAGACAGAAGCTTGGGTGGCTCAGTTGGTTGAGGGTTTGCCTTCAGCTCAGGGTGTAATCCCAGGGTCCTAGGACCAAACACCTCGTTGGGCTTTTTGCTCAGTGGGGAGACTGCTTCTCCCTCTGCCCCTCCTCACTGCTTGTGTTTGCTCTCTCTCACTTGGAAATAAATAGATAAAATATTTTAAAAAAAAGAATCTTGAAAGGTTACTGCTTTAATGTAAGAAACAACAACAACAACAAATTTGTAAGGCCCAAGGCAGGATGGACAAAAGGATAGGAAGGCACCTAGGACCCTTTAAAGAGGACTAAGAAGAAGCCAAGAAAAATTTCTTGAATATCTTTCAAGTGCTAGTTGACTAGTGCAGCTTCTGCATATAACAGGTTCTCCAAAAAAATGTTTGTTGAGAATTTTATAATGAAATAGGATACTATTAGTCTGATTCTGGACAAACTTCCAGAGATTTTGAATAATGAGAACTTTCCTTTCTATTATCAAAATAAGTAGTGAGAACTTCAGGTAGTATTTTACAGTAGAAAAGAACTATATCTGGATTCAGACATATCTGAGTTCAAATCCTAGATCCCTTTCCCAAAGGATGTGTGATCTAATATATTTACTGGTTCCACTAGTGAGAGCATCCCTATTGAAATGGCTGGGTCGCATCTTTCAGTAACTTTTTAAAATACTTTAATGTGAGAATACTTCTCTCTTTTAATTTTTAAAGATTTTTTTTCCTCATGCCTTTCATATCATTCCTCTTATTAGTTGCTCTTGCTTGAAAATTCTTTTTATGATCACTTTTGCTGGATCACCAATGACAATGACAATAGAAATATACTTTTTATATCTGCCCATCTGTTTTTCCATCTTTAAAGGAAAACTTTTCATGATTTGATGTATACTCAACTCACTGGGCTATGAAGTATTGAGTCTTCCTGGGAAATATATCTATCAAATATTCTAAAATGGTGTTTGAAGTGGTTTAGAGGAATTAAATAGCTATCAAATTGAACTTTAAAATACTTTCTGATAATAATGTCAGTTTAGTAATTGACTTAATGAATGCCAATCAAAAAAGGCAGTGACTAGTCAAACAGCCTAGAAAAAATATCAGCCGTACTAACCGGGAATAGTTGTATAAATAATTTTAACAGTAGTCAATAGCAATATGTAACAGTAACTTGTCTAGGGGCTTCAGTCATATTCAGAGGTTTATTTCTGCCTGTGACATGGTCTGGCTCTGAAGATAACATCTTGGGCACTTGAGCTTTGCTCCTCTGAAAAAGTTTCTCATTCAGCATTCAAATTGAGATTTTTAAAATTAAAATATAATGTATTATTTGTTTCAGGGGTACAGATCTGTGATTCATCAGTCTTACACAGTTTACAGCACTCACCATAGCACATACCCTCCCCAATGTCCATCACCCAGCCACCCCATCCTTCCCACCTTCCTTGCCTCCAGCAACCTTCGGTTTGTTTCCTAAGATTGAGTCTCTTATGGTTTGTCTCCCTCTCTGGTTTCATCTTGTTTCATTTTTCCCTTCCTTCCTCTATAATCCTCTGTCTTGTTTCTCATATTCCTTTTTTGGGTCTGTCTCATATTGCCTTTGTCTTTTATCTGCAGATCCCTTCCTCCAAATGCTAATTCAAACTCACCTTCTAGAACTTGCTCCCCCAAGCTTAGTCTCTATTTTCTGTAGTAACTGTTAGTTACTGTCTAATTCATGTAGTCTCAGTCATAAGGCATCCTGGGATTCCTTTAGCAATGTGGAGTAGTAGCTTGCATGGCAGTCAGAGTGGGTCTGGGGAAGAGGGGCAGGCCTGGTGTTCTGGGGACAGCTACAAGGTTCATCGGTGTATTGTGTCTGGAGGGGAGGACTGAATGCAGATATGATTGCCAGTCCTCTCCTGGATGAAATAATAAATTCCCTTTCCTCAAAAGAAGAGTTTATGAGTTTTCAATTATTTCATTTCCTGGGGAGACAAATTAATATAAGTGAATTGTAACATGTTCAGGTAAAAGAATTATAGTTGCAGTGTACAGATTAATTTAACACAGATAAGGCTATGAAGGCTCACTAAGCCATTCTATTTGTAGTCAAGATAGGAATTAAAGTGTGGTTTTGTAATAGTGCCTTTAAAGTAATTATGGTAAGTGGGAAGGCATAAAAGCCCTAGACATATTGTATGTTGATCATAGGGACGTGTTACTGTAATAAACTTTACTGGATGCACTGTGTTTAATGGGAATGATTGGTGAATTTAGGACTTAATTATAGAATTTATAGGAAGAAATACAAATTTCTAATATTTCAAGATTACTCTATATGTCTTCTCAAATAAAATATCTATGAATGGATGTGAAGTTGATAAATACGTGTTTAAGAGTCCTGATTTATTTAGGCATGATGATCTATTTGGCTTTTAAGAGTTATTAAGAACAAGGGTTTATTTCATTATCCTTGTAAATATTTTTAAATACCTTATGCCTCTTTAAGATTGCGATTACAACAAAAAGCAAGATGTTCTTTTATATGTAATTTTCAAGAGGATGAATGCAGATAGAATTCTACTTAGAACCATATTTAGAAAGTAAATTGATGTAAGTTTGCCTTCTTGGTGAGGCAATATGAGGGACAACTCAAACCTATGGTGTAACAAAGACACAGAGGTTCTGCTGGAGGATGTCATGATCTCATTACATGGGGAGGAGGGACTCGGCAAAGATACGTGGCACGTGTTGTGTGTGAACACCTTTAAATAGCTTCTCATCTTAAGCCAGTGTAGGGCCATTTGGCAACACCAGAATGGGAGCTGTGCCTGAAGTAGAACTAGAAGAGTTTATTTTGTCTTTAAAATTGTTCTGTGTTTTCTGGCCTGCAAAAATGTGTCCCTCCAGATTTAGTCAGAGGAATGACTGTTTATTTTTATTTACTTATTTATTTTTTATTCTGTTGGAACCCTTTCTTCCAAACCTTTCCTAGAAGAACTCACTACCTTCGTCTCTAGAGCTCCAGTGGAGACCCAAGTTTGAGTTTGAAGAAGTAGCTGGAGATCACAGAATTATTCTCTTTGTTATTAAGTCCTGAAATGTTAAATGAACATTTTATTTGCTCAAAGGCACAGCCAAAAACTAGTAGTTCTCTTGTGTTTGTGGTTTTGTTTTAATATAAGTTTTCTTCCCACTGAAATCCAAGGGAACTTCTTGTATATGCATGTTTAAATTTATCTTCTGTATCAGGAGACCAGGGAAATTCAGTCAATTAATTTGGTTTTCACAGGTTGCAGGAACAGATGGATGATGGTTACCAAAAGCCTTCCATGGGCTGTTAATATGCAGATAGGCCACTAAATTATTTCTGTTCTTGTTTTTGAGAATACATATTGGGTTCCTAAGCTCTATAGAATTCAAATAAAGAATAGTTTGAGTATTAGTATTCAATATGTTTATTTTAGAGTCACATGACTTGATTTCTTTAGATTTCACAGCATATATAAATCCTGTTAATTTATGGATCTGAGGTTTTCACTAATTCTCTAATCAGTGGTGACTTAGCTGACTTTAATTCTACTCATTCATTGCACCATATTGGAAGCAAGAATGTAGTCGGCTGATTTTGATTTCATGCTTCTGATTGGAAATTGCATTGTGGAAATCAGCTCATCATAAGAGACTAAATCTGACGAAGACTTTAAGTGGGCACCTCTGACATACCTAATATGATTCAGTTTCTTCTCTGGGTTGCACAGGCATCTGTGACAGTTAAAATGAGTCCCGTTGTTCCTTGGTGTCTCAGCATCCAATTTTAACTAACCCTGAAACAAAAGTCCAGAAAACTGTGTGTGTTGCCCTGCAAGCCCAGTTCATCTGGGCTTAGAATGAAGTGAGTCCACTGAGCTTGGAATGCAATGAGTAAAATTTTCATAAAAATTAGAGATGGATGTATTCTATAGGGTACTTATTATGAAGACTGTTCACATGAAGTCACTCTACAATAATCTATGTGGGAGAATTGATTAACAACTTTTAGAAGTAGCAATTTTTTGGAAGTTTGAAAGATGACCTTGTGTTTTTCAAACCTATCTGTAAACAGTCCTGCTCCCTTTCTATTTCTACTTTTTCCAGTCTTTCTATTTTTTTTCTCTCTTCTTTCAACCCTGATGTCCTTTTTGTACTTCCAGAGCAAAGAGATGGTATATTCCAATACAAGAGAGGGTCATAATAAGAGACTGTAGCATGTATTTTGATTAATTTTGTATTTAAATGTCATCACATATTTTCACATAGCTATTTTGAAAGGTTGGCAGGCTGAATTATTATTTTTTTCCTCAGAGAAAATCAGTAACATTTTTAGAATCAATGTCAAAAGCATTTGTTTCTGGATTGAGTTAAGTTTTATACATTAATTATCTCTGTATTTTAATTTTAATGGTTTTTTTTTGGGGGGGTCTTAAAGTAAGGAACAGGAAGTTGGCTCACCAGATAGTTTATAGGTGAGGCAGAGAACTGGATGCATGATGCCAAAATGGAATGTGGACTGGAGCACCAGGACAGAAGAGATTTAGGTCTATTGAATAGAAAAATAAGAGGTGGCCCAGAGGAACCATAGATCAGGTGCCAATGTGTCTTCTCGTATTTGGGGGATTTGGATTCATTTAAAGGTCCTAGAACGGGCTAGATACCATGATCTTCACATCCCTTTCGCTCCTGAAAGTCTTTTATTAAATGAAATCTTGAACACATTGCACTCTGTTAAATAGCCCAAAATGGTCATAGTCAGATGGCACCCCACTTATTTGGCCTCGTATGAAAATAGTCTCTGAGTGAATCTCTGTCTTTGCAGAGCACAGCTTGAAAACTGCTGTGTTAGCCATCCATTCTAATGGTGGTTTGGAGAGCATGGTCATTCTGACTAATTTTCGTTGTGACCTCTTAGTTCTTTATGCATGTGGGACTCAGCACCTGGGGGAGGGATACCTTGCTGGACACCACACAGAGGGCCTCCAAGGGCAGTGTGAGAAGGCACCTGAGTCATGGAGCATTGTGTGCTGGATGGTACAGAAGGGTGACAGAAGTGGGCCTTAGGGAGGCAGAAATGTGGTCAAGTTGAAGCCATCTAGCCTGCCTTCCTCTATGCCGTAGTTAAGGTCCATGATGTTTCTAACGTAGAGTTCACTCATTATTCCCACTGCCTAAGATGTTCTTTCTCCAGCTCTTTGCACAGTTGCTTCTTCTTGTCTTTCAAATGTTAGATTACACATCACCTGCTCAAAATGACCTTTCCTGACTACTCCCCCTCTCTTAGATTCTCTTCTGCCAGTTACATTATTAATCTCCATCACAATACCTTGCTCATCTTTCTAGGGACTTTACAAAGAGTTTTAGCTTGCTTAGTTTGAGTCTTTCTCTCTAGACTGTAATTTCTATGGGACAATTTCTGTCTTATTCAAGTTCAGTACCTGGTGGGTATAGTATCACCTGGTACATGGTAGACATTCATAACTGTTTGTCGAATGAATTCATGAGGTATTTTATGTGAGAGGTATGAAACAGAATAGGGGCCTCTAGAGTACTCAGTGGGAACATTTCTTTTTTTGCATTTTCCCATTGCAGTGAAGTATTAAGGTTTTGCAATATTTCTGTTAAAGAAAGGAGTGGAAATTTGTGCATTTGAGCATTATCAATAAATAAGTGAATGCTTGTAAAGCAGAGTATATATAGGTTTTTAATCAGTCATCCATGGTAAAGGAGATACATAAGATAAGACTACCAGGTAGAGGTATAGGGTATAGATTTTCCCTCCTTTTGTTATTATAGCTAAGTGATATTAAAACTAATAATGTATACAATTTGTTAAAAAAGATTTATTTGTTTATTTATTTATTTATTTATTTATTTAACAGACAGAGATCACAAGTAGGCAGAGAGACAGGCAGAGAGACAGGGGAATAGGAGCAGGCTTCCCGCTGAGCAGAGAGCCCAATGCGGAGTTCGATTCCAGGACCCTGGGATCATCACCTGAGCCGAAGGCAGAGGCTTTAACCCATGCAGCCACCCAGGCACCCCATAAACTTATGACATATATGTATATCCTGAAGGTTGTGCCATTTTGTACTACTCCCTCTGTCATGATACTTGATAGCACTTGGGAGTAAATGTTCCCTTTCTGAGTGATGATACTTGGATATATAGCAATCTCCCATTGATCCCTGCAAGGGTGACATAGGGGATTCTGTTGAGGGGGTCATAATGCTGTGTGCAGAGAGGATGCAGAGGGCCTTGATGGTGACCTGCTGGTAAACAGGCATTAGAACTAAGGAAAATGGTTTTAATAGACACAGGATACTTAAAAGAGATTGGGAAGAGTAGGCTTTTCTTGTTTATGCATATTTTTTTGGACAGTGGAGTTTGTTCATATTTCATTTCAAGCTCCAATGCCTTAAGGAAACAAGACTTAATTACAATCAGGTGAGTTTGTAATGTTGGAAGGATGATGGACGAGAAAATAATAGTTATGGAGTACCTGCTCGGTTATATGCTAAGTACACTTATGCCCATTATCGTCCAGGAAGTCCAGATGGAGGCTCAAGTATGGAACAGCTGACACCTGGATCTCACATTCCTGGCAGAGAGGTACAAAGTGGGGAAGAGGCTCATCTGTTACCATCACACCCTAGTTATGAATGATGTTAGTGTTTGACTTTCCCTACTAACCAAAAAGCAAGAGTTAGAATTTTTGCTTAGGAAGATTTTGGTTGGAACTTTAAATTAGTATTCATTTAGGTAATTTCCCCCCCATCATTCTGATGACAGCTAGGGAAATAATGAGTCTTGATAGTAAAACATATCTGCACACGATTCTACTTTTTTTGGTACCCGATAGATTTATAATTATACTTACTGCTTCAGTTTCATTTATTAGACAGCTGTTGTTACAGAAGCAAGGATTATTGCTTTTGTAAATATGAGAGCTTTGTGAAGTTTACTCATCTCCATTGTGTACTGAAAGCAAAGTTAAATCATGTGTATGTGTTTTAAATTATACCCATGCAAGTTATTAATGCTGAAGCGATGTTTGAATGTGTGGGCTTCTGATTTATAATGACAGAATCCAGACGAAATTTAGAAAATGTAATCTGGAATGAAGTTTGAAAAAAATCAGTCCCTAGGAGTAAAATAAACAAGGATAACATAAATATGACATTGCATCTGATTATGTGGCTATGGAGTGTTGGCATTTGAGTTAATTTATTTAATATAAAAGTATTCAGTATTTGACTATCTCATGGATATGGGATAGCTTTCTCCCTGTCCCTAGTGCCCATCCTCTCTTTCACAAATTCCTGTCAGCCCTCAGATTGTTATATGGCCTATGTATGTTTAAGAATAAATCAAATTTGCCATTTTTACTTTTTTTAAACTTAAAATATTTGTTTTTATTAACATATAATGTATTATTTGCCCCAGGGATACAGGTCTGTGAATCATCAGGCTTACACACTTCACGGCACTCATCATAGCACATAACCTCCCTAGTGTCCATAACCCAACCACCGTCTCCCTAGGAACCATCAGTTTGTTTTGTGAGATTAAGAGTCTCTTATGGTTTGTCTCTCTCCCAATCCCATCTTGTTTCATTTTTTTCCTTCCCCACTCCCCAAACACCCTACTTTGCCTCTCAACTTCCTCATATCAGGAAGATCATATGATAATTGTTTTTCTCTGATTGACTTATTTCACTCAGCATATCATCCTCTAGTTCCATCCACATCACCACAAATGGCAAGGTTTCATTTCTTTTGATGGCTGCATAGTATTCCATTATATATATATATATATATATATATATATATATATATATATATACCACCTCTTCTTTATCCATTCATCTGTTAATGGACATCTAGATTCTTTTCATAGTTGGGCTATTGTGGACATTGCTGCTATAAACATTTGAGTGCATGTGCCCCTCTGGATCACTACATTTGTATCTTTAGGATAAATACTCAGTAGTGCGATTGCTGGGTCACAGGGTAGCTCTATTTTAAACTTTTTGAGGAACCTCCATGCTGTTTTGAGAGTAGCTGTGCCAGCTTGCATTCCCACCAACAGTGTAGGAGGGTTCCCCTTCCTCTGCATCCTCGCCAGCATCTGTTGTTTCCTATATTGTTAATTTAGCCATTCTGAGAGGTGTGAGCTGGTATCTCATTGTGATTGTGATTTGTATTTCCCTGATGCTAAGTGAAATGGACACTTTTTTATGTGTCTGCTGGCCATCTGGATGTCATCTTTGCAGAAATGTCTGTTCATGTCCTTTGCCCACTTCTTCATTGGATTATTTGTTCTTTGGGTGTTGAGTTGGATAAGTTCTTTATAGATTTTGGATTCTAGCCCTTTATCTGATATGTCATTTGTAAATATCTTCTCCCGTTCTATTAGTTGTGTTTTGGTTTTGTTGACTGTTTCTTTGGCTGTGCAAAAGCTTTTGATCTTGATGAAGTCCCAATAGTTCATTTTTGCCCTTGCTTCCTTTGCCTTTGGTGATGTTTCTAGGAAGAAGTTGCTGTGGCTGAGGTAGAAGAGGTTGTTGCCTGTGTTCTCCTCAAGGATTTTGATGGATTCCTGTCTCACATTGATGTCTGTCATCCATTTTGAGTCTCTTTTTGTGTGTTGTGTCAGGAAATGGTCCAGTTTCATTCTTCTGCATGTGGCTGTCCAATTTTCCCAACACCATTTGTTAAAGAGACTGCCTTTTTTCCATTGGACATTATTTCCTACTTTGTCAAAGATTAGTTGACCATAGAGTTGAGGTCTATTTCTGGGCTCTCTATCTTGTTCCATGGATCTACGTGTCTGTTTTTGTGCCAGTACTATACTGTCTTGATGATGACAGCTTTGTAATAGAGCTTGAAGTCTGGGATTGTGATGCCACCATCTTTGGCTTTCTTTTTCAACATTCCTCTGGCTATTCAAGGTCTTTTCTGGTTCCATACAAATTTAAGGATTATTTGTTCCATTTCTTTGAAAAACAATGGATGGTATTTTTTTAAAAAAGATTTTATTTATTTATTTGCCAGAGAGAGAGCACAGGCAGGCTATGTGGCAGCAGAGGCAGAGGGAGAAGCAGGCTCCCCGCCGAGCAAGGAGCCCAATGTGGGACTTGATCCCAGGACGCTGGGTTCATGACCTGAGCGGAAGGCAGCTGCTTAACCAACTGAGCCACCCAGGTGTCCCCCCCCCCTTTTTTTTAAGATTTGGATGGTATTTTGTTAGGGATTGCATTAAACGTGTTTATTGCTTTAGGTAGCATAGACATTTTCACAACATTTGTTCTTCCAATCCATGAGCATGGAACATTTTTCAATTTCTTTATGTCTTCCTTAATTTCTTCCATGAGCTCTTTATAGTTTGCTGAGAACAGATTCTTTGCCTCTTTGGATAGGTTTATTCCTAGGAATCTTCTGGTTTTGGGTGCAATTGTAAATGGGATTGACTCCTTAATTTCTCTTTTTTCTGTCTTGTTGTTGGTGTATAGAAACACAACTGATTTCTGTGCATTGATTTTATATCCTGACACTTTATTGAATTCCTGTACATGTTCTATCAGCTTTGGAGTAGAGTCTTTTGGGTTTTTCATGTGAAGAATCATATCATATGCAAAGAGTGATAGTGTTTGACTTCTTCTTTGCCAATTTGGATGCCTTTAATTTCTTTTTGTTGTCTGATTGCTGAGGCTAGGACTTCCAGTACTATGTTGAATAGCATCGGTGATAATGGACATCCCTGCTTTGTTTTTCTCCATTAAGAATTATATTTGGGGGTGCCTAGGTGGCTCAGTGGGTTAAGCCGCTGCCTTTGGCTCAGGTCATGATCCCAGGGTCCTGGGTTCGAGCCCCACATCGGGCTCTCTGCTCAGCAGGGAGCCTGCTTCCTCCTTCCTCTCTCTATGCTTGCCTCTGCACCTACTTGTGATCTCTGTCAAATAAATAAATAAAATCTTTAAAAAAAAGAATTATATTCGCTGTGGGTTTTTCATAGATGGCTTTTATGATACTGAAGTATGTACCCTCTATCCCTACACTGTGAAGAGTTTCGCTCAAGAAAGGATGCTCTACTTTGTCAAATAGTTTTCAGCATCTATTGAGAGTATCATAAGGTTCTTGTTCTTTCTTTTATTAATGTGTTGTATCATATTGATTGATTTGTGGATGTTGAACCAAATTTGCAGCCCTGGAATAAATTCCACTCAGTTGTGGTGAATGATCCTTTTAATGTACTGTTAGATCCTATTGGCTAGTATTTTGGTGAGAAATTTTGCATCTGTGTTCATCAAGGATATTTTTCTGTAATTCTCTTTTTTGATGGGATCTTTCCTGGTTTGGGGATCAAGTTAGTGCTGGCCTCATAAAATGAGTTTGGAAGTTTTTCTTCCATTTCTATTTTTTTAGAACAGTTTCAGGAGAATACGTATTAATTCTTCTTTAAATATTTAGTAGAATTCCCCTGGGAAGCCTGTGTGGCCCTGGCCTCTTGTTTGTTGGGAGGTTTTTTTTTTTTTTTTTTTTTTTTTTTTTTTGTTTTGGGGTTTTTTTTTTTTTTTTTTTTTTTTATGACTGCTGTTCAGGTTTTCTCTTTCTTTCTGGTTCAGTTTTGGTACTTTATAGGTCTCTAGGAATGCATCCATTTCTTCCAGATTGTCAAATTTGCTGGTATAGTTGATCGTAACATAAATGTTTTAATTTATTTGGTGTTGGTTATGATCTTTCCTCTTACATTAATAATTTTATTGATTTGGGTCCTTTCTCTTTTCTTTTTGATAAGTCTGGCCAGGGTTTTATCAATCTTATTAGTTCTTTCAAAGAACAAGCTCCTAGTTTCATTGATTTGTTCTACTTTTTTTTGGTTCCTATTTCATTGATTTCTTCTCTGATCTTTATTATTTCTCTTCTTCTGCTGGGTTACGGCTTTCTTTGTTGTTCTTTCTTCAGCTCCTTTAGGTGTGGGATTAGGTTGTATACTTGAGACCTTTCTTGTTTCTTGAGAAAGGCTTATATTGCTATATACTTTCCTCTCAGGACTGCCTTTGCTGTGCCCCACAGATTTTGACTATTGTGTTTTCCTTATCATTTGTTTCCATAACTTTTTTCAATTCTTCTTTAATTTCCTGGTTGAACCATTCATTCTTTAGTAGGATGCTCTTTAGCGTCTATGTATTTGGGTTCTTTCCAACTTTCCTCTTGTGATTGAGTTCTAGCTTCAGAGCATTGTGGTCTGAAAATATGCAGGGAATGATCCCAATCTTTTGATACCAGTTAAGGCCTGGTTTGTGACCCAGGATGTGATCTCTTCTGGAGAATGTTCCATGTACACTAGAGAAGAATGTGTATTCTGTTGTTTTGGGATGAAATGTTCTGAATATATCTGTGATGTCCATCTGGTCCAGTGTGTCATTTAAGACCTTTATTTCCTTGTTGACCTTTTGCTTAGATGATCTGTCCATTTCAGTGAGGAGGGTGTTAAAGTCCCCTACTAATATTGCATTATTGTTGATGTGTTTCTTTGATTTTGTTATTAATTGGTTTATATAGTTGACTGCTCCCATGTTAGGGGCATAGATATTTAAAATTGTTAGATCTTCTTGTTGGACAGACCCTTTGAGTATGATATAGTGTCCTTCCTCATCTCTTTTTATAGTCCTTGGCTTAAAATCTTATTTACCCAATATGAGGATTGTCCCCCAGCTTTCTTTTGATGTCCATCAACATGGTAAATTGTTTCCCACCCTCTCACTTTAAATCTGGAGGTGTCTTTGGGTCTAAAATGAGTTTCTTGTAGATAGCATATTGATGTTTTTTTTTTTTTTTAAATCCATTTTGATACCCTCTGTCTTTCTGTCTTTTGATTGGGGCATTTAACCCATTTACATTGAGGGTAACTCTTGAGAGATATAAATTTAGTGCCATTATGTTGCCTATAAGGTGACTGTTACTGTATATTGTCTCTGTTCCTTTCTAGTCTACTACTTTTTAGGCTCTCTCTTTGCTTAGAGGACCCCTTTCAATATTTCCTATAGACCTGGTTTGGTGTTTTCAATTTTTTTTTTTTTTTTTTTTTCTTGTAGCTTTTTTTGTTTTTTTTTTTTTTTTTTTTTTAAAGATTTTATTTATTTACTTGTCAGAGATAGAGAGAGAGAGAGCGAGTGAGCACAGGCAGACAGAGGCAGAGGGAGAAGCAGGCTCCCTGCTGAGCAAGGAGCCCGATGTGGGACTCGATCCCAGGGTGCTGGGATCATGACCTGAGCCGAAGGCAGCTGCCCAACCAACTGAGCCACCCAGGCGTCCCATGTCCTGGAAGCTTTTTATCTCTCCTTCTATTTTCAGTGATATCCTAGGTGGATATAGTATTCTTGGCTGCATGTTTTTCTCATTTAGTGCTCTGAATATATCATGCCAGCTTTTTTCTGGCCTGCCAGCTCTCTGTGGATAGTCTGCTGCCAATCTACTATTTCTACCATTGTATCTTACAGACTTCTTGTCCCAAGCTGCTTTCAGGATTTTCTCTTTGTCACTGAGACTTGTAAGTATTACTAATAGGTAATGGGGTGTGGACCTATTTTTATTGATTTTGAGGGCGGTTCCCTGTGCCTCCTGGATTTTAATGCTTGTTCCCTTTCCCATATTGGGGAAATTCTCTACCATAATTTGCTCCAGTATACCTTCTGTCCCCCTCTATCTTCCTTCTTCTTCTGGGATCCCAATTATTCTAATATTGTTTCATCTTGTGGTATCACTCATCTCTCAAATTCTCCCTTGGTGGTCCAGGTCCAGTGGTTGCTTGTCTTTCTTTTGCTCAGCTTCTTTATTCTCCATCATTTGGTCTTCTATATCACTAATTCTCTCTTCTTCCTCATTTATTCTAGCAGTAAGCACCTCCATTTTTTATTGCACCTCATAAATAGCTTTTTTGATTTCAGCTTGGTTAGATTTTAGTTCTTTTATTTCTCCAGAAAGGGTTTTTATTTCTCCCAACAGGGTTTCTCCAATATCTCCCTTGCCTTTTTTGAGCCCAGCTAGTACCTTGAGAATCATCATTCTGAACTCTATATCTGACATATTGTCAATGTCCGTATTGATTAGTTCCCTAGCCTTTGGTACTCTTTTCTTTGTGTGTGTGTGTTGAGTTTTTCCACCTTGTCATTTTATCCAGATAGGAATATAAATGAGAGAATAAAATACTACAAGGGCAGCAAAGATCCCAGAAAAATGTATGCTAACCGAATCAGAAGAGACCCCAAATTGGGGGGAGGAGGGAATTATATATATATATAAATATATATATATATATAATATATATATATATTTATATATTTTAGACTGGTGAATAGAACAGAGCCACCCACTTAATTTTGGGTGTATTTTGGTCTCTTAGAAGAAACTTCCTCCCAAAATTTTAAAGAAAGAAAAACATATATATACAAAAATAGGGGTAAACACAGTGAAGGGATGGAGTATGACTGCAAAGATGAAAATGAAAAAAAAAAAAAACCTCTAAAAAAGGAATTGATGAGATAAGTTGGTTGGAAAAGAAAGAAAAAGAAAGTGGAGAGAATGTGCTCAGGCTGGAGACTAGAACAAAGCCCTGTGCTAGATTTAGTGTATATTTTGATCTAGGAGAAGAAATTGTATCCCAAAATTTTTTAGAAGAAAAAACCCTGTATGTATACAAAAAATAAAGTTAGATGCAATGAAGGATAAAATATGACTATAATAATGAAGGTTTAAAAATATTTTTTTTGTTTTAGAAAGGTATTGTTAAGGTAAACGAGTTAAAAACATTAAAGAAGAAAGAGTAAAAGTTAAAAAAATTAGAATAAGATAAAAAATAAAATAAAGAAAATTTAATTAACTTTGCAAGACTAAAGAATCATATGGAGAAAACCATTGAATTCCATGCTTTGCTTTCTCCTCCTCTGGAATTCCACTGTTCTTTTTTTTTTTTTTTTTTTTTTTTTTTTAAAGATTTTATTGTTCTTGATCAGTGAGCTTGGTCTTGGCTGGATGCTTTTGCTGATCTTCTGTGGGAGGGGCCTGTTGCAGTGATTTTTTTCAATGTCTTTTCCTGAGGCAGAATTGTGCTACCCTTGACGGGGGCTGGGCTAAGTAAGCTGCTTGGGTTCGCTCTCAGGAGCTTTTGTTCCCTGAATGCTTTCCATAGAGCTCTAGAGGATGGGAATGAAAATGTTGGCTTCCCAATCTCCAGCCTGGAGGAGCTGAGAGCTCAGAGCCCCACTCCTCAGTACACTTTTGGAGAAAAGCAATCAGTCATTCCCATCTCCCTGGTCTCTGGCCATGCTCCAAGCTCACCCAGCCCATGACTGAGCATTTCTGTCTGTGGCACACAGCCCCGTTTGGAATCTCCAAACCCAAGAGATTCCTGCTGTGCTGCTCTTCTGGCAGAGGAAGATGGGTTTCCCCAGATCTGCCACTTGTGGGGTCCCCGCTTAAAGAGCAGTGTCCTGACTGTGCTGCAGATCATGGTTTAAGGTATCCCAGAGCTGAGACCTCACTCCTTGGCTCCATCTCTGTAGTTGGCTTCCCTGCTCTGATACGTGCAAGCTCTGCCACACTCAGACACCCCCGATCCTCCTCTGACCCCACGGGACCTGAGACCACACTGTCCCTGTGAGGGCTTCACCCCCGCTTTGCCTCTGGAGTGATGTCCCTCAGTGGAGCAGACTTCTAAAAGTTCTGATTTTGTGCCCCATTGCTCTATTGCTTTCCAGGAACCGGCCCCTCCCCACTGCAGTCTATCTTCCTATCACTTGGGATTCACTTCTCCACAATGTTCTACCTTTCAGAAAGTGGTCGATTTTCTGTTTCAAGAATTGCTGCTCTTCTTCTCTTTGATCTCTGGTTGGATTTGTAGGTGTTCAGAATGTTTTGATTATTATCTAGCTGAACTCCTGTGACCTGATATAATCTTAGTTTGATACTCCTGCATCATTTTGACTCTACCGCCGTCATTTTTATTTTACAAAAAATTGTGGCACCCTTGAGCCCTTGAGTCCTACCCCTGTCATGTGGCTAGAGACACAGTGCAGAGTCCTAGGACCCAGGCGATTCCAATTCTGTGGGCTCTAATGTGTCCCATTATCACCCTGGTCAGTCGGCCTAGTCCAGGCCAGGCTGGTGCCTCTGATCCAAAAACTGCTCTTTTCATCAGTGCATCCTGGTGTTGGAAGAAATATCATTCTTTTCACCCTAAAACCCTCCCCTCCACACTCGTTTCCCCCAAGGATTCACGAAGGCACAGTGTTCTGGAAAGTTCTGTCTGTAGAATCATTTGTTCAATCAAAATAACCCCCTGGTTTTCTGGCCTTACCAGCCAGGGCACATTCCATTGAGAAAGGTCCTTCACCTCATGCTCTGTGCTCTCCTCCCAGCCTCCCACATCTCTTTCTGTGCTTCTCCAGGGCACCAGGCCCACAGAATGCTCTGTGGTTCTGGATTGCTATGAATAACGCTGCTTTTCAAGGGGGAAGAAAAAATGAACTAGGGCGGGTATTTAGAACCTTCTCTCCTGTTCCAACGTAGAACTTGGCTCATCCTAAAACTGTCTGAGACACTTTCTCGGTCACTGGGACTGCTTTGCAGCCTTTCTTCCCTCTGACACCTAGAATTTCCTCAGAGTGGAGAGTAGGTAGCCTAGATGCTTCCATTTTAACCAGTTCTGCTGAGGATCGTGTAGAGGTTGTGAGTCTGTGATTCAGCTGAACAGGTTCCAATGAATAATCCATCCAGTTTAGGCTTGTGTATTGATTTTTAAAAACCTATTCTGCTTCTCTTAGATCCTGAGAATGTGAACAAGCGATTATATTCAATACTGCATATGCTTGCTTGTATGCATTTTAAAATCAACCATTGTGACACAAATTACCTTGAAAATGTAATAGTACCTGGTTAGATGTTAGTATCCTTTTGGAGGTTGTCATCAATTACATGTTCAGATTAGAGGCTGAGTAAAGGTCATTCCTGCTCTCTAATTCTGCCAGATGTACTGTCAGGTGGGACAGCTGCTTTAGAATGCAGTTTAGTTTAAGGACAGGGCATCCTCTCACAAACCCATCTCTGAGGTGGGAGCTATTTGCATTAACATATTTATTTATTCATGAATTTTCCAAAGCACAGGGAGGGTGATTGAAGTTTCCCTTCTCCTTAAGAATGCATGAATTTAGCTTCATCCTTGTTATATGCTTCTTGATTTTTAGCTGGAATAATTCAGAGGGCCTTGATTTTTTGCTCTCAAGAAGCAGGCCCTTGGCTAATCTGTCAAAGGCAATTAGCCACCTTTGGGGAATTTGAAGAAGCAGAGGGAAGGTCAGAACACCAATTCTCACCAAAGTGCCCTGTTCAGATATCATCTCCTGTTCCATTGATGGAACTTTATTTATAGCTTTTGTAAATTAAGGTATTTGTGAAAGTTAATTCGGATGAAGGAGTTATTACCCAAGGGAAAAGCACAGAGGGGAGACTAATAGCAGAAGCAGAGAGCTGGCTGAAGTTAGGTTTCAAAATGAAAGGGATGTTCGTATCTGTGTTTGGATTGGACAAGACATGGGACAGTAGAGAATAAAGCTGAGATATTGCTGAGAGTTGGGCCTGAATGAAGAGTCCTCCCTGGTGGCCTCAGGGGGAGGAAACTGTGTCCACCATCTCCTTTGAACAGACGACTGGCCTCACCAGCGAGTAGGATCAGAGGAGCATGCTGGCTAAGACCCAGAGAGAACATCTGTAGGGTTAAAAGAACTAATTTCTGAGACAGCCTTGCATAGATTGGAAGGTTCTGACTTTGCCATGCCATCAGGGGCTTAATGACCATAAAGAAGACATTAGTCCTAGAAACTGGTGACACTTAAAGTTGGAGATAAATCTGCAGAAGGAAAGAGATACCCGAAGTAGGAAAATCCTGGACTCTGTAGCTACATCGTGTACCTTATTTACTTATTTCAGTGGTTTAGGCTCCAAAGATGGGCTGTTACCAGATGGACTGAAGTTGCTCTAGCTGTCATGGTGATTGATGCTCCATGAAGCCTAAGTTCTGATTTAGGAATAGTGCTATGTTGTATATATTTGTCTAGGCAGGAGTGACTGGGAGTAGAAAATAGGAAAAGCCAGTGAGGAGAGGATTCTCTAGTTCTTTCTTCTTCCTTTATGGAGGCCCCTGAAAGCCAGGGAGCTGAGGGCTTGATGCTCCTAAAATGGCCATGGTGGACCTGAGGTGGCTGGAAAATCTCAGCCATGGCCTGGCCTCTGCTGGATTCCTGAAGCCACAGGCATGAGGAAGACTTTCCCCACATTATAGGTATCTAGGGGCTTTCTGTGATCTCCTAAAACAAGTGCCAGGTGGGTCTGTGCCTCTCGGGCTCAGTAGATAGATGTCCCTAAGAGAAAGATCAGGGACTTGAATTTCTCTGACATCTTGTAGTTAAGCTTCTGAATCTCTAAATCACTTCTTGGGGAGTCCCAGAGTGCTGGAAGGTTTTTTCCTGCTCTTCCATGTTACTGAAGGACTGAGTAAATGCTTGACTTAAACCTAAAATGCCATAGGTTCATATTCATGAGGTGATTTGTGCAGTATGTCTGTTACCAGAAGATGCTTTGCTCATTATGAAAGTATTTTGTCACAGACTCATGAAACCCAAAGTCAGATGTAATGCTAATGTAAAAATGTGGTGTACCTGTTTAATTACTGAAAAAGTGAGATAATTTTGGTTCAGAATGCAGTGTCTGAAGAGAACAGAAAGAATCTAAAGTTGATTTCGTACTAATCACAGTCTGCCACAGTCTCACGAGCTAGCCTCATGTTTCAGGGCTGAAAACAAAAGCAAAAGACCAACTCTAGACCCTGAAGCACAAATTCCAAAAGAGCCCCATTACCCCCTTGCAAAGAAATATGGTTTCTTGAGGGAGACAGACCAACTAGGAAGGTTTCAAAATAGGGTTATTCCGTATCTTCCTCTGGTTCTCCAGTTTGGCCGAGAAACCCTGGCATTATTACAGGTTCTATAGGCTACAGGTCAGCCTGAGCCTGTATTCTAGAGCAGGAATCTCCAAATAGGTAAACAGAGGAGGTGGTTCCCATTTCCTAGAAGCCTGGAGATCACTGTGGGGAGCAGGAGCACAGACACTGAGAATGAGGATCTTGAATGGGAAGGATATTGCTACGTGGGCATGAGTATGGATGTATCTAGAGGCAAGAAAGCAGTTGGGGGCTGCTGAAGTAGTTCAGAGTTGATAAGAGTCTCACCTAAGGAAATAGAATAGGAATGAAGAAGACAGAGACTACTTGAACCATCTTCTAAGAGTGAAATCCCCAGTATGACCATCCCTCTTATTAAACTTTAGTGTTTCAGTCTCCCCATGTTGTCTTCAAGTGTGAGAGTGAGAACATTCAGGATGGATGTCCAGAAATTAGACAGAACCTCACTCTAGTCACACAGCTTGTAGTTTATAACCCTTCCCCTCACTGCCAGCAACACCAAGTTACTTCTGGTGCCAGAGTCCTGATTCATCTTTCTCTGGTGTTCTCAGTCTCCACAGCCCCCAGGAAATACCGTGTCCAGGTATGAGCTATCCCGTTTTATAAGTAATTGTGATTCACTATGCTATAGTTTTATTAATTTTTTGTTTAGTTTTTGTTTTTAAATCCACTCTCATCCCCCTAGGATACATAACAATGATTGAAAATAAATGAAACCTGTGCTTATTACAGCTTTCCTGACATAAATCATCTCACCATGGCTATCTGGGAGGCAGCAAAATGCCTGTATTCAGGCATGTGAAGGAACAGAAGTCAAAGAATATGAAATGAAAATATCCAAGGAAGTTGTTTTAAGAAATTTTGAGTAGGTTTTTCCCCATCAGCTTTAAAATACTCTGTGTACTTAGAACTTGCCCAGAAGTTGGGTGGGGGGAGCATCTTCTACAGTATAAGGCTCAGTGTGAGTGTACTGGGCGTGGTAAGCAGGCGTGGTAAGCAGGTCCATGGGACTCTTAGCATCTTTCTCAGGATGCAAGAAGACATGAAAATCATCACACAGGGTTGGGTCCAAGTGGACTAGAATCAGATCAATGGTCATACATCTCTGGGAAGAATTGTTTCCACAGTGGTTCCAAACCTTGCTCCATGGCCAAATCTTCCCCAGAGTTTAACTACAGATCTGCGAACCAGACCTGAGGTTTGAATCACAATTTTTAAGTTTGGGCCCTGGAAATTTCCATTTTTATAAAAGCTCTTCAGGTAACTAGGAGACACGATCAGGTGCTTAAGCTCCGTTTCTGTTGGTTGGAGTGAGAAGGGAAGAAACCAAGAAATGAAGTTGAGTTTTCCCACTCATTGCAGTCTTGGTGAAGTACCTCTAGGTTTCACTTATAAAATATGAGCCTCCCAGGTCCCTCCAGGCTCTGAAATGTTATGATTCAATAAATGAGAGTTTTGAGCATAGTTTCGGGAGTTATGTTTCTGTTTTTGTGCCTTTGGGCTTAGAAACTCATTTTCGGAGCCCACCATTAATGTAGATGGAGTTGGTGGCTGACTATGAAGTCCACTGGAAGGGTGCCAAGGAGGTCTTTGATCCTCAGCACATTTTATATCCAAACCTGCTTTAAGTCTCAGAGATATCTCCATTAGAGGAATGGGTTAAGGCAAGTTCTCTTTATTTACACACTTAGGTCCCCTTTAGTAGGGGTCGGTAAGTATACTGGCAATTATTAATAGTTTTGTATCAATATTTTAGGATTTCTCAGCCACATTTTTTACTATGCCACTGTGACAAATAATTATGTGTGCTTCCCCCTCTTACTGATAGAGTCAGGCTTGTGGATGATGCCAGCTGTATCTCTAGTCTTTTCCTTCCTTCTGTGAAAGCATCTCAGAATGCAAACACTGACAGCAACGTTGTTAGTAAAATAACCTAGAATCTGGTCGAGTTTTGAAAGAATAAAAGTATAGCTAATTCTCCAAGTTTGGTATAGGTAATAACAAATTACTTGGGCCATACCCCTTCTGATGGTGACTGTATTCATTTGCCTGGGCTGCCACAACCAAGTGCCATAGACAGGGTGGCTTAAACAATAGACATTTATCGTCTCACAGTGCTGGAGGCCAGAAAGTCTGAAATCAAAGGGTTGGCAGGGTTGGTTCCTTTTTAGGAAAGATGTATTCCAGGCCTCTGTCCATGGCTTGTGGATGGCCATCTTCTCCCTGAGTCTCTTCACATTGTCCTCTCTCCAGGCACGTGTGTCTCCATGTCCAAATTTCCTCTTTCCACAAGGACACCTATCATATTGCATTGGGACCCATCCTGATGACCTCATCTTCACCCGATCCTGTGCCAAAAGTGTATTTCCAAAGGAGGTCACATTAACAAGTATGGAGGGTTAGGACCTCAACATCTTTGGGGAATATAGAATTAAACCCCTAACAGTGTGGCATTCCATTGCCTTGTGGCATGGATGCTGAAAAATCAGTGAATTAGTTTAGGAGGTGGGTCATGGTCTTTAGAGAATTAATAAAATTTTAGACAATTTTCTTTTTTCTGGCACGAGATGGAGAGATTAAGGATGGAGCACAGGAACTGCCAGGGGCATGCGTGGTCAAGATTGAAAGGCCTTGAACCTGCCAACAAAAAGTAATTGGTAATAAATGGTTGTAGAGGTGTTGCCATAAGTAGGGAGACTATTTTACAGTAGTTGTAAAGATACCAAACACAGAGTTAGCCTTCTTCATTGATGCTCCTTACAGATAAGGGTGGGAAGGGTAAGTTTTTAGTTTTTTTTTTTTTTAAGACAGGGAAGGGGAGAAAGGCTAGAAGAGAGACAGAGAATCTTTTCATGGGGCTCAGTGTGGGGATCAATGTGGAGCTTGTTCTCATGACCCTGAGAGCGAGCATGACCTGAGATGAAATCAAGAGTCAGACACTTAATTGACTGAGCCACCCAGGCTCACCCCATGGATAACCTTTTTAGAGTAATTTTGAAACAGCTTCTATTTTGTATCTATGTGCCTGAAAGTTTCATACAAAGTAGCATTAAGTTTTTATGATACATCTTACTATTATGAGAAAACCTTAATCCCATCATTATTAAGAGTAGTACTTTATCCCAAACTTGGTAGTTTTGTTTTGGTGTGTATTAAGATGGTACAGTTGCACAGCCCATATACTGTGCACTGACATGTCTTTTAAAGCTAATAAAGAAACAGCTTGGGAAATGGAGGTGGATATTTGGTAGTATTTTGGAAATAAATAAAAAATAAATTTGCACTTCCATGAGGCAATTGTGTACATCTCTTCCAACTCTGATCATGTTCGTATCTTGGAGCTGTTCAAGATGAGATGTTTATACTTGGCAACTGGCAAATGCTGCAAGTGTCAGTAAAGTAGAGCTACAAGTAAAAGGTGTACAAAATGCTGCACCTTTTTTTGTTGTCATTGAAAGCTGGTTATTAAACAGTCACTCAAACACCACTGGAAATGAACTGCAGTTTTGAACAAATTAATATTCTGGCTGGGGGGGGGCATTTACAAGAAAAACTTTTTTTTCTTGTTGAGCAAAAATTTCTGTTTTTTTTTTTTTTTTTATTTTTTTTTTTTTTTTTTTTTTTGTACCATGCTGGATAATCATTTGTGAAGAAAAACTGTAGTCAGTTTAGGAAACAGATGAAATGCATTTGAATGCAAGTTAGTAATGGCTTCTAGAGCTGCCAAGCAAATTGCTGAGATAATTTTGGTATGTGAAATATACTCATTAAGAAGAGTTAAAATTCAGACTCCCTGCTTCCCTGACAGCAGGATGATGATTAATAGGAGGGCTAGAAGGATTGGCATTTTCATGGAAACCCCTGGAAATCATAGTTTCAAAGCTGTCATTAGTTTAAAGGGGAAAAAAAGTGATGAATTGAATATTTGTTAGTTTAACCTGTATATTTTATGAGTAGTTGCACCATCTACTACATGAAGTTCCGTGCAGAAAAATGAGCTTAGGAACTTAGCACCTGGAACAGTGTCGTGGGTGGTAGCTTCTTTAGGGTGAGTTGCCTTTCCCCATCTGGAATTACTAGAGAAAATCCAAAGGCAGCACTAGAATATCTGCTTTCCGAATGAGCCAAAGTACAATACTTCCCTAATTTTAATGTTTATAGTCATCTGAGGAGCCTCCTTGAAGTTTATAGGTTCTCATTCAGCAGCTCCAGGTTGGGGTTGGAGGTGGGGGCTCCGCTCTGATCCCCCTAGCACATTCTCAGTAATGAGCTAGAAAACCTTCCCCGAATGGGAGTGTGGAGACTCTCCTGCACATGTGCTTCTTCCTCTCCCCTGCCTTGACCCCTGCCTTGTCCTCTGCGGAGACATCAACGTGATTTGCACGTGTTCCTATTTCTCTGTTTGTCTATACTTGTTTTCAACTTGGACTTACTAAATGGTTGCGAATAACACGATGCTCCCTTGGAAATTCCTCCGAGGCCATTTTTTTTTTTTTTTTTTCAGATTTTGTTTATTTATTTGACAGACAGAGATCACAAGTAGGCAGAGAGACAGGCAGAGAGAGAGGAAGGGAAGCAGCACCCCCCCACACACACACCACGCTGAGCAGAGAGACCGATGCGATGCGGGGTCGATCCTGGAACCCTGAAATCATGACCTGAGTGGAAGGCAGAGGCTTTAACTCACTGATCCTGGTGCCCCTCTCCGAGGTCATTCTTTCTAACCTTTACATCTGTTCTTTCTCTAAGGCTTGCGACTTCCTGGGATCTCTGCAATTCTGCGAGGCTTCCACTAGAGGTCATTGTCTTGTTATAGAATTATTGCCTTCTTTCTTTCTGGAAGGTAGTCAGGTGGTTGGGATGATTTTGCCTTCTGTGCTAGAGTTGGGGGTCAGTCTAAGGGGCCATTTATCCCCAGGCCCATGGTTTGCACAAAATAGCACCTTCATCCAAGAATGGGAGCCCCTCTATCTACTCTTGCAGTTAATCTGAGTGCCAAAGGTGGGCATTCTTTTCCAACTACCAGAATGAATGCAGTAAGAAAATCACTGAACCATGGTCAAAGTGCTGCAAAGTTTATGTGCAGTGTACAATTTTTGTGGGACAGAGCTGATGATTTAAACAAGTGAAATTTATTTTCCCAGGTTCTGGAGGCTAGAATCTGAGATTAAGGCGTAGGCAACGTTGGTTCCTTCTGTCCCAGGCCTCTGTGGCTTCTCCTGTGTTTTCTCATCATTTTCCTCTGCACCTGTCTGTGCTGGAAGTTCCTCTTCTTATAAGGACATCAATTATCTTGGATTAGGACTGACCCTAATGAACTCATTTCAATTTAGTTACCTCTTTAAAGACCCTATCTTCAAATATAGTTAAATTCTGAGGTCCTAGGGGTTGGGACTTTAACATACGAAATTTTAAGGGGACACAATTCAGTCTATAACATGTGGTAAGCAAACAAACTGTCCTAAGGGAACAGGAGTTGTCAACAAATATAGCTATGTTGACAGCTGTTAATTTATCTGGAAAATTCAAATCAAAACTTTATCCTTTCCTTCCATGAACTGAATATGTCTGCAAAAGTTGAATTAATATAAAAATGATCTCTACTTCTCTTATAATTGTGTATTTTCTTATATGTGCTACATATTGAAAGCTAATCTAGGAAGAGGTCATAGGGGAGGAAAACTATGAAGTAGGAGATAGGATGGAAAGCTCTGGGTTATGTTATCCAGATTAGATTCGTTTTCCTCTAAATTATCTCCCACTATGATTTCTTTCTACCATAATCTCCGTGGCTGAGTTGCCTTAATCTTGAAGTCTTTACAGTTCATATGAATTGGAAGTTAGTCTTTGTCTGCTGATTTCATTCATTCATTCTGAAAACTTACTCCAAAACACCCACTGTACTTACAATACTTTGGGAATACAAAGTTGAGCATGTCAGTCCCTTCTCCCTAGTAACTAATTACAATAGAGTAGAAATGTTTGTAAGAGAATATGTGGCCAAATGTCATTACAAAACAGCTGGGGGAACAACTTTTGGGGGACTCAGGAGATTTTTTATCTATCATTCCTTTGGTTTTGATTTGTGTGCCTTTGCAGCCTTCTCTTTACCCATTCACAAAGAGTCTCCTTTGTATTTCTCAGAAGGCACTGTGCCTTGTTAGTGCTCAGTGGATGCTTTTCAAAGAATGAATAAAATCAGGTGTTAGAGTTCTCATATTCAGCAATAAATATGAAGGTGCTGTTCTGTAAGGTGAGGCTTGCATGACCTGCCCATTCTGAGCACAAGCCATAGCCTTCAGAGCCCACAGGAGCCACATCATGATTCAGCCTACTTCTGGAAGGGTTTCATGTGAACAATAAAAAGATTTATTTGAATGAACATAAGTTGTAGACTTAGAACATTATAAACTTTAGTTATTTTGTAGATGTGACAACTAAAATGTTGTAGACTAGGGTTTTGAGATTAGCATTTTACTTTCTCCTTCCTAAGGAAGTAGTGAAAACCTTAGCTTTATTTGAGAGAATTGTCTCTGACTTGACCTTCTTCAGATTTTTAAGTTTATTACCTTAATTCCTTTGTAAGTATTCTGCTCTGTTCTACCCCATGCCTTTGGTGTCTCACAGTGGAGCTCTTTTTAACTATAATGAAGATTCTAAATTTTCTTTTGGTCCATTTTAAGTGCACAGACTTCATTAATTGCTCCAGGAGGAGGTTTCCCAATACTTGCGTTTAGGAGCCTTTGAAAAAATAAATTTGAAAAGTTTTCTTCCTTATTGCGGGGTCTTGTACTTTTATGTTTTCTCTTGAGTATTCTGATGATGGCTGTATCCTTTCTTTTTTCTTTCTTTTTATTTTCTTTCTTTCTTTTTTTTTTTTTTTTAAATCCAGCTTGCTTTAGAGAATGAAGTGTCTGTTCATTTGATCCCAAATGAGATATAAGCATCACAGCCAAGAACCATGAATACCAGAACATCCTGTCTGGTTTCAGCCACCAGGGGAAATTACTATTTAGCTAAATACTGAAGCGACTCAACAGTAATTTATGAGCCCATTGTTTTCTGCTGTATTAAGGTAGTTGTCACATCTTGGAGGAGGACTGATGAAAAGAGATTCTTGAGCGAATTTTTCCAGTGGTGATTTTCTGCTTGATTTCATAGGCTGGTTGACTTTTTCTTCCCCTTACTAACCCATCCTCATGGATGCAAATGAGTTTGGTCTTTTGCTTTAGTTTTTCCTAATTCCTTTTCAGAAGAATATTCTTGGCTTTGAGGTAATATGATGGAGTAAATTCCTGGTCTGGGAGTCCAGAATGTGAGCAGCTGTGAAGGCCCCATCACTAGGACATCAAATGCTTACACAGAAAGAGCTAAAAGAGCAATCATCAAATTGTTCCCAGGCACCCCGTCTTGTAAGAGATTTAACATTTTATTCAGTATTTGACCAAACAGACTATGTCACAGCCATCTCACATTCAAAGTAGATGTGAATTAGGTATAGAAACTTACATGTGGTGCTTTAAGTCATCTGAACACAGATATTGTTCAAGTAGATTCTCATTCTGCATGGTTTGTGCTTGGGCCCATTAGGTCCTGGCTGTTTTGTTTTGTTGTGTGTGTGTGTGTGTGTGTGTGTGTGTGAGTGTGAGTGTATGTATGTGTGTGTATGGAGGGGAAGTGTTGTTGTTATTTATTTATTTTTTTGGCTTATGCTAAAAGTTTGAATCATAATAGGGCCTGCAGAGGAGCTATTCATGAGGGTTATTTGCCACTTTATCATAAATTGCATCTCTCTCCCCAGAGAGAACACATTCTCTATTGCCTTTAATCCCTTTTACAAGGGATGACAGCATATATTAACAGAGGGCAAGAATAAATCATTGGGTTAAGTGTTAATGATCATCTAATAATAAGATGTGATAGGATTATATTAGAATTGCAGAACTGGTCTATTTATTAGGAGTGGTGTGCTATCAAATTGTAAGCCTCAGAGGACATAGGGATAATTATAATCTTCAAGAAATGCAAAATGTTAAAATCTTCTTGAAAGTTTATTTTATTATTTTGCTATAAATTACGGCCAAATAAGGTTAACTCTGAAAATGTCTGATACGTGAAAAAATAAATTATTAGCCTTTATGCGAGACCTCATCTTCTAATACTTTCTTGGTAATTTTTAGAGTGATTTCACATTTCTGATACCTTCATATGCATAAAATTGTTAATGCCTAACTTGTACCATAGAAATTGATATGCTTTTAAAAATATTTAATTCAGTGTTATAAAATGAGTATAGTGCAATTATATTACATTCATCACATCACAAAACATGTTAGAAATATATTAATTATGGGGAGTCTAGGTGGCTCAGCTGGTTAAGAGTCCGACTCTTGATTTCAGCTCAGGTCATGAACTCAGGCTCATGGGAGCCCCCACATCAGGCTCCATGGTCAGTGGAGAGTCTGTTTGAGATTTTCTCTCTCCCTGTGTCATCCCCATGCTCCCACTGTCTCTGTCTCTCTCAAATAAGTAAGTAAACCTTTTAAAAAAAGAAATATTTTGTTTAAAAAAGCTTTATATTCAGCCTGTGATATCTTGAAAGACAGGGTAGTATGGCCAATAAGCTAAACACACGAACTCAAAAGTGGGAATTCAAAGTTCACCTGGACCCTTTAACTGACTACTTACAGAATTTCTTCTAGAAAACTGAGAAAATCACTTTTTGGATAATATAAACTAGTTGGGTATTCTTTGAACCATTTGAGTGACCTCGATGTGCCTCATTGTCTTTCATCATCTCCAGCCTTGCCTTCCATTTTTCTTTCTTAATTTCCCATCAGAGCATCTGAATTAGAGCTCCCATCCAGTTTCTTGTCTTCCTTTCTCAAATATTCTTAGAGTATTCTGTACTAATTAGTTTAATTTATTTGTAATTTTTCAACTCAGTGCATCTTGGCATCATTTCCTACCATTTTGCTAAAACTTTTCCTAATTGCCAGACCTGACACTATTTTTTTCTTGTCATTGTCATTTTAAATATGTGAATTCGATATAATTAACCCATCCCTCTCATTAGTGGGGGTATGCTATTGGCTCTCTTGAGTTGGCAGGGTAAGTAACACTTTCTCAGCTTTAGATATGATTCAAATCCCACAGGATAAATTCCTACCCCCAAAATTATTAAAATATTTTAAATATCAGACAAATATTAAATTAATGTAAATATTATATTATAAATATTGTAGATATATTATAAATATATTTAACTTAAGATGTTAAATATAAATTAAATAAATATTAAAATATTAAACATTGTTTACCCAGTATTTAAGTCTGGTAAATATGGAATCATTATGTTACTAGTCCAGCTCACCAAACCTCCCAAATTCTGTTAAATTGTAGGGGTACTTTAGGTCTTAAACTGTACAGATACTTCGAGGGTTTATGTAAATTAAATTATTATATGAGCACTCAGCACTTTAGAGAAGTAAAGGGACTTTTTCTGTTCCCTCTCTTGGGTTTGACATCATATTATTCAAATTAAAGATAGTCTGATGCATGTGATTTAGACATTGACTTTGAATATAAAATATTGTTTCATACCTGTAGACCAGCTTGTTGGAACAGGATGTCACCCAAAATAGTGGTATCATCTGCATCTGTAAAAATCAGGGGGAGTAGAAGACTCTAACACATTCTCCCTAAAAACTTCAGCCAACCCCTAAATGGTTCCTCAGGGTGGTGAAAGAATATAATCTTTACATTCATTGCTCCCTGTCTTTTATTAAAGTGGAATTGCTGTAATTTTTAGCCACTGATAAAATGTAGTAATCAAATTTCAGTGTACCAATGGAAGGATAATAAGCATTGGCTATTATCCTCAGAGATTTGCTTTAAATTTTTGAATCCTGGAATCTCAGTGCATGTCTACATAATGCTCATTTTGCCTCTCTTATCTCTACATAGACCATTTAGTATAAAGAGATTGCAGCTAATGGTACTCTAGGAAATAGGAAATAGAGAAGTTAATAAAGACCTTACACAGGGTATGTCAGTAAGTACATTTATGCAGTTTGACATAAATAAACAGCTTGTGTGCCCAAGAACAATGTAGAAAGCTCCAGAGTAACAAATTGCCATGGTGAACATGGCGTAACGATTTCCTTCCTTCCTTTCCTTCCTTCTTCCTTCCTCCCTCCCTCTCTCTCTCGCTCTTTCTCTTTCTCTCTTTCTTTCTTTCTTCCCCTTTTTCTTTTCTTTTCTCTTTCTTTCTTCCTTACATATTTATTTGAGAGAGAATGAGAGTAAGAGAGATCACAGAGGGAGAAGAAGAGGGAGAAGCAGATGTACAGCTGGTCAGGGAGCCCAGTGAGGGGGTTGATTCCTGGACCCTGAGTTCATGACCTGAGTCAAAGGCAGATGCCTAATCAACTGAGCTACCCAGGTTCCCTAGCCTCATGGGTTTCATGACCTTTTTTATGATTAATATAATGAAGTAAGCTAAAGAATGCCTCTGGCATGTTACCTGGGTTTCTTGTTAACTAAAATCAATGCATAAAATTTGTTCATCCTAATAGGGTATAGTCTCCTTACTACGTAGGTATACCTAGGAAAAAGCAGGAAGCTCCTTCATGACTAAAAAGCTACACCAGAATAAGTGGAGAGGTAGAAATCATAATACCTGAATTATACAGTTAAAGTTGGTCTACTTTTCCTGCCAATGAGACTGTGTCTCCCTAGAGGTATAATAGGATTAGGAGTTTTTAAATTCCATTGTCTGCTCTACCTATATTCATGGTTCAGAAGTCATTACAAGAAACATTAAACTAATCAGGTTTAGAGAAAGTTATTTTTGCCTTAAATGCATAAATACCCTAGATAACTGAGAGGATAGACTCATTTTTAGGACCCTAGATATATCAGCTATTATTGCTGCATAATAAGCCATTTTAGACTTAGTGCCATAAAAAATTACTTTAATCTGCTCACAGATTCTTTTCTTCAGGAATTCAGAAAGAGCACAGTATGGATAGCTTTTTTCTGTTCCATGATCTCTGGGTCCTTGGCTGGGAATATTTAAGGATGGGGGCAGTGACTCAATTGTTAGGGGCAAAAAAACACGAAGACTCATTTATTCCCATCTTGCACTTAGGATGGAAGATTCAAAGACTAGGACTGTTACCTGGGATACTCTCCAGTGGCCTCTGACTGGAATACCACTATGTGGCCTCATTGTGTAACATGGTGGCCTCACAACATGGCAGCCTTAGGGTAGCCAAACTTAATATATGGCAAGTATCCCAACAAACAAGGTGGAAGCTACACAGCATTTTATTACTGAGTGTTAGAAGTCCCATGGATTACATCTGCCACATTATTTATTCTGTTAGTCACAGAGTGAAGACCAGAGGTCATAGACTCCACCTATTGACCAGAGAAATGTCAAGGCTATATTGTAGGTAATATATTACTGGGAGATATTGTTGGGATATCTTTGGAAAACAGAATCTGTAAAAACAAGACAAAGCTTGTTTAAATTATATACCCAGAGAACTATAAGGTTGGGATGCCTCAGCTCATGATAAGTTCAGGTAGTAGCCCATGTATATAATTACAGTGATTCTCCAGTAAGAGCAGAGTGTAATTACTGAAATAAGGCTACATAATCAAAAGAGACAGAAAAGTTATGGAATATGGTCAAGATGTCATTGAAGAACCTAGTATTTAGTGGAAGAAGAGCTTCATCAGGGCACAACTAGGAGTCAGTTACTGGAAAAATAAGTGTTTTTTTTTTTTTCTCTCACTGAAATACTGGTGCCTGAGTAAGTTGGTTCCAAACATCTTGACTCTCCTTAAAACTCCACATGCCACTTATTTATGAAATAATACAATCTGCATTGCACATAGTTTTCCTGACAAATGAATATTATTTAATTTTTAGGTGATTTTTGTCTTAGATTTTAAGTAGTCTATAAGCCTAAAGCAATGTCAGTCCTAAAACATTAAAGAATGATGAACACATGGAAATTCAGCTCCCGAGACTACCAGTCTGGTGGTGCTAGGGCATTATCAGCCTTAAGGCAGTTCCAGACAGCTAGCACTTAAATGTCACATAATGAATGCTGGGAGCTTGAGGAAGCAGGGGGAATTGAGCCTTTTTAAGAAGACTGACATGTTTAGCCAAGGTCAATTTCAGACATCTATGCAAGCAGGCTTTCTGTTCTAAAGGAGGCAAGGTAACACAGGTACAAACAAGGTAACACAGGTCTCCCCCCGGAAACCAGGCAAAGGAAAAACAACCTAAATTACAGATGCCTGCCATTTGCACCATCAAGGATCAGTCTCCATCTAGTCAAATTGTTCCATATACCCCGTTCTTTGCAGTACTCCATATGGAATATCCTTCTCCTTTAGAATGTTCTCATAAGTTGATGTTCTGCTAATATGATTGATAATTACATCTGATATTATAATACCCCTGGTTTTAATTAGCAGAACAGCTTTCTCTCAAGTACACAGAAAGTCTACTATTAATTTGTATCTGGAATGGCTGGGACTTTTGATGGAAGAATCTGTTAGGAAATGTGGTTGTTCTTTTTCTGCCAGATAGAATATAATTTACTAGCAAAGGAGAAAGGTGCAATGTATTCATGCCTCTCTTGGCTAAGATCTCCCATAACTATATGTTGGGCCTATCATGGGCCTACTCATAGAAAAATAAAAATCAGACTTACTATATTATATTTATTAGTAGTCTACAAACTAGAGAGAATTGGAGGATTGCCTTTATAATTGCGAGAGAAGTCAGGGATTTGGTTAATAATAATGTACCAATGTCATTTTATTTGTTTTGACAACTGTAATATGGTGGTATAAAACATTAGTAGTATGGGAAACCGAATGATGGGGACATAAGGAACTCTATACTATCTTTACAAACTTTCTGTAAATTTAAATTATTACAAAATGAAAGGTTTATCTAAAAATTTATGGGAAAAAACTAGGTTTTTTTAACTTTTAATTTTTAATTTTTTATAAACATATAATATATTTTTATCCCCAGGGTACAGGTCTGTGAATCGCCAGATTTACACACTTCATAGCACTCACCAAAGTACATACCCTCCCCAATGCCCATAACCCCACCCCCCTTCTCCAAATCCCCCTCCCCCCAGTAACCCTCAGTTTGTTTTGTGAGATTAAGAGTCACTTATGGTTTGTCTCCCTTCCAATCCCATCTTGTTTCACTTATTCTTCTCCTACCCACTTAAACCCCCATGTTGCAAGAAGTCAAGCGGAGAAAGACAACTATCATATGATCTCCCTGATATGAGGAAGTAGGAAAAAACTAGTTTTAAGTAGAGTTCTAAATCTAGCCAAACTATCAAATAACTATGAAGACAAAATCAATATATATTGAGATACTCATATGCCGAGCAGATATTCTTTGAGTACCTACTAACTGCCAGGAAATATTCTAACTGGGAATTCTGGTGGAAAGACAAAAATCTTTGGCTTCATGGAGATTATATTCTAGTAGGGGAATCAGAAAATAAGAAGAAAGGGATGCCTGGGTGGCTCAGTGGGTTAAGTCTCTGCCTTCGGCTCAGGTCATGATCTCAGGTTCCTGGGATCAAGCCCTGCATCAGGCTCTCTGCTCAGCAGGGAGCCTGCTTCCCCCTGTCTCTCTGCCTACCTCTCTGCCTACTTGTGATCTCTCTCTCTGTTAAATAAAGAAATAAAAAATCTTAAAATAAGGAAAAGAAGAATAAAGAAAAATATACAACATGATAAAAAGTACTGCGGACAAAGGTCAAGCAAGGGAGGGTGTTTGGAAATGTTGGAGAGTCATAGCTGTTAAAAGAAAGTTCCGGATCAGTTTCACTGACTGAATATTTAATATAGACCTGAGGAGACAAGGAGATGAGTCCTGTAGGTATTGAGTAAAGAGAATTCCAGGCAAAAGGAAGAGTAAGTGCAAATGCCCTGAGACAGAACTGCATCTTCATTGTTCAGAAGGGAGCAGGAGGCCACTTTAGATCAAGAAGAGTGAGAAAGGGAGGAATCCACAGTAATAGATGTGGTCAGGAAGAAAATGGAGGGGGGGTAGTTTAGTTAGAATCTTGCAGGTCTTTCTAAGGATTTTGGCTTTAAAACAATTTCTTTATGTAGCACCCAAAATATAATTTATAGAAGAAAAAAATTGATAAATTACCTCATCAAAGTTAAGAACTTCTGCTTTTTGAAATATATGTGAGAAGAGTGACAAGATAAGTCATGAACAGGGAGAACATATTTGCAAATCAAATTTCTGATGAAGGATTTGTATTCAGCATATACAAAGAATTTTAAAATCTCGACAGTTAGCAAGACAAAGTTACTTCCCCCAAAACAGGCAAAAGTTTTGAAGAGACATTTTACCAAAGAAGATAAACAAATAAGCACATTGAAAGATACTATCATTCTTCAGGGAAATGTGGTATAATACCATTCTCTGTGTATTAGATACCACTACATATCTATTAGAATGTCTACAATTAAAAAGACTGATGACACAAAGTGTTGATGAAGATGTGAAGCAACTGGAGGTCTAATATGCCACTGTGGGAATGTGAAGTGTGACAATGACTTTGGAAAATAGTTTGGCAGTTATTTAAAAGATTAAACATATATTACTTTATGATACTCCAGTCCTAGTTTTTACCCAGAGAAGTGAAAGCATATGTCCATGTACAGACTTGTACTATCCATTGTTGTTTATTTGTAATGCCAAAAATGGAACATTCCAAATGCCCATAAAGAGGGAAATTTTTCCATACGATGGAATATTAATCAGTAATAAAAGAATGAACTATTGATATATGCAAAAATGTGGATGGGTGTTAAAATAATTATGCCAAATAAAAGAAGTACAAAAAAATACATACTATATATAGTGGGATGAATTGTATGCCCTTGAAAGACATGTTTAAGTCCTAACCCATGAATGTAACCTGGTCTGGAAGTAGGATCTTTGCAAATATAACTAGTTAAGATGATTTCTCTAAACCTACATGGAAGAGCCACAAGGGTTTTGAGAGTGTTGCATTATGGAAAACATTGCCAACTCCAACTCAAGGGTATAGAGAAAGGATAAATTGAAGGAACACTGTCAGGCTATGGGGATTCTACAAGTAGGAAACAAGTCAGTGAAGCATGTGTTACAAACGTGTTATCCTTGAAGGAAAGGAGGGAATGCTTCTAAGAGCATCTCAGAGGTTGGCAGAGATGATGGGATCTCCTCAGACTAAAGACTGGGGCTGATGGTGGGTACAGAGGGCTAAAATCAGGCCACAAGGAATATTCTCATGCTTTGAGACCTAATGGAATTTGCCTTACTATGTTTGAGGTATTTTGGAACCGTGACTCTTTTATTCCTTCCAGTGTCTCCATTTTGGAATGGGAGTGTCTGACCTATATCTGTCCCAACATTTTATTTTGGAAGCAGATAACTTTCTTCTTTCATAGGTCCACCAATGGAGAAGAATTTTACCCTAGCAGGAGCCAAACCCAGAGTCTCATCACATCTGAGACAGCTGATTTAGAAGGTGAGATTTGGAACTTTTTGAACTGGTGATATTTAGATGAGGTTTTGGGCTTAGAATTCATGCTGGAAAGGGTTAAGTCTTTTGAGAAGGTTATAAAGGGGTGAATGCATTTTGTATTTGGGAAGGACCTGAATTCTGGGTGAACAGATAATGGACTATTGTGAGTTGAATTGTGATTTCAAAAAGATATATTGAAGTCCTCACCACAGTACTTATGAACGTGACCTTATTTGGAAATAGAGTCTTTGCTGAAATATCCAATGATTCATATCCTTGCAAGGAGAGAGAGATTTGGGAATAAGCAGAGACATCAAGAAGATGCAGGGAAGAAAGCCATGTTAAGGCAGAGGCAGATACTGGAGTTAAGGAACAACAAGCCAAGAAATATGAAGGATTCCAGTAACCATCAGAAGCTAGAAGAGACAAGGAGGAAATACTTTAGATCCTAGAGGAGAGAGGCCTTGCTGACAATTCTGATTTCAGACCTCTAGTCCTAGAACTGTCAGATAATTAATTTCTGTTGTTTTAAGACCCTTGGCCAGTGGTGATTTGTTATCAAAGTCCTATGAAACTAATGCAATGTAAGATACTTTTTGTAAAAAGTTCTAGAAAAAAACAAATTAATCTCTAGTGACAGAAATTAGATCAGTAACTGGCTGGAAATATGGGGGTGGGTAGTATGCTGGGGATGGGAGGAAGCAGGAAAGGTTTAGAATTGGACCTAAGGAAGCTTTTGAGGGTGAGAGATATGTTTATTATCCTGACACAGTGATGGTTTCATGTGTGTATGAATATATCAAAGTTTAGCAAAGTGTACCCTGTAAATATATACAGAATTTTTATGTCAATTATACTTTGATTAAAATGGTAAAGAAAAGTCATTTCTGGGGCAAAGATTGAGTTTAGAATGGAATTGAGTGTGGGTTGCTGAAACAATAACATAGAATCTATTTTCCTTCTTTCATCATTGTTTCAATTTCTTTTTTTTCCAAGAAAAAGGAGAAAAAAATCGCACTTAGTTAAATTCTTAGAATTTAGCTCTTAAGTGGATTTAAATGAGTTCACATTAATCTCCCTTGGGCACCTTTGCCGTTGTCCACTTAGGGCACCTTTATCCTAACATTTTGCTTTGGTTGTGTTCTATCTCGCTTTTATCAAGCCCAGTATTTGGAAGTCTGCTTGGAATTGCTTTTGTATTATTCATCTCATTTTCTGTGATAAGCCCTTTCCAATGCACTCTTAAACGTTTTTAGGTGTTCTCTTCATTGATAGGAGCTTTGTCCTAACCAATGCTAACTTGTGACAACTACTTTGCTCTGCTGTGGGGCAGATGAAGCTAAATAGCTTGCTTGCTTGCTTGCTTGCTTGCTTCCTTCCTTCCTTTCTTTTTTTGGGGGGAGGGGGTATTATTTATTTATTTGGGAGAGTGTGTGTGCATGAGTCGGGGGAGGGACAGAGACAGAGAATCTTAAGCGGTCTTCTTACTGAGAGTGGAGCCTGATGCAGGGCTTGATCTCACAACTTTCAGATCATGGCCTGAGCAAAAACCAAGAGTCAGATGCTTAACTGACTGCGCCATCCAGGCACCCCTAACTAGCTTTCTATTAAGAAAAGGTAGAGTTGGGAATAAACGTCTACTTTTTTCTTGATCCAGTTTGATAGTACTGGATCACTTATATACATTATATAAGGGGGATTTAAAGCTTTGTAATATTTTACAATGTTAAGCAGTTTCTTCTTAAAACTTAATGACAAGTCTTTGGTTCTCTCATTTCCCTGGATCTTCATTTCCAGTTTTTGTGTTCCTCTTTTTAAATTTTTTTTCTACCTTTTAATAGTACCTCTGTACTTTTACTTTTGATGACATCATAAAATTGACCTAAATTAATGGCATCAGGCATATAGTTACCTACCCCTGTTCTGCTGAGCCTTACACTTGTACATAGAGTTGCTTAAAGTATATTTCCATTTGCATGTCCCAGCTCCATGTAGTGAGACTCACCCATTCTCCCAGGATCCACTGCATAAATCTAAACATTGTAGTGACTTCTGCTCTTCCTCCTTTCCCAGGAAACACTTTACAGTCTTACTTTGTTTGAGTATCTCTTACTCCTTTCCTTTCCAAACCTACCATTCCCACTGCATTTCATTCACACATAACAATTCAATCACTAGATTGCAGACTGTTACCTATAATCGTATTTCCTTCTAGCATATTCTATAGAAATGTCTTTTCAAAATCAGCATAGGATCTGTTGAAAGCCTTCAGTATTCTCTACAATATTTCTGAAAATTTCAAAATTTTCAGCTTAACCCACATGACAAAAGCCTCTGACCACAATTCTAGCCATATTCTGATGTTTGCTGTATAGTTTTGAAAATAACATGTTACCATTTTATTAAGTCATTTCCTTATTTTACCAGATAATTTTTTTGGTTTATCTGTTGGTTTATTATAAAGTATATTGAGTTTTATTGAATGATGTTCCTTCATTATTGATAAGATCATATTGTTTTCTGCTTTAATCTGTTAATGTGATAAAGTCAATTAATTCGATTTTTAAAAAGTTAAAAAACAGCTTTGCATTCCTGTGTAAAAAACAACAACAACAAACAAACTTGTCTATGAGGTATTATTTTTTTAAAATAGCTCAGCTTTGGTTTATCTATATTTTATTTATGATTTGGATACGTGTTCTTGAGTAATATTAGTGAATGATTTTCTTTTCTCATATTGTACTTGTCTGTTTGTGGTATCTAGTTCCATTTAGCCTCATAAACAATTCCGGAAGTTGGGACTCTTTCATAAAACTCTTGGGAAAGTTTGGAAAATTGGAATCATCTGTATCTTAAAAAAAAAAAAAAATTATTTATTTATTTGAGAGAGAGTGAGTGAGAGTGAGAGCAGAAGCCAGGGAGAAAGGCAGAGGGAGAAGCAGCCTCCCCTGCTTGAGCATGGAGCCTGATACCAGGTTTGATTCCAGGACCCAGGAATCATGACCTGAGCTGAAGGTGGATGCTTAATTGTCTGAATCACCCTGGCACCCCTGGAACTATATATTTCTTTTTTTTAAAATTTAATTTAATTTATTATTTTTTTATAAATTGTTTATTTTTTATAAACATATATTTTTATCCCAGGGGTACAGGTCTGTGAATCACTAGGTTTACGCACTTCACAGCACTCACCAAAGCACATACCCTCCCCAATGTCCATAATCCCACCACCTTCTCCCAAACACCCTCCCCCCAGCAACCCTCAGTTTGTTTTGTGAGATTAAGAGTCACTTATGGTTTGTCTCCCTCCCAATCCCATCTTGTTTTATTTATTCTTCTCCTACCCACTTAAGTCCCCATGTTGCATCACCACTTCCTCATATCAGGGAGATCATATGATAGTTGTCTTTCTCTGCTTGACTTATTTCACTAAGCATGATACGCTCTATGTTGTCGCAAATGGCAAGATTTCATTTCTTTTGATGGCTGCATAGTATTCCATTGTGTATATATACCACATCTTCTTGATCCATTCATCTGTTGATGGACATCTAGGTTCTTTCCATAGTTTGGCTATTGTGGACATTGCTGCTCTAAACATTCGGGTGCATGTGCCCCTTTGGATCACTACGTTTGTATCTTTAGAGTAAATACCCAATAGTGCAATTGCTGGGTCATAGGGCAGTTCTATTTTCAACATTTTGAGGAACCTCCATGCTGTTTTCCAGAGTGGCTGCACCAGCTTGCATTCCCACCAACAGTGTAGGAGGGTTCCCCTTTCTCTGCATCCTCGCCAGCATCTGTCATTTCCTGACTTGTTGATTTAAGCCATTCTAACTGGTGTGAGGTGATATCTCATTGTGGTTTTGATTTGTATTTCCCTGATGCCGAGTGATATGGAGCACTTTTTCATGTGTCTGTTGGCCATCTGGATGTCTTCTTTGCAGAAATGTCTGTTCATGTCCTCTGCCCATTTCTTGATTGGATTATTTGTTCTTTGGGTGTTGAGTTTGCTAAGTTCTTTATAGATTCTGGACACTAGTCCTTTATCTGATATGTCGTTTGCAAATATCTTCTCCCATTCTGTCAGTTGTCTTTTGATTTTGTTAATTGTTTCCTTTGCTGTGCAAAAGCTTTTGATCTTGATGAAATCCCAGTAGTTCATTTTTTCCCTTGCTTCCCTTGCCTTTTGCGTTGTTCCTAGGAAGATGTTGCTGCGGCAGAGGTCGAAGAGGTTGCTGCCCGTGTTCTCCTCAAGGATTTTGATGGATTCCTTTCGTACATTGAGGTCCTTCATCCATTTTGAGTCTATTTTTGTGTGTGGTGTAAGGGAATGGTCCAATTTCATTTTTCTGCATGTGGCTGTCCAATTTTCCCAGCACCATTTATTGAAAAGGCTGTCTTTTTTCCATTGGACATTCTTTCCTGCTTTGTCGAAGATTAGTTGACCATAGATTTGAGGGTCTATTTCTGGGCTCTCTATTCTGTTCCATTGATCTATGTGTCTGTTTTTGTGCCAGTACCATGCTGTCTTGATGATGACAGCTTTGTAATAGAGCCTGAAGTCCGGAATTGTGATGCCACCAACGTTGGCTTTCTTTTTCAAT
>NC_081568.1:91345295-91345728 GCF_022355385.1 Mustela nigripes
GTGATGCCACCAACGTTGGCTTTCTTTTTCAATATCCCTTTGGCTATTCGAGGTCTTTTCTGGTTCCATATAAATTTTAGCATTATTTGTTCCATTTCTTTGAAAAAGATGGATGGTACTTTGATAGGAATTGCATTAAATGTGTAGATTGCTTTAGGTAGCATAGACATTTTCACAATATTTATTCTTCCAATCCAGGAGCATGGAACATTTTTCCATTTCTTTGTGTCTTCCTCAATTTCTTTCATGAGTACTTTATAGTTTTCTGAGTATAGATTCTGTGTCTCTTTGGTTAGGTTTATTCCTAGGTATCTTATGGTTTTGGATGCAATTGTAAATGGGATTGACTCCTTAATATCTCTTTCTTCTGTCTTGCTGTTGGTGTAGAGAAATGCAACTGATTTCTGTGCATTGATTTTATATCCTGACACTT
>NC_081568.1:91346128-91356810 GCF_022355385.1 Mustela nigripes
AAGTGTCAGGATATAAAATCAATGCACAGAAATCAGTTGCATTTCTCGACACCAAGAGCAAGACAGAAGAAAGAGAAATTAAGGAGTCAATCCCATTTAGAATTGCATCCAAAACCATAAGAATCCTAGGAATAAACCTAACCAAAGAGGCACAGAATCTATACTCAGAAAACTATATATTACTCATGGAATTATCTATTTCTTAAAAGTTTTCTGGGACTCACCTATTGGACTAGCTGGGTCTAGTGCTTTCTTTGTGGACACAGACATGTTATAAACTTCTTATTCAAATTGTGTAATGTTTTATGGAAATAGAAGGGTTTTCAATTTTTTTCTTGAGCAGGTTTTAAAAGATATATATATATATATATATATATATACATATATACATATGTATTTTGACATCTCATCTGTATTTTCATGTTTGGTCTATTAATAGAATCCTCTTACATTAAAATTTTTATTATCTCTAATTAACCCCTTTTTTATTCCAAATGTGTTCATTTGTGACTTCTCTTTTTTTCCTGGTAACTTCAACAGAGTTTTGCCTGTTTTATTTGTCTTTTTAGAATACTAATATTTACCTTTTTAAAACTTTGCTGTTCGCTCATTTTATATTCTATTAATATTAATTTTGCTCTTATCTTTATTATATTCTTCCATATACTTCGGATTTATTCTTATTCTTTTCCTTATGTCTCAGCTTCAGTGCTTAGCTTTCTGAGCTTAATATGTTATGTTTATTTTTATAACAACATACTTGGGTTTATATTTGTACTTTATTGTGTGATTTCTACTTGTCTAAACTTTCTGTTGAATCCCATTTTTCTCCTTTCACTCTTCCTTTTGGTGATTATTTTCTTCCATCCCATTTATTTTTCTTCTTCACATCTGCAATTTTTATATTATATTTCTCTGCTTTAGTGATTTACACAGTAACCACGACCTATCAACTTAAAAGCTCAGACTTATAAAATGATCTTAGGAATAAAACAGGGGACATAACTCATAGATTCATATATAAGAGAACAATGGCAACAACTTTGTGGCAATAAATTAATAACAGAAAAAAATGGAAAATATTCTAGAAAAGTAGAATTTATCAAACCTGAGTTAAAAATAATTTGCATATATTTATATCCATTAAAAGTTGAACAGTAGTTAAAATTTAATATCAAAATATTAGCAGGTTTGGGTGATTTTCTGAAAGCAGTATCTCTGTCATACACATATTATTCTTAAAAATTAAATATTTGAAAAGTTTTCCCAATACTTTATTACATTAATATGATCAATATAAATCATTAGATGAGTATAGTCAAAGAAAAGAAAATTGTAGGGACATTTTAAATATCCTTGAAAAGTGAGTACATACATATTCAAGCAATGTATAAATAACTTAAACTAATATGACCAAGTTGGATTTAACTCAGGACCCTATATCTTTTGATTGAAATATTTCATCCATTTACATTCAGAGGAATTATGATAGGTATGTACTTAGCCATTTTATTACTTGTTTTATGGTTGTATTTGTAGTTCTTCTCAGTTCCTTTTTTCCCTCATTCTCTTCTTCATGATTAGTTGACTTTCTTTAGTGATATACCTGGATTCCTTTCTCTTTAGTTTTTGCATATCTATTACTAGCTTTTGATTTGTGGTTACTATTATGTTTGTATACAACATCTGCATATAGTTATCTATCTTAAGTTGGTGGTTACTTATGTGTGAACCCATTATTTATTCCTTTCCCCCTTTGTTTTAAGTATATGGTATTGTACTTAACTACCTTTTATTCTGTGAGTCCCTTGACTGATTTTTACATATATACTTATTTTTACTACTTTAGTGTTTCCTGTTTCTCTTACTCATGCTTGTGGTCTTTCTTTTCCACTTAGGGTCCCCTTTCACATTTTTTGTAGGGCTGTTTTCCACTCAGAATCCCCCTTTATATTTCTTGTATGGCTGGTTTAATAGCTATAAATTCCTTTAGCTTTTCTTTGTCTGGAAAACTATTTTTCCTTCTATTCTTAATGGTAGCTTTGCTTGTAGAATATTCTTTTTTTTAAAGATTTTATTTATTTATTTGACAGAGAGCACAAGCAGGGGGAGCATCAGATAGAGGGAGAGGGAGAAGCAGGCTTCCTGCTGAGCAGGGAGACCAATAGGGGCTCAGTCCCAGGACCCTAAGATCATGAACTGAGCTGAAGGGAGATGCTCAGTGATTGAATATTCTTGGTTGCAGGTTTATTCTTTCAGCAGTTTGAATGTATCATTCCATTATCTTCTGGCTTGCAAAGTTTCTGCTAAAGAATCAGCTGATAGCCTTATGGGGTTTCCTTTGTATGTAACTGTTTTCTTTTCTTTTACTGCTTTAAAAAAAACTATCCTAATCATTGCTTTTTGCCATTTTAATTATTATATGTCTTCGTGTTGACTTCCTTAGATTGATTTTGTTGGGGGCTTTCTGTGCCTCTTGCATCTGGATTTCTGTTTCCTTCCCCCAATTCTGGACATTTTCAGCTATTATTTCTTTAAATAAATTTTCTGCCCTATTTTTTCTCTCTTCTTCTGGAGTGCCTATAATGTGAATGTTATTAGGCTTGATGGTACTAGCCTTGTGAAGATGTCCTGTAAATCCCTGCAGTGAAATGTACTCTGTCACTAGAACCCGGTGCTTGGAGTGTCCTCTCTATATATTTTGTGCATCTTACTATTGTGGCTGAGCCACTTTTTCTTTCAGTCTGGTCATCTGCAGTGGTTCTCATTATTTTTGGTAGGCTTTGGTCCCTATGTTTTTAGTGTGGTTCAGTCTGGGGCCATGCTGTATTTGAGCTGAGTAAAACTAGATGTATCCCACAAATATAATAGCATGGAATTACAGAGTGCTTTCCTGTGTTGTCCCCTGAGAAGTTCTTATTGGTGGGTGGGTCCTGCACTTTGACCAGATGACTGCCTCTATCCCATTGCAGGGGCTGTATTCAGGTTGACTTGTATGGCTATCTCCCCTTTTCCCCAGGGCAGGAGAACTTTGGAGTGATGCTGGGCCCTGTCAGGGCTTTCACATTGCCAGGCTTGTGACATTATTTTGGATGAGCTCTGGCCAAGGACATATTGGAGGGGGAAGTTTATAGGAGAGCACTGGTGCAGGGCACACTGTGCTAGCAAGATGCATGGGTTGGTGTGGCAGGAGATCTACAAAAAAGGCCTGGCTGGAGAAGCCAGATCTGCATAAGTGTGTGTGGCAGGGTATGCTGCTGATAAGTTAGGTGGAGGGTATTCGTGGTGTGCTGGTTCCTGCAGTTGTCTGTATATGTTGACTGTTGGGGGGGGTGGGTTGAGGGAGGGCAATGGTGCCTACCAGGTTTTTTGTTCTTGGAGAAGTCCCCCAGTGATCCCTGCCCTTCTGGCACATGCTTTGAGATTAATACACAAATCTCCCTTCTGTATATCCCAGTCATTTTCAAACTGCTGCTTCTACGTTGAATCTCTATGGGACTCTTGGTCATAACCCATCTTTAAGGTTAGGGACTCAGTTTTCTGTAGCCCTCCTGGCTCTCCCAGAGCCCAAGTCCACTGATTTTTAAAGTTCCACGTGTTAAGCCCCAGTGATGTAAGAACTCATGAAATTTTGGCCCTCTAGTTTTCTAAGCCAAGTGTAATGGGGACTTGTATTTGAATACAAATATGTGGGTTCCTTGTGCCTGAGGTGCCTGGTGTGAGGGTCTGTTTTCTTCCCCTCTTGGTGCCTTTGTTGTCCTTTGCTCCTTGAGATAGTCCCATGAGTCCATTTGGCTCACAACTATGTCTCTGATTTTCCTACATTTTCTTTACATCTAGGTGTGGAGAATCTGGGTTATTCACACTGATGTGGCTGTTATTTGGTTGTATCTGGGTTATTCACACTGATGTGGCTGTTATTTGGTTGTATCTGTAGGATAAGGTGAGCATGGGATCTTCTTACTTTGCTGTCTTCCCCAGAAGCCTCAAATAAGAAATTCTTATATCCAGAATTTATAAGGAACTTCTAGAAGTTAATAAAATCAAAAGAGATAATCCAATGGCACAAAAAAGGCAGCAGGATCTTCAAAAGAGGATATTCAAGTGCCAGTAAACATTAAAAAGATAATTTATTTCATGAGCCATTAATAAAATAAAAATCAAAACTGGAATGATATATCACTGCATGATTAAATTTGCTTAAATAAAAAAGACAGAAAATACTAAGTATTTACTCGTATATGGAGCAATCGGTATTCTCTTTTGCCATGGTGGGAATATAAATCAGTACAATTGGTTTGTGAAATTGGCAGTGTGTATTGAAACTAAAACATCTATTCCTCTGATCCTGTATTTATACTTGTAGGTATATGCCCAACAGAAGTAAGTATATCTTTTCACCCAGTGGCCTGTATGTGAGTTTTAATGGCAGTACTTTTGGTAAAAGCTAAGAACTGGGAACTACGCAAATGTCTTCCATATAATGGATAACTAAATTGTTGTAAGATAAATTATGGAATTCTATACAGCAATGAGTTCAAGCAATTTAAAGAAGCTAGATAGCAAAGATGTATTGTATGATTCATTTATAAAGACACAAAGCTAGGCAAACTTCATTTATGCTATTTTGTCAGGTGGTGGTTACCTGGGATGAAGTGGGTCAGGGCAGTGACAGGAAGGGAGCATAAATGTCTCCTGGGAAGGTATAATATGCTCTTTCTTGATCTGTGTGCTATTTACATGATTTTGTTTAGTTTATAAAAATTCATTGAGTTTATGCTTATGTTTTGTATACTTCACTGTTTTATTCTTCTGTAAATATTTTTTAAAAAGCCTCTTTGTGATAATTTACCTAATATGTATGTTATTTGAAGCAGGAAGTCTTTTCAATCTACTACTTCTGCTATATTACCAAAGGCACCTTTCTTCATGTTGGCTTATTCCAGCTCTTTGGGACAAAAACTAGAATACATTTGTGGTTTCTAAACTTGGCTGTGTGTCAGAAAACCTTGGGGTTAGTTTCAATAATATATAGATTTACATTCTTGAGTAGACTTGGGGAAACTACATTTAAAAAAAAAACACAACTTTTCCAGGAAAACTTCATATACATACAGGTTTGGAGACCTAGGTTAAACTACTCCAAAGAGTACCAGAGGGATTCATAAGGCATAATATTAATTTATAATTACATGAGCATCATTTTGACAAAGTTCTGACTTTGGTTTTTTCATACTTTTTTTGCTGATGGAACCCATATTAAATAGATAAAACTTAACTTGTTTTGCTAGCATCATCCTAATAAGTCAGATTCTCCTTTTTTAGAAAAAAAATTCAAGTTTAATCAAATTAAATTGCATAATCTCTTCAAACCATGCTTCCTACATCTGTAATTGGAAGCTAATACCTATCTCATATAGTTGTCATAAGGATTAAATGGAGAATACAGTCAATCACTTAGTATAGGTAGTGTATGGTACATAATAAATTTGTTAAATGAATTTCAAGGATCTCTGTAAGAGTACACATGACATTTCTGCCAAGACAGAGCTCTTTTTTCAAATAGTACTGTAATTGGAATACCAAAATGATACTGCTGCCCACTGGCATCATCACGTCTTTAAGCTCTTTATGCCAGCCGTGGTACTACAGTAATAAATTTGTGCTCATCAACCATGACTTCTTCATATTCATGTTTTGGATCATCACCACACTTTTGTACAATGCCTGGCATTTTAGTGTGAGGGGGAGATTCCAGAGTCTGTGGACAAGAGCAAAACCAGTCTTTTCAACTGCAAAATTAAATCTCCTTTCCATCCTTTCTTAGCATCATGATTTAACCAATGAGCCAACCAGCCACAGGGAATTAATTTAACAACCACCATGTAATTGGTATGAAATGCTCCACTAATTCAGAAGACCAATTTGGTCACATCTCCTTAATTTTTTCAATTAATCACTTCAGTACCCATCTTCCTTATCTATCAGAAAACCTAGAATCTTCCTCTTGGGGTTTCCTCTTACCCTGAATTTACCTAAGAACTTCAGAGTCTCACACAGCCATGAAGCAGTTCATATTTTTGCACCAACAAGAAGGAACCTTAGGGTCTTACGAATCTAAGGCCATGGCATCTCTTGCTTTGTGGTGGGCTTGACTTTTGAGTTTGGTCCTGCTGTTGTGGAATTAGTATGGAATCACTGAATAATCCAGAGTCCTACAGAGTCTATTGTGTTCTTTGAAGATGGATAATACTTTAGTGCTAAGCTGCTCTCATGGTTCCTGGTAGTGATGAGACAAGATCTGTATTTTGGTTACTTCATAGATCCAAAACCACTGTCTTCTTTCCTTACATAGCGATTAACTCTCTAACACCAGAAATTCTGCTATTATTTCTTTTTTCCAGACTGTGGTTCTACTCACCCAGCCTTCTAAATAAGACTAACTTTTGTGACTTCAGGAGATCATCTCTATACTTTCTGCATTCATCTTCTAATAGCCATGACATTCAAGGAGGGGGATCTGTCCTATTGCTTCCCCATACTTTATAATCTATGGCTTGCCTTCCATATGCCCATGTCCTGCTCCCAAGCCTATCTCTTCTTAAAGTGGCAGACTGTAGAAATATTCTCTACCTTCCTGGTAAAACCACATTATTCACTCAGAGGATCACATCTTTTTTCCCTGCAAGATACACATTAAATGATATTTTCCATAATAAGTACATTAATATCCAGGAATTCTAGCCTAAATTATACTGCAAATGAGAGAATATTAACTTTACAGATAGATTGAGAGTTCTTGGTTTTGACCAGTGGTTCTCAAACAGTAGTCTTCAAACCAGTATCACTGGTATTACCTTTAGCACTCCATTGTATTAACTTTCTTGGGCCTCAACCCAGATTATGTACTGAGTTAGAAATGTTGAGAATGAGCAGCAGCAATCTATTTCAACCAGTTCTTTGGGAGATTATGATCAAGGATAGAGTTTTGTTGTTGAGGGAGGTCATCGAAAAGACGTGACTGCTGGTTGACTTGTGAGTGGGACTTGGGCACCCGGAAGCTCCTCATCCCTTCTCCTGTTCTTGGAATATGGGTTTCCTTGTGTTTCCTGTTCCAAAAGGTGCTCCGAAGACATAGCTTTGAGAAAGTGATGTGGTATTAAAAACCTACATGGTATACGTGACTAATTGTAGTTAAGACCTCTATATAAGCTTTTAAGGTTTGGTGGGTGGATACAAGGATCAACTCACCTTGTTGCCACCCAAGATAATCTTATATGTAAGTCCCATTTGCTTTCTAAAAGCCACCTTTCAACCTGGAGTGGCCTGCTTCTTTTTTGGTTTCTCTCTGCCTTCTGCTTTCTGAGGGAGTTTCAGATTGAACCTTGAAAGCTCCCCTGGGTCTTGCAAACCAACACCGGGAACTGCTGGTCTAGACAGAAACATACTTTATGATTGTTTTTCAAATGGGGAGTGAAGAGCTAACTTCTGTGTTCTTGCTGATGTCTTCTGAGTGTCAGCAGTTCTTCAAACATGAACACACACAGACGTCTCCTCTCGAATAAATAACAGTTGGTAGAAAATGTGTGGTATAAACAGACTTTGCTTAGAGTTTAAAAAAAGATTGGTTCCTGTTGGTCGTCCTGAATTGGAGGCTTAGTGTTCTATATCTGGGATAAAGGAGAAAGCACCAAAGAGACCCAGGGAACTCACTAAGTTGTTGCTTAGATTCCGCAGGTCCCTTAGGCTATCTCTTTATAGACTATCTTTTTATAGATTTTAGCATCTTCCTTTGCTTGTTTGTTGTGTTACATCTACAGTGTTTTTGTTTTAAGAGGACAGAACTGGGAGGAATGGAGCAATATCTTAGAGGAACTAGAAATCTTGTGAAGCTCTGGATGGTCAAGTCATCATCACCTTGTTGTAGAGCTTTATGTCTTTTCCAATCTAGATATATTTTTGCTAATAGGATTAGGAATGGATATTTTGATCAATGCTGAGATAATTTGAGTTCAGATACAGTATATAATATTATTGGGCAATAGGAATGGTAAGTTTTTAAGAATTTTTCTGCTTGGACCCCGTGATCTCTTGTCACAAAATGTGTTCCACCTGGGAAAATGTATCACAAGAACAGAACAAAGAGAGCCCCAAAGAAATAGTGACAGCAGCAGATTTTACTTCATCCAAGTGACAAAATAATGGCAAGGTTACACATCTTATATATGTACCTATCCATATAACTCAGAAATAGAATTTCAAGATTTGGAAAATGTTGGGAAGTATATTTTGCAATGCAGTTTGCTTTTGCCACTGTCATCATTTCTCAGAAATGAGAAAGAGCTTGAGGAGCAGTTTTACACTTTCAGGTCTTAGTTTCCACTTGAATTGCATGGTTGGCATGAATTCAATCAGGAAGAGATTTACCTGCAACAGATAAGAGCTAAAAAGGAGAATGTGTCAGAGCTCAATTAGAGTATGATAGTTTCATCATTTAAATTACAAGAGATACGCATTCATTAAATGTTTCCAGAAAATCATTTGAGAATGTAAATGCGTATTCATTTTTAGGTTACCTGCACAAATTTACTCATATCACTCATCAACCACTTTTCTTGTTTATTTCCTAAATACTCATTTATTCTTCCATTACCTATGTGATTTTAATTAACCAAGTTGGTTGTGGGATTATATTGTGAGTTCTGTTGTAAATAATGTACTTAACCATAATAATTATTACAACAACTTGTGTGAAGTCAGTGATTTACTACTTTCTAGGTCCTTTTGCATAATGTATATGCTTTAAAAAACATTTCTACTTAGGTAGATATCTATGACAAAATGTTTCTAAAATGCTACGTTCCCTGTTTAATTAAGATTAATTTCTTTCTTTTTGATGTCCATATGCTAATATTCTAGAATCAATTTGTCTGTTCATCTGTGACATTTTTAGGGTACTGTGAGATATCTAGAAAAATAAAATTTATCATGCATACTTTGATATTTATTTAAAGAAGAAAAGTCCATTATGCAAGGTTTTGTTTTACAGGGCTGTTTTTTTTTTAATTTTTTATTTTTTATAAACATATAATATATTTTTATCCCCAGGGGTACAGGTCTGTAAATCGCCAGGTTTACACACTTCACAGCACTCACCAAAGCACATACCCTCCCCAATGTCCATAACCCCACCCCCCTTCTCACAACCCCCTCCTCCCAGCAACCCTCAGTTTGTTTTGTGAGATTAAGAGTCACTTATGGTTTGTCTCCCTCCCAATCCCATCTTATTTCATTTATTCTTCTACACAGGGGTGTTTTAAAACACAATTTTGTCTAATTTTAGATTTCATGACTATAATATCTCAAAGTGAGGAGTTAGTAGGTATAATTAACAGTCGCTTGTTAAATGTTACTGAAATATGTGTTATACTGAAATATGTGAAATATGTAGAACTCTGTCTTTCCAGTAATGATGAGTGATAACTCTCATGGAGGATTGTCAAGGAATGCTCACCCAAGGCTTTGTGTGCAGGGTTTTTATTGGGGATTAGTTATGTAGGCAAGGCTGCCTGCCTGCCTGATCTTAGTATCCAGACCCATTAAGGGGTCAAGCTGGTATTGAATAATTCAAGGTCCACAACACAAGAAGTATTGTTAGTATAGACTATCTAGAATGGCCCACATTTCCCAGGTGAACAAAAACAGTCTTAGCAGGCAGGATATTCCATGGGCAAAGAGGTTACATTCTGGGAGCAGGGGAAGGGACAAACCTTTCTTTGAATTATTAAGGATTCACACAACCTAGATTTGGTGAATTAATCCTTTGTTACACAGTTATATTTTGAAAATTAAATACTTTAATGAATATGTAACAAATCCTTTTGCAAGTCATGTAGGTTCCATTTTTTTCTTTTAAATAATTGTGAGCTGATAAATCATTAAAACCATTTTGTATCAACATGAATGGGACTGGAAGAGATTATGCTGAGTGAAATAAGTCAAGCAGAGAGAGTCAATTATCATATCATTTCACTTACTTGTGGAGCAGAAGGAATAACACAGAAGACATGGGGAGATGGAGAGGAGAAGGGAATTGGGGGAAATTGGAGGGGGAGATGAACCATGAGAGACTGTGGACTCTGAAAAACAATCTGAGGGTTTTGGAGGGGTGGGGAGGTGGGAAGTTGGGTGAGCCTGGTGGTGGGTATTGTGGAGGGCACATATTGCATGGAGCACTGGGTGTGATGCATAAACAATTAATTCTGGAACACTGAAAAGAAATTAAAAATGAAAAAGAAAATAAAAAGAGGGGCGCCTGAGTGACTCAGTGGGTTAAGCCTCTGCCTTCGGCTCAGGTCATGATCCCGGGGTCCTGGGATGGAGCCCTACATCGGGCTCTCTGCTCAGCAGGGAGCCTGCTTCCTCTGCTCTCTCTCTGCCTACTTATGATCTCTGTCTGTTAAATAAATAAATTAAAAAAACTTAAAAAAAAAAGATACTTAAATGAAAAAGAAACATTTTGGATGGTTATCAGGTAACAAATCTTTTTTTTTTTTTTTAATTTTTAATTTTTGATGAACATATATTTTTATCCCCAGGGGTACAGGTCTGTGAATCACCAGGTTTACACACTTCACAGCACTCACCAAATCACATACCCTCCCCAATGTCCATAATCCCAT
>NC_081568.1:91356910-91365967 GCF_022355385.1 Mustela nigripes
GACCATAGATTTGAGGGTCTATTTCTGGGCTCTCTATTCTGTTCCATAGATCTATGTGTCTGTTTTTGTGCCAGTACCATGCATGCTGTCCTGAATTCCGGACTTCAGGCTCTATTACAAAGCTGTCATCATCAAGTCAGGTAACAAATCTTTGGTAAGTCATGAGGTTTCTAATTTTTTTCTTTTAAAAAATTTAAATACTTGTAAGCACATAGATCATTGAATCTATAAAATCAGTATGTGGTTTTCATCTTGCAACTCTTTCTTTCTTTTATTTATTTATTTGACATGGAGAGAGAGATCACAAGTAGGCAGAGAGGCAGGCAGAGAGAGAGCAGAGGGAGCAGGCTCCCTACTGAGCAGATAGCCTGATGTGGGGCTCAATCCCAGGACCCTGAGACCATGACCTGAGCTGAAGGCAGAGGCTTGACGCTCTGAGTTACCCAGGCGCCCCAGCTTACAAGTCCTTCTTTAGTTTAATTTTTATATATGTAAGATTTTATATATTTATGAGATATGGAAATATCAGAATAGAACTGGTCTTGAACATGCTTTATCTAACAATTGATGATACTATATGGATACATGGACTAATTGTTAAAGTTTCATTCTTCTCTTCAAAAGTCCATGTCCAATATAATTGTAACGTTATTTGTATTAATGTTTATTTAGAATTTTATTACAATCATATAGTAGTAGTATGATTACAATGATAATTTCAGAGTATTTTTAATCCTTAGAATATTATGGCCATAGGATCTAACAAAATAAATTTCAGTTACAAATAAGCATGATAGAATCATTAATAAAATATTTTCAGGTTTAAAGTTATAGTGGGTAAATTTTGTGTTGGAATTGGAATGAAAATATGAAATCAAGGAGGAAAATAATAACTAAAATAATAACTAAAATCTCTTCTGTAAGAGTTTAAATGGATGACAGTGGGTATCATATTTGCACTATTTAGATTATACATTAGATAAATTTAAAAGAGGTATATAACATTGTTACTTAAAAGTATATATAATTATAATATACCATAAATTTGGAAGATACTCCTCCATAAATCTCAGATCTCTACATGTCTAGGCCTTATCAGCCAAATCCTTCACACCTATTTTTCAGAGATGTTTGTATAAATGGATGTCTTGGAAAGATGGAGCCAGTGACTCTGGCACAAACTTATTTATATTCCCCACATTAAAGATGGAGATACCTTCCTCTTTTCCCCAGAGATATTTGCTTATATTCCAGGGTAATAGAAACAACCCCTCTTTCCAGAGGGGATTGTGGGCAGATTTTCTAATAGTCCTGATAGAAGATGTGAGTCTCCAGATCCAAGGGTTTCCCTCTTGTAATGCATTCCCAGTGTGTGTGCAGGCAATACCTAGCTCTAGTCACATCACCCTGTGATGGGATCAATGGCAATATGGTACTATGGGCCCTGGGATCAATGGCAAGATGGTACTATTGCTGAAAGTAGTAAACTATCTAATTCCATTTGGACTCCTTGTTTCCTTACTGAAGGAATTTGTGGAAGTGTGACAAGCCAGCCTTGCAGCTGCAACCATAACATCGCTTAAGTACTGCTTGACTACTTGGCAGTGACATGCTTTGCAAATATTTAAATATATGAAACAATTCAGAAATGAACTTAAACATCAAAACCAAAGACTTTTTTTTTAACTCCTATGATATTGCTTGGCATATGTTGGGCACTAAAATACATTTACTAAATGGGTGAGTGGAAAGATAAATAATTGAATTCACGAATGTAAAACTTTCTAATCCATTTTTCCTCCAGACTGCTGTGGCTGGAAAGGATGCTAAATACGTTGATTATGACTAAGGGCAGAGGTAATTTAAGAGTTTAGTTTCGCTCATTTATACATTTCTTTAAAAATATGTATATGTATTCAATTCCTACTCCATACTTAACTATTTAATGGGTACTGGAAAGCAAAAGGGAATAAGAAGCAATCCTTTTTTCAAGGAAGTCTAGTGAAAAAATGCACAAATATAAAGAAATATTGTTTGTTCAAATGAAGAAACATGCAAAATATCAGGTGACTTCAGAGTTTAGAATGGATTCTTTAGTCTGAAGGACCCCCCAAAGAAGTCATACTTTGAAATGACTCTTGAATTAGAGGTGGGAGCTTGTTAGGATGTGCATACTATTAAGAAGAGCAAAGGAGTGAGACATTCTAGCTATTAGTAGAGATGTGGCATATATAATTTAATTCTAAGTGGAGAACTAAATCATTTTTATATTAAAAATATTACACCAATCCTTTGAGGAATATATGGAATCATAGTATTGTACACCTGAAACTAATATAACACTATGTTAATTACATTGGAATTAAAATTTTAAAAATAATACCAATAATAATAACCAAATTATGATGGGTTAACTTAAAATCTGAAACTGTGGAAAATAATGATTTTTTTTTTATTTTTTGATAATCCATTTTTTGATAAAGCATTGAGGAGCTCAACCTCCAAGCTTTGGGTTTGACAACCTGTTTCCTAAACTGAATATCTTAATAGCATTCCACACATCATTTTTTTGCCTTTTGAGGAGTTATACAGGAGAACTTGGGCTCCCTTGGAAAGAGCTTAGAGTTAAGAAGCAGTCATCCGAATGAAATACATTCTAAGTCAAATGTGGACACTTTAGTAGAGCAAAAATAGATGAGTAGCTGTGAGCTAAGTACTGTAATTCCTATAATTCCACCCAAATCCTTATATTTAGCTTTGAGCTGTTATTGATCTAAAACATTGTGCTAAGTCAGACTTTATAACTGAAAAGGAAATTCTTTAAGAATGGAAGATACTTGAAACAAGATACACTACCTCAGACCTCTGGGATTTTGTTAGAATGAAATTTTTCATAACATTTTGCAGGGGTTCATTAATGTTCTATGTAGCATTTAATTATGATTTTCTGCAAAGAATTTAAGGTCACTTTAAAAAAAAAGTGAATTTAACACAATAGTTATGTGCATTCTGGCATCCTGACCTTTTAAAAACATGCCATTTCATTATGTTTCAGATATGTAAGTGATGTGCTTTTTTATAGCTTTGCCCAAGGGATAACTCATAATGAAGACAAGAGCTGGCTAGAGCGCATACCCTTTGAATCTCTGACATTCTCCTTTCCTCATAAACTATACCTGTCAACAGAGGGGAGGCTTTTCTAGTTCCTGGCACTTGATATAATTATGCATGCTGTTGTGTAGAGTGAAGGCAAAAATAAACTGTGTAGGGAATAGGAAAAGTTGGATCAGATGTGGTTCAGTATTTGTCCCTTTCCTATGGCTTCTTCTTCTTCTTCTTCTTTTTTTTTTTTAAAGATTTTATTTATTTATTTATTTATTTATTTATTTGACAGAGAGAGAGGGAGATCACAAGTAGGCAGAGAGGCAAGCAGAGAGAGGGGGAAGCAGGCTACCTGCTAAGCAGAGACCCCAATGCAGGGCTTGATCCCAAGACCCTGAGATCATGACCTGAGCCGAAGGCAGAGGCTTAACCCACTGAGCCACCCAGGTGCCCCTTTCCTATGGCTTCTTGAAGTGTGTGTGTGTTTTTTTAAATATTTTATTTATTTATTTGACAGAGAGATCACAAGTAGGCAGAGAGAGAGAGAGAGAGAGGAGGAAGCAGGCTCCCCGCCGAGCAGAGAGCCCCACGTGGGACTCGATCCCAGGACCTTGAGATCATGACCTGAGCCGAAGGCAGCAGCCCAACCCACTGAGCCACCCAGGCGCCCCTTGAAGTGTGTTTTGACAGATGCACTTCATAGTGATCTCTTCATCTCTGATCCAACTGAGACATATATTGTCTACACAATCTATAATCACCTAATCATTTACTATCCTGTAATGTAAATGTTTTTGTGTATGACTTGTGTCTCTTACTAGGCCACAAGCCTATAGTGGGAAAGTATTTTGCCTTCTACTTTTTGGTATCTGCTTTAACTGTTGATTTTCAGCATGTAGCAGGTATTCTATAAATTTTTATTAGATTAAACGTAGCTTATCATATTTAATGTATGGTAGCAGAAGAACCATGGTAGTGTCACTCACCTGGGATGCTAACTGGTCATGCTAGTGAGCCAGTTGGATTCCCTGTCCAACCCTCCCACCTCTTCCTTCCTCCTGTCAGTGTAGCTTTAATCTGTGCACTGTTGCCCTGTATACTGTTGAACCCAGGGACATACTCTGAGAGAGAACTAAATGTCCTCTTGTTCTTTAGATAAGCTCAGAAGTGATGAAAAGTATATCATAAAACATTACCAGTTGTTTAGGTTAAATGAGGCAAATGAAATGCATTTCAGAATACCAGGTAAGAAGAGCCATATCAGTAAAACATTGCTGGTTATAATGAAATTATGGCAGAAGAAGAAAAGGGCTTAAATTGGAAGTGGGGATGAAGAGAGTTGGTCTGTAGTTGGACAGAGAAAATGGGGAAGATATTGAGGAGGAGGTCTGCAGAGAGCATTTAGACATGACAGTGCAAAAATCCAGTTTTCCTCTACTTGCAAAGCTTAGGGTAGAATTATCTCAAGTAGCTAGAGATGTTTTAGCTCTTTGAGTATGCTCTCTAAGGAATCAGGCTCTAAGAATACCAAACGCAAGTGGGCATGACTAAATTTAGGTCCTCCACATGTTGGACAGTGTGTTAGTTAGATTAGGCTAATTGCTGTCACAAATAGATCCCAATCTGTATAGTGGCTCAAGCCAAAAGAGATTTATTTCTTGCTAAGTGTACTGTTTGCCGTGATTGACATCATGGTGTTCCTCCATGTCGCTATCCAGGGACCTGGCTGACGGGGGTTCTGGCATCTTTAATATGTAGCTTCCAAGGTCTCTACAGGGTTGAAATACACTGCCTGTATTTCAGCCAGCCACAAGGGGAAAAAGTCAGAGGGGAACTGCTGTGAGATGTCTTAGCGTCAGGTCTTGCAGTGGCATATATTTCCATTGATGTTTATTCCTATGTCTAGAACTCGGCAATGTGGTCACACCTAAATGCTTATGTTTAAGGAAATGGAGAATTCATGAGAAGTTTTCCTGCTCAGGGGAAAAAAGGACAAGAATCCTGGAAACTTCCCAGTTTTGTTTTATTTGTAATACCTGTAACAATGTGTGTAATTATGTCAGGTACGATTAGGCACAGATGAATCTTATAAACGTCTCTGAGCCTGAGGCACATAAACCATGCCAAAGTGACTTTCCCTGATTCATAAGTTATTGTTTATTTGACATAAAGTCACTTTCTTGACTATAAAAAACATCGTCTCCAGAGCTTTATTGGTTAAGGCGCCCAATGGTGGCATCTTATTAACACAATGTACAGTTGATGCCTTTGGTAATCTTTTTAAAATTAGAAAATGCTCATTGAAATTTATCCAAGGTGTGCTTTTGGTGTTTCAGTGAAGAATTACATAGAATATGAATAATTTAGTGCTAAACTAATCAAATTTTGCATCACATAGTCTATAAAAATAAAATATAAAAGCCTTCCAGTGCCTTTCTGAAACTTTAATGGGTTTGTACATTTCAGTTTTTGTTTTTTTGTTATTTTTACTTTGTAGGGTGCTAGCACCATTGCCAAAAACTACTCCACTGAAACAGCTGTGAGCAATAGCATTAACATAACCTGTTAATTAATTAGTCTATAATGTTCTGATGTGTTCATCCTTTGTTTTAATACTTCCCTAACTTTCAAAGGGTATCACTATAATGATTTTGACCTAGTTCAATTACAAATGTTTGTGTAACTTCATTTGGCAACTGTTTATAAAATATCAGAAATATACACTGGAGAGATGAAATGATATGCCACATAGTAAGTGCTTGTCAAAGGTCCTTGTCAAAGATCAGCTTGACTATATATATATGTGAGTCTGCTGTTTATTCTGTCCCACTGATCTTAGGCTTGTCTCTGCTTTTCCGTATTTCATCATTCCACATGCCCAAGGATGCTTCAGCTATGATTGTTTTATGAGGTCTGCTTTTCCCTTCAACTCGCACCACTACCCAGTGCTAGGAGTGTAGATGTAAGGCACTCTGATGAGGCAGTTTGTTGAAATGCTAAAGATGTTGGGAGAACCAAAAGTAAGCCATTTTTTCTCAGAGGCCTATTAAGTTTTAAAAACATAATTTGGGGACTTCAATTATGCAGCTTTGACCATACAAACAAATTTAAATCTGCCTCCTGAGAAGAGCTCTGTTTTACTCATTGACTCTATGTAGCTTATTTCCTTTCAGGGGTAGAATGACTTTCCTCTGGGCAAGAAATCAAGTCAGAATTTTCATGTCTTTTTTAATTAATAGACTTCATTTTTAGAGCAATTTTAGATTTATAAAAAAATTGAGTAGAAAGTACAGAGAGTTACCACATACTGTCTCCCTCCCTGGTTTCTCCTATTATTAATATCTTGCAATAGTGTGTTGCATTTGTTACAAATGGTGAGCTAATATAAAAGTCCATAGTTTATTTTAGGGTTTACTCTTTGTGTTGTAGTTAGATAGATTTTTATAAATGCATATAAAATTCATGCATTTAAATATCATGTGTCTACCATTTACAGTATCTTAAAGAATAATTTCACTGCCCTAAAAATTTATTGTGCTCCAACTATTCATCCCTCTTTTTCCTTCCCCCAGGTCCCTGGCCACCACTGATCTTTTACTTTCTCCATAGACTGATATTTTCCTGAATGCTTTATAGTTGGAATCATGCAATAGGTAACCTTTACAAGAGTGCCATCTTTTGCTTAGCAATTTGCATTTAAGATTCCTCCTTATTGTCTTTTTGTGGTTTGAGAGCTCATTTCTTTTTATTGCTAACATTCTATCATATTAATGTACTCAGTTTATCCATTTGCCTATTAAGTACATCTTGGTTGCTTCCAAGTTTCAGTTATTATAAATAAAGTTGATATAAATATCTCTGTGAGGTTTTTGTGTTGGTAGATGTTTTCAACTCATGTGCGTAAATATCAAGGATTGTGATTGCTATCTCTTATGATAAGAGTATGTTTAGTATGATAAGAAGAGTAAATTCTGAAGTGTTGAAACCCTTGCTAGAGAGGATATGACTGTGTGGGACTTTTCCATGAATACTAATAATTGAGAGTTCCTATTGCTCCACAACTTCAGTAGCTTTGATGTTCTTGCTTTGGATTTTAACCATTCTAATAGTTGTATGTTGGCATCTCATTATGCTTTTAATTTACATTTCCCTAATGACTTATGATGAATGTCTTATCATATGCTTATTTGTTATTGATATATGTTCTTTGGTGGGGTGTCTTCATATCTTTGGTTTATTTTAAAAAATTGAGTTGTTTCCAAAATAGAAATACTGTATGAAGCATTCATTCTACTACTTACTACTAACTCAAAGAAAACAAAAACACTTATTGTTGAATTTTAAAAGTTCTTTATATATTTTGGATACAAGTTATTTACCTGATATGTTTTGCACATATTTTTTCCCAGTCTGTTACTTGTATTTTAATTCTTTTAACAGTATTTTCACAGAGTATAAGTTTTTGATTTTAATAAAGTCCAACTTAATATTTTTTTATGGATAATGCCTTTGTTATGTATCAAAAAACTCATTGCCAGACCTAGGGTTACCTGGATATTCTCTTACACTGTCCTTGAGGAATTTTATAGTTTTGCTCTTTATACTTAAGTCTCTTATCCATGTTAAAGTGAATTTTTTGAAGGGTCTGTCTCTAAACTCATGGGTTGTTTTTTTTTTTTTCTTTCTTTTGGTTTTTGATTTTGCATTTAAGTATCATGTTGTTGCAGCACCAGTTGTTTAAAACATTATTCTTCCTCCGTTGAATTACCTTTGCTTATTTGTCAAAGATCAACTTGACTGTATTTGTGTGGGTCTGCTCCTGGGTTTATTCTGTCCCACTGATCTATTTATATATTCTTTTGTCAATACAATATTGTCTTGATTAATGTATCTTTAAAGTAAGTCTTGAAGTTGGGTGGTATCAGTCATCTGACTTTTTCCACTTTTTAAATATTGTGTTGGCTATTCTGGGTCTTTGTCTTTCTATAAGCATTAGAATCTCTTTGTCAACATCTGCAGGATGACTTGCTGGGATTTTGAATGGGATTGTGTTGACTATATAGATCAAGCTGGAATGACCTGAAATTCTAACAATATTGAATTTTCCTACACATGAGAGTGGAATATGTCTCCACTGGTATAAACTTTCTTTAATTTCTTTCATTAGTTTTGTAGTTTTCCTTGTGTAGATCTTATACTTTCTAAAGTTTATGAGTAAGATTCATTATTATTGTTATTATTTGGTTCTAGGGCAAATGGTATTGTGTTTTTAATTTCAAATTCCTATTGTTCATTGCTGGTATATGGATAGCAATGTAAATTCCCCACTTACTATAACAATATGCTAACTTTATTACTCACATGGTTGGTCTCCACAACAATGTTGAGTTCCTGTAATCAAGACATTTGTTATTCAAGGACTCAGAACCCAAACCCCAATTGACTACTAATGAACTCCTTAAAAATTTTAGCTGAGGTAACAGTGGGGAGAGAGGTAACAGCCCATTTCTAGATTCTCTGCTCCAAGAATAAAAACTTCTGTACTCCCAAATCAAGAAAGTTATTTGGCTATAATCCATCTTCATTAATCCCTGATAACCTGCTTTTATAACGGCACTTCTGAAAAATGTCCAGTTTGTGACATCAGCACGTGGCTGAAGGTCAGCTAATCAAAATAGCCTCATTGTGGTTGAGTTTTAGAGGCAATTCTACAGCTTGAGACACTTCCACTTTTAGAGACACTTCCATCACTACTAAAAATCAACTAGCTCTTAATCCTACTTCCCAAAGTCCACCTAGTCTGATCTCTCTGTTTTACAAAACCTTAAATAAAATCAGCATCTTGCTTTGATCAGTGATACTGAGTCCTAGATATAGATATCCTTTGCTTACTAAATATTCCATGAAGATTTTTGTTTCAGACATTGAGCTCTTGTATGGGACCCCCCCCCCCCC
>NC_081568.1:91366067-91391333 GCF_022355385.1 Mustela nigripes
GGTGCAAGGCAAGATTTATTAAAAACGCTCTCCGGCGAAGTTTCAGGGCTCAGGAGAAGGGGAGCCAGGAAAGTTGCGCCGGGAGGAGGTGGGCACCCTCGGGGGAGGTTCCGCCACTCTGGAAAGCAGAGTGGCGGAAGTCACGCCCAAGGCAGGGAGGAGGGGGCTTTTAGGGGGTCTTGGGGAAAGCTCAGGGGTCTTTGGGCAAGTTTCCCTTATTTGGATATCCCGCCGCTCATCGGGATCCCATTGGTCCACAGGAGCCCGGGGCAGGGGTCTCAGATTCCTGCTTGGGCCTTTGTTCTCCTGTCCCAGCTCAGGTCTTGTGGCGGGAACTTTCGCCATCTTTAGTAGCCCTTCCTGCCAGCCCAACATTCCGACCTTTTGCTTAATATAATGGTGTCAAGGGCGTCGACTCCGTTCTGGCTACTTCCTGCTGACAGGGGGCGTCGTCATGGGGGTAGTCGGAAGTGGGCAGGCGAGAGTAGGGCTGGAGGCAGAGTTGATTGACAGATACTCAGGCAAGTTCTTGTAGGCGACCCTGCAAGTACTGGAAAAGACAGGGAGCAACTGAGATTAGGAGGAGGATTATGCATACAGGTCCCGCCAGAGGGAGCAGCCAGGTTACCCAGTTGTAGGGGTCCAGGCCCCAGGAGGACGTGTCTCGCCACCGTGCTTGGATCCGATCCCTTTCTTTGATCCTGGAGGTAACTATATGATTGGTTAACAAAGTAACAACATTCTTTATTTAATAATAGGCAGGTCCCCCCTTTTTCAGCGGTCAGAAGGTCTAAGGCCTGTCGATTCTGTAGAGCTAAGGCTGCCAGGCTGGTGACTTGCATCTGTAGGGCTGTGAGGGAGTCAGCAACCCGTTCCGTGTCATCATTTATTTTACTTTTTAAAGATTTTATCTATTAATTTGACAGAGATCACAAGTAGGCAGAGAGGCAGGCAGAGAGAGCAAGGAGGAAACAGGCTCCCCACTGAACAGAGAGACCAATGCGGGGCTTGATCCCAGGACCCTGAAATCATGACCTGAGCTGAAGACAGAGGCTTTAACCCACTGAGCCTCCCAGGCACCCCAGGACTGCATTATTTTAAAGCCAGGTAGAAACTCTTAACAGAACTGTGACTTTAGCATTTTCTTGGAATTTCTTTTTTCTCTCACAAATTTCCATAAAACTCTACTACATGAATTTAGTTTCTCTATCTTTTGTAAAACTGTTACTTTTAATTCATTGCTCAGTTGCTAGTTAAATGTTCTTTATCTAAAGAAATTTCTGTAAATTTAGAGTTTAATGTTGGATAAAATTGTCTCCCCTGAGCAAATGCTTTCCTTCTCTTTTTTGGCTGCCACAAATCTCAGCACTACATTTTCTAATCAGTTACAAGACTTACTTCTTACTTTAAGTTCTTAACCATAATGACACATGGCTTTCAGGTATTTTCAAGTTATTTTCTTATTATCCTCCTTTTTAGAATTACTTCATTGTATATGAGGTTTGCTTAACCTGCCTCAAAAATCCATTTTGGGGGCAAGAATTTTGGGATGGAAAAATTTTATAGTACATTTCTTTTCCAGAAACATTTTGATAACACTCTAATATTTGTACCTTCTTGCTCTTCCAGGCACTTTCACCTATAATAAGAATCATTCTTTATGTTGTTTCTATAATATGTAGAATTTAGAAGCAGTATTTTAATAAAGTCAGTCAACTGAAGTTATATTTTCACAAATCATTTCTAACACTGATATTCTTTTGGGAAAAATTATTTGTCATAATATTAATTCTCAGCATAACTGGTGAAAGGTCAGTTTCCCACAGCAATTAATTGGCCAGCTACACAACCATCTTTAATGGCAGTAGTGTGCTGCAATAAAAGACAGTATCTTAACCTTGCAACCTTGGGGGTAATGGGATTAGTTAAAAGTTCCAAATTTTTATTTTGTTTTTGTGTATTCCTTAGTAACCTAACAACTTATTATGCCTCCTCATTTAAAACCAAGGCAAGGCAGGTAATATATTTTTATTGACCTAAGACGGTCCTTTAGTGGTTTTATTTCCTACTTGATCATGCTGGGGCACCTGGGTGGTTCTAAAAGTGTGAACTCAGGCATGGAATTATATCTAGTCATAAAATAGGAAATTCATAATATGAGAAGCTTTCCAACTCAAAACCCTTTACTCCACAAATAATAAGCCTCTGCCCTCAGCTCAAGTCATGATCTCAGGGTCTTGGGATCGAGCCCAGCATCGGGGTCTCTGCTCAGCAGGGAACCTGCTTCCTCCTCTCTGTGCCTGCCTCTCTGCCTACTTGTGATCTCTGTCAAATAAATAAATAAATAATCTTTAAAGAAATGATCATGCTGTATGTTGTAACCTGTATTACACAGGAGCCGTTTGTAGTGATATCCCTATTCATCCTCCATAGTTAAGTTTACCTTTCTTGAAGATCTTCTGCAAGCCATCTGCTTCAGATTATTACATCAGCATCTCCACCACCTGCAGCATAATAACTGCCATTTAAATAGCAATAACTGTACCAGACCCAAGGCCAAAGACCAATTTTATCTCACCCACTTCTTACATAAACTATGGCAGGTGATACTACCTTCATTGGGTAGGTGGGAAAAGTAAATTGAAAGACTCTCAGTAATTTGTACTAGGTTGTGCTGAAAGCAAGTGACTGGAGTTCATTCCTCATGACAGTACACTTTACCTATAAGGACTCCGAGGCACAGAAAGACCAGAATGTAGGGGACACAGTAAGGGACAAAGTTGAAATCCAGTCTGACTGAACTCTCAAAGAACATGTTCTTTCATATATTCCTCATTCCATATTTGTTTCTCTGCCCTCTCTGAAGTGGGCATATTATTTGTGGAGTAAAGGGTTTTGAGTTGGAAAGCTTCTCATATTATGAATTTCCTATTTTATGACTAGATATAATTCCATGCCTGAGTTCACACTTTTAGAAGGAACACCTCAGATTTAAGCTGTTGGCTTGCAGTGATCTCAAGCATGTTACTGGGAGACCTCAGTGTTGCCTGTTAATCGCTAGCATAGGAGTTAAAACAGAGATATTCATATCTAAAACAGAGGCAGAAAATGGTAGCTTGTTTCAGGAAACACGTTTATTGATGAGGGGAGAAATTGAGAAATTTCTAAGCTCACATTTGTGCTGAGTCCTGGTGGCTTTGGAAAGGAATTCAAAAGGAAAGTGCAGACAATAGGAAGGCTGGTTCTCTTTCACTGACTTTAGCTGGAAACAGGCTAGTGGCCGCCCAGATCAAAGCTGTGCTTGGACTGATTGCTGGAAGTACATGTATGTGGCCTTGCAGGTTTTCATTCCCCTCCCTCAATGACTTTCATATCAAAGCTGCTTTATTTTCAAGTTAACATAATGGGATTCCAACCGAATACTTGGCCAAGTTTTCATTGATCCCTGGTGTGGAATAAATGTGAACACTGCTTCATTAATCCTCTCCAGGGTCCTTGGAGAGAAGTGGCAAGCAATATCGCATCCATTTTGCGGTGGAAGAAAGAAAGGCAAAGTAAATTGCTCACATTGCAACTGTGCCCAACCTTCTGGACAATTCCATCTGGATATCCTGCTGGCTTGTTAAACTCAACTTACCCCAAATTGAACTCTTTCTCTTCTTTATTCCAAAATGCATCCTCTTTTTGGACATTGTGTCTTGGTTAATGGCACTATCATCAACACAATTCCCTTGATAGAAGCCTCTGAGTCATCTTTGATTTCTTTCCTTTTCTGTATTCCATCAGTTACAACATTAGTTTCTTTTCCTCTGCAATAGCTCCCAAATTTATCTCTTCTCTTCAAAGAACCCTGCCCCAGTCTCTTCGTCCTCTCAGTGTCTCATCCTTAACCAAATTAGTGCCAAACAAACAAGCAAAAATCACACTTTTATACACAATTTAGGTTTTTCAGTTTGTCTTTTTTACTATCTTAAGAAAAACAATTTTCCTAACACTAACAATAACATGTTATTGTTTTCTTTTCTGCTCAGAAAACTTTGATGGTCCCACATGACCAGCAAACACAGTCCTGACTCTCCACCTCAAAGAGATGTTTTATCACTGGGCCAGCTTCCCTCTGAGAACTTCTTGGTACCATGTACCCCACACTTCAGATGCATGCACTATGTCAGTCTTCCCCAAGTGCTTTTCCCTATCCCCAACTTAGGTTTGTGATGAGTTTGCCTTTATCTCAGCCGATTTGCTGGGCAAATTTCTAGTCATTATTTAAGGTCCAGTTCTTATATTTCATCTTATTTATTATCTTTTTTTGGCTTATCTATGTGTCTACTTTCTTAATTAAACTCTCCTTCTTTTGGGTTTTCATAACAATTTGTTACCATTTATCACACTTTGTTTTATGTTAATTATCAGTATTTCTCAGAATAGCCTGTAATTTCCTTGAGGACAAAGTCCATATTTTACTTATCTCTGAATTATTAGTACCAGGTGTGGTGCTGTGTACTTACTTGGTGCTAAATAAATTTGTATAACAATTTATATGTAATTAACTTTTTTAAAAACAAATTTTTATCATATTCAATACTCACAATAACCCTATAGTATAGGTATTATTATTATTGATCCCTAACTTATAGATGAATGAAACTCAGGCCTAAAAAAGTAAAAATACTTTTCCAAGGCCTGTCTGGCATGAGAGCCAAGACATAAACCCTGATTTTAGTTCACTGCATGGGACTGCGCATAAGAAACAGTATAGTTGGAAATTTGGCCTGATGCAATGCCCAATTTTGATTAAACGGTCACTTCTGATTACAACTTGCTAGATGTTGTTCATACTGAGGACTTAGCAATGTCCAAAGTGTTGTCCATCATTCCTAGTGTTTTCTGTACCTGAGAGTAAGAACACAAATATCTCAGGGACAAAAATACTGCCATGTTTGTGTGTGGAGCAACCATAGCACCTGTGTGGAATTGACTATAAATCATGTTTAAAAGTTGATTGTATAATGGAATCCAGTCAAAGGAATGTTGCTATGCATGGCCATTTTCTCTTTCCTTCCCAGCCCTCACAGTATGTTGCCAAGTGTTTATGAAAAAAAGTGTACACAACTTGGTTGGTTCCTAGGATCAATCCACACTGTTATTGGAGGGTGGCATGGAAAAGCTTTTCTTCTTCCAGATTTTGTCCTCCATTAGCTGAAATCCTTCTATTAGAGTCATTAATAACAGACCACAATCACGAACATCTCTTAGGAGGTCCTGGGTAGATCTCTTCGCATTGCCCAGATTAGCTTTAGGAGTAGGTATCACTTGTCTCATCTATAGCTAAGTTAGGGTCTCACCTTTAATTATTAGCTCTGAATTGGCCTAGATTGCTTCATCAACAGATGCTTTACAACCTTGTTTGCTTTCCTTTCTTAATCCAGGGACTTAAAAGGACAGAAGAGAGGTTGGCAGTTTGGAATTCTAATTTAGTAGAGATGCTCAAAGACCCTCAAGCTATGGACCCTATAAGGTCTGCCTTTCCTTTCTGATAATTGCTGATACACCTTCAACATCCATTACTAGGCTCTTCATTGTCAAGTCTTGCCCACTCCTCACTCAAATGTTATGTTCTCGGTTGCCCACTTCCCATTCTAGCAAAAACAGTTTCTTACTACTTTAAAGGCATCTAGCTTTAATACCATGATTTTAATCTCTGAATTTTTATTCAACTTATAGTGACAGTGTCTGATGTTTACTTAAGCACCAAGCACTTTGAGTACTTTAATGAAAGTAATAGAGTGATTAGATATACTGAAGGTTGAAGAATACAGCCTTGATTCTTCAACAGTCTCTTTAACCTCTCTCCCCAGGTATCCACATCTATTTATCCATCAAGAAATGAAGTTTTTTTTCCTCCATTCCTTATGTCTAGGTTGATCTTGCATTTTGCTTTGAACTACAGAATGTAGTTGAGTTAGCAGTGTCCCATTTCTGAGCAAAGGTGTCAAGGGACCTTGTTTGCATTCACTCTTTCTCTTGGAACTCCATCACGACCATGTGAGCAAACCCAGACTGCCTCTTGGAAGATGAGATTCATGTGGAAGAGGTTGTCCCAGTTGTCCTTGCTAAAACTTTCATAGGCCTGACTATACTAACGGACCCCAAACATGCAAGAGAGCTGTCTGTTAAATCCACAGCTGATTGTGGGTGTAAGAGTGAGCCCAGATGAGCCCAGAAATATGTAGATTTTCCATAGACTCAAAGAATAATACATGGTTATGGTTTTAAGCCATTGAATTTTGAGTGTCTTTTTTTTTTTTTCACAGCAATAGCCAGCTTACACATAGTATATCACCTCACTTAAGCCTCCTTATACAATGATGTAAAATTACTAATATCCCTACTTAATGGGTGAGGACATTTAGGGTTAACAGATTAAGTTACTTATTCAACTCCTCACAGTAAGTGACAGTGCCAGGATTTGAGCCAAGATGATCTTAACTACAGAGTTTATATGCTTAAATATTATGTTACACTCTTGCCCTTCAGGAGCATACGATTCGTAGCTTAATTCATGGAATCACCAAATCCTTGGGGAAGTAATTTCGTTTACTTCCCCTTGGTTTCTACCTGAGGTATTGAAGACCCAGAGTTTATGTTATAAAGTCAAAACATGGTCCTAAGGGTTTTTTAAAATTTCTCTTCAATTACTCATAATTAGTTTAACTTTCTTAGTCAAGACGATTTCTTTTTCCATTGGATGATTGCAAATTTCTTGAGGTTTTGTTTTTTTCTATGTCTGCCGAGGTGCCTAGAACAGTGCTGAGTTTGATAAGGGTTTAGAATGTATTTACTAATTGGCTAATTATTTCCTTGCTTGAGTTTGTTTACTTCTGAAATCATCGTTACTTGAGCAGCAGGCAAAGTGGCCACAGCTCACAATACCATGATGGGAGAAGGCTGCAAGCTGGGCATTGTGCCAGGTTGAAGGCTATCTGCTCAGGCCTATATCCAGATGGAAATTCTCATCCTCTGCAGTTACTGTATTTTTCTTCTAGGAGACAGAACATCTGTTGTTTGCTGAATTACCAGGGCTGTATTTTGTCTATGTGCCTGATAAAGAAAAACATCCCCACATTTAGGAACAACTTCTCTGAGGGTAGACCTAAGTTCCAGATTTTTGCTTTCATACATTGCTTGCTAAGATTATTTTCAACACTGGAACAAATTTAAGCAGAAAGTCATCTGGATAAGGGCATGTAGCATCCAGTTGAACTGGGTTCTTAAAATGTGGCTATTTCTCTAAGCCAGGGAATTCAACAATGTGAGAAAATCAGTCAAAGTGATGACATGAAAGGTAGATACACTCTGGGGCAAAAGGCCTTAAATATGTCCCCCCCCCCCCGCCCCCCGTTTCTTGTTCTTATCTTTTCAGGACACCATAGCAAAGCAAAATTAGTGATTTTCTTTCTATTATATAGCACATCCTCCATAAAATTTCATAGCAGAAACTCCTAGTCATGCCATCTAAAGATTTTTGATATGGTTAGGGAAAAATGCCCTGCTTCTTTCATACATGCTTCATTCCCATGATTTTATCCTATCTGCTCCTATATAATATATGTGGATTAATGACAAATTTTCTAGAGATTGGAGCCTGGGCTCTAGTCCTATGATAAGGTAACAACAGAGTCTGGTTTAATTTTAGGTCAACCAAATGTGAAATGTAAAATCTAAAACTGTTATTTTGTTTTAAAATTTATTTGAAAAATTTTGAGAGCTTTAAATTGCCTCATTAATCTGAAAATGTGAAAATCTTTTAAAAATTGGGTTTTTTTCTTAAAGATTTTATTTATTTGAGAGTGGGAGAGTGCACTTACAAGCTGGTGAAGGAGAGACAGAGGGAGAGGGAGAAGCAGACTCCTTGCTGAACAGGGAGTCCTAAGGGGGCCTGATCCCAGGATCCTGAGAACATGACCTGAGCTGAAGGCAGATGCTTAATAGACCGAGCTACTCCTACACCTCTAGGTTGTATTTTTATCACGTAAGTGTCATACAGTCAAATTTTAAATTGTGAATATTTCAGGATGGTTTAGGAGAAAGTTCTGGATTAAACAGTAAGATAGGGTGGATGATCTAATTCTTTTTATTATCATTCTCTATAGACTGCACTTTCTTAAAAGCATCGTGTTTTCTTTACTAGGATGAGTTAACTCTGTTACTGCCTTTCATTGCTGTCTTGCCAGTTGGAATCAGACCAAGGCAGTGGTAAGAGAGCACACAGTGGGGGCGCCTGGGTGGCTCAGTGGGTTAAGGCCTCTGCCTTCAGCTCAGGTCATGATCCCAGGGTCCTGGGATCAAGCTTCACATCGGTCTCTCTGCTCAGCAGCGAGCCTGCTTCCTCCTCTCTCTGACTGCCTCTCTGCCTACTTGTGGTCTCTGCCTGTCAAATAAATACAATATTAAAAAAAAAAAAAAAAGAGAGCACACAGTGGCTGACATCAAGAAGTGAAACTGAATCTCCTTAAAATTGTCCTCTTTATAAAACAGAATGGTTCAAATTTGGTTCTACTGTCACTGTTTTGGGGAAACAAATATAAAAGTGACATTCTCATTAGTCAGTGATGTATTTAACTTTTAGAGTCACACCAAGTTCTGCAGCATTTGTTACAAGTGTGTGTGTGTGTATGTGTTGGTGTCAGTGGGCTGGGAAGATAACAGGGCAAGGGTAGAAAAAGGCTTTTTTTCCTGAGTGCTGCTTTTTTGCCTCAGGGTTTCTCAGGTTATTATAAATGGACAGAAACCCTGTTGGTGCTTCACTATAATGTCTTCTTAAGGGGATACCTAAAACTTGGTTTTACTTTTGACTTTTCAGCTGTTGAGAAAAGGAATTGTTTTTCTAAGAGATTATACTCAGAAAAAAAAAAAAGTGACAAAACTGATAGGTGTAAGTAGCCACACAAGAAAAAAAAAAAAAAAAAAAAAGGTAAGAAAAAGAAAATTAAGCCACATATCTTTATAAAAAAATCTCCCTCTGTGAAATGTATAACTTTATCACTGTGTGATGGGGAAATCAGAATCTAAATACTCTATTTACTGGAGAAGCCTTTTCATTGACTACTGAAAAGCTTGTTGCATCCTCCTAACATGGTCGTTTGGAGTTTTAGCTGGCTGCTCACCAGACACAGCAGTTCCTTATTCTCTGGGTTTCTCTATAAGGCAGTTCACAACATAGCAGCTTGCCTTTCACAGAATGCAGGAGAGGGAGGAGAGAGAGAGACTGAGAAAAGGTACACCATATGCTAGCCAGTCCCTTCATAACCGAATCTCAGAAGGGATATCTCATTACCTTTGCTGTATTCTGTTCATTCGAAGTAACTTAATGGGTCTAGCCCACATTCAAGGAGAGCAAATTGTACAAAGGAGACATCTTACAGGGTACCTTACAGACTACTTACCACAAATTATATGATACAATTCATAAAAGTTGGATATTTTGTCTAAAGTTTGGATATTTTGTCTAAAGTTTGTCTTTTTACACACTGATTTTTTAAAAAAATTTCTTTTCAGTGTTCTGGAATTCATTGTTTATGTACCATACCCAGTGCTCCATGTAATACGTGCCCTCCTTAATACCCACCACCAGACTCACCCAACCTCCCACCCCCCCACCACCCCTCCAAAACCCTCAGTTTGTTTCTCAGAGTTCACAGTCTCTCATGGTTTGTCTCCCCCTCTGATTTCCCCCAACTCACTTCTCCTCTCCATATCCCCATGTCCTCCATGTTATTCCTTATGCTCCACAAGTAAGTTAAATTATATGATAATTGACTCTCTCTGTTTGACTTATTTCACTCAGCATAATCTCTTCCAGTCCCATCCATTTGATACAAAAGTTGGGTACACCCTTTCTGATGGAGGCATAATACTTTATTGTATATATGGACCATATCTTCCTTATTCATTTGTCTTTTGAAGGGCATCTTGGCTCTTTCCACAGTTTAGCGATTGTGGCCATCACTGCTATGAACATTGGGGTACAGTTGGCCCTTCTTTTTACTACATCAGTGCCTTTGGGTAAATACCCAGTAGTGCAATTGCAGGGTCATAGAGAAGCTCTATTTTTAATTTCTTAAGGAATCTCTACACTGTTTTCCAAAGTGACTGCCCCAACTTGCATTCTCACCAACAGTGTAAGAGGGTTCCCCTTTCTCCACATCCTCTCCAATGCTTGTTGTTTACTGTCTTGTTAATTTTGGCCATTCTAACTGGTGTAAGGTGGTTTCTCAGTGTGGTTTTGATTTGAATCTCCCTGATGGCTAATGAAGATGAAAATTTTTTCATGTGTCTGTTAGCCATTTATATGTCTTCATTGGAGAAGTGTCTGTTCATGTCTTCTGCCCATTTTTTGACATGATTGTCTGTTTTGTGTGTGTTGAGTTTCAGGAGTTCTTTATAGATCTTGGATATCAGCCCTTTGTCTGAGGTGTCATTTGTGATTATCTTCTCCCATTCCATTACATACTGATTTTAATAAGATATTGATATTTTAGTTTAATTTATATGACACTCATTGATTTATTTATTTTAAGGTATCTTCTTAGATAGGTAAGTCTAGACTCATCAACATAGGAAAGGTAATGAAAATGTGCCATTGGGCACCTGGGTGGCTCAGTCGTTAAGCATTAAGCATCTGTTTTCCACTCAGGTCATGATCCCAGGGTCCTGGGAACAAGCCCTGCATCAGGCTCCCTTCTTTGTGGGGAGTCTGCTTCTCCCTCTCCTGCTGGCCCTGCTTGTGTTCCTCTCTCTCTGTGTGTCCCTCTCTGCCAAATAAATAAATACAATCTTAAAAAAAAAGAAACAAAATGTCTGCCATTACATAGATATTATGCTGCTATTGTTTTAAAAGGTGAGTTATTTATGGCCTCTAATAACTGATAACTATTACAAAACAAAAAAGTGATGTGAATCAACCTACTTAACTTTATAAATGAACATAATTTCAGTACAAAATCTTTCTTTTTTAAAAAAGAGTTTATCTATTTATTTGAGAGAGAGAATGAGCAGTTGGGAGGAGCAGAGGGAAAGAGAAGGAGAAGCAGACTCCCTACTGAACAGGAAACCTGATGTGGGACTCAGTCCCAGGATCCTGAGATCCCGACTTGAGCCAAAGGCAGATGTTTATACGATGAGCCACTCAGGTGCCCCTCAGTACCAAGTCTTATTAAAAATCATATGAAATAAAATTATATACTTATTTCATATACATATATGGATTAAAAATCTTGAATAGTAAATCAAAGTCAGTAGGGTGGTAAAAGAGTGATACACAGATAATTTTTCATTCAATATTAGAAATTTATCAACATAAATCACTGTCAGTAAATTTAAAAAAATAAAACTTTTATGCTTACATAAAGTTTATATAGCATATCCTGAGAGTATTCTTCCCATTTGAAGAAAAGGAGACTTCATAAGCTTTAGCAAAAATTTTTGATCTCAAGTAAAACTTAAATAAGCATAAAGAAAAATAAATAAATATGATAAAGCTTTTCTAGACATGAAAAATAAATAACATATGAATGGTACAATATTAAAGCCATTTCTACTTAAATTCAAAATAAGGCAATATCTTCTATCATCAGTATTACTTAGTCTGGTTTTAGAATCAAAATCAATTCACTAAGACTCCAAAATAATGTGTATTATAATTGCTGAAAGAAGTAGTTAATAATACTTTAGAAACTTTTGGTTTCTATAATTATAAATTATATAACAAAGAAAGTAGTTGGTTAGATAAATATGCAATATCTATTGCTTTTCTCTAAAACTGCAAAAAATTCATTTTGTTGTAGGGGAATAAATTAACAAGTAAGGCAAAGGTTCTATGGGAATACATGGTAAAATATCTTGCAAGGACATAAAACATGATGTAATCAATTGAAACAGTATAATACACATTTTAATAGGAAGCTGTAATATAGAAATATCAGTGCTTCCAAATTTACATGATGCTTTAGTGTAATTCTAATAACAATCAAAATGGTTTAATTTTAGAACTGGATAAAACTGTTTTAAGTTTCAGATGGAATAATAACTAAGAATAGTCGGGAATATATTATAAACAGAATGACCAATGTGGATTTCTTTTACCAGATGTTAAAATACATTGTCAAGCCACTGTAATAAAACAGTATTTTTTGATACAGAGTTGGACATAAAGATTGTTGGAGAAGAATAGAGAGTTTAGAAACAGATTAAAGAATATTTGGGAGCTTAATGTAAGACAGCACTGTTTCTTTCAGAGACTTATTTAATAAATAGTGCTAATACAGGTATCCATACATCCAGAAGAAATTTGAATCAGTATTACAAATCACTTATAAGAATATATTCCAGACAGAGCAAATATCTAAGCATTAAAAAAAAGTCTTTTGTAGGTTAGGATTATCTATAATACTATAGATGTCCTTTCTCTATATTCATGCAATATCTATCTGTCACCTATATTTATGCACTGTACAAGAGTGGTACATAAATACTAGAGAATGCTAGGCAGCTATTAAATACAATGAGTTAGCCACAGAAACAAAAAATAGAATGATGGCTTCCAGAAGCTGGGGGTTAGAAGGAGTAGAGTGTTGTTTAATGGATTTAAAATTTTCATGAAGAGTTTCAGTCATGTGGTATGAGAAGGTTCTAGGGATCTGTTGAACCCAGTGTCATGTTGTTGAGAATATTATACTGTACACTAGAAAATTGTTGGGAGGGTAAATTTTGTGTCATGTGTTTATTTCTTTCTACAATAAAAAATTGAAAGAAACAAATAAAAACGCAATACCCTCTCCTCCCAGAACCAGTAAGTTAGATATATGTATTGAACTTGAGTGATAACCATAATACACAGGAAGTGAGAGCCCCATGAAAGCATAGATACTGTGTCTGTCCTATACACAGCTATATCCCCATTGTCTGGAACATATAATATGCTTAATTAATAATTATTGAATGAATTTATAAATTAACAAAGCAAATTAATAAATGTTTTTATAAAAGGAATCCTATATTTGCATATACACATTTTAATAAGCATAGAAAAATGTGGAAAAAGAGTGTGTGTGTGTGTGTGTGTGTGTGTGGTATATACCCAAACATCAGCATGTTAACATTGATAAAGTAAATAGGGTAGTATTAACGGAGGCCAAGTATTGGGAAGTTTTTTGAATACATTGTCACATTATTTTACTTTTTCCTAAAAGGGCCTTTTAGTTTTCTAATTTGAGAATATAAAAGAGAAATAATTTTAAAAGAAAAAACATTTTTGCAAATAAACTTTAGTGACATGAGACATGAGAAAATCCTTTATTTTAGTGACATGAGAAAATGCTTTATTTTAGTGACATGAGAAAATGCTGAATTAAAATAGATTGTAGGGGCATTTGGGTGGCTCAGTAGGTTAAGCATTTGCCTTTGCCTCAGGTTATGATCCTGGAGTCCCAGGATGGAGTCAGGCTTCCCGCTCAGTGGGGAGTCTGCTTATCCTTCTCCCTCTGCTCCTCTATCCACTTGTTCTCTCTTTCAAATCAATAAATAAAATCTTTTATTAAAAAGTAGATAATAAACTTCTTAGAAGTATAATTGCAACTATGTAAGAAAATATGACAGGTTAAAAGAGATAAAACTAAAACATTGGCAATGGTTATTAAGAGGGAACTTATGAATTTATTGTACTTCATCATACTTCTCTATATATTTGGATTATTCTGCCTGTCTTATTTTTGAGTGAACTATTATAGGCACAATTCTACCTCCTTCTTCCCTAGAGAAAATCCCTTTTGTTAAGTGGGAGAGTATTCTTCATATTTATATTTATATGTTTTTACTATGTATTTCTAAACATATAGTAATTTTGCATGTGTCTTAAAATTACTATCATGTTATATTTGCCCTTTTGCAGCTTTCTTTTGTAATCTCTTATAATACATTATGAACCTCTTTTCTTATCATATTACAACTTTTTGTCTGCTAATAATACCCATAGAAATATAATTCTTCATTGACAAAAATTGTTACCTTTTATTTTGGGTTTAGGAAGCTGTCTAGAACTATGCTAAATGCTATATAATCCTCGTTAGATTTCAATGCAAATGAAGCAATCTGATCATAATTTTTCCTGAAAATAAGCTTTTAGAAGGTTTGAGATCCAGTAAGAATTTTGGACTAAGGACCTGAAAGTATCTAATGGAGGAAAGGATAAAAAACTAGTTTAGTCTCCTAATTACAAATGGCTTTTACTTCCCCATTTTGCCCTGAGATGGCCCAGACCATGTCAAGACTCTTGACTTCTCAAAGTGCCTTGCTTCTTAATTTTCTTTTATTTGAATTTCCTATGTATTCTTGCCTATGTATTCTTACCATAGTATTTCACACATGCTTATGTTATGTCATCTGTGGTCTCCAGTTATTATATACCCATGTAAATTTTTCCCAACAAGCTCTAAGTAGTCCATGTAGGGTTAATTTAAGGGAGCAGTAAATATTCATTAACTGGTTTGAATTGAAATGGATTGTAGCTATATACCCCTTCTGAGGAAGAGCAGTCCTGGGACTTGAGAACCCTATAAGTACAAATAAGATATTCCTTCCTGTGGATGACAAAAGCATTGAGATCATAGATTTTCAGTTGCCCAAATGCTGTTTAATAACTTTGAGCATGTGGGATAAAGCTTAGATATCAACTCTGTGTAAGTGGGTTTACAAGATAAAATGTGCAATTACACAAGGTTTAAGTGAACTTCTTTTATTGTTTTATGTTTATTGTTCAGTATTGTTCAGTATTATGAGCACACTCACTATATTCTCTAGCTTCTGTCTAAATGCTTCTGATAAAAGGGAACTCATTATCCTTGAAGACAGCCTGTTCCGTTTTTGGACAACTCATTTTGTTGTAGGATAAAAGCATCATTGGGCCTATTTCCAAGGGATGTAAGAACAAGATGACTTCCGTGGATGTGTGGATACTGGAGTTTAGATCAGGGCTTAATAATCAAGTTCTAGAAAGAGTGATGCAGATGTAAATGGGTTATCCCTGAAGCTATTGAAAGTTGACTCTGATGCCATTTGGTTATCATCACAGGCCAGAAGGCCAAAAGTAATCTTCGATTCAGACTCCACTCATAATAATATAAGGTGTTTTAGATTCAACTGTTGGTCAGAATATGCTGACAAAGGATAGCTATGGGGATCATTAAAGATGATAACAAACAGATTTTGAAAGAAATAAAGAAACTATATTTAATCTTGGCAGAGGGGAGATTGAAGGAAAGCAATAATGGTGTTTGGTTACAGGTTTATAATCCCTTAACCACATGCTCTCCCCAAATCACTGAAAAACAAGTATTTCATAATTCATTTTGAAGCAAAATCCTGACCTAATGTGAGATGACACTAATGTAATCTCCATACCACTTAGGATATTCGTGTTTTGCTACAGAAATACTTGTATGTTTTATCATGGAATATTGCTCCAGACCTGGTGGGGGCATTGGGTAATAGAGAATATATGCATTGTATTATCTCTACCATTTGAAAAGTGTGAAGTTTGGTACACATCTGTTTCCAAGGCTAATGTATTATAGTTGATCATTTCTGTATTTAGCTTTGTAAGGATAACCCTTTTCTCATTGTTCTTACCTATTTTCATAAATTTGAGATACATTGATATTGAAAAATGATGATCCTTCAAAGTAAATGCCTGTCAAAGAATCCTGTAAACAAGGAAAGGATTCTTTATTCCTGCACTTAATTAACAGCTAGGAGCTTGGTGGGTGGGAGGGTAGGTGGAGGAGAACAGGTGGAAAGGAAAAAGATGCTCAGGAAGTTATTTCAAGAGCAATAGTTGTTAACCAGAGTTAGGTTATGGACCTCTAGGGAAATCTGATGAAAGCAATCTTTTGACCCTCTCAGAAAAAAATATTAATGAATACAAGATTATGCATATATTTTCATGGTGCTCAAAGATCCCCTAAGCTTATATGGTTAAAAGTTTCTCTTCTGGAATGTGATTGAGTAGATATAAATTTAGATAACTGAACAGGTTCCTGTAGGTAAGGTACAGGTAAAATTCTGAATTTGGGGGAGATGAAATATAAATGTCCTCTTCTTCCTCAATCATAATTGACAACTAAATGAGAAATAAAATACACAACAGTAAGCATTCCCTTAAATAGTATAATTTTTCCAGCTAAGCTTATTACACAGCAGTCTTTCCAGGCAGAAAGACATGAAAGAGTGAATCTAGAGAGACTACATTGAGTTCCTTCCTTTAACTTACCAACCCATGGAGTCACCTTCTCCTCCATGGGAAGGAATGAAGTTTGCTCTTGACGGGTAGGGTATAAGTCATTTCTTCATCTATGGAAACAGAAGGAGTGAGGATTAAGTATTGGCACAAATACTAAGTACATGACCAAATTTGAGTTTCCCTCAAGTATCAGCCAACAGCAGGCAAAGAAGCCAGACCTTCCTCAAGAGAAGTATAGGCTGTCACATCTACACACAAAGCTAGGTGGTGGGCTTCACAGACACTGAAGAGAATACTGAACAAGGAAGTGTGTCACTCAGGAAACTGTGACTGGCTAAAAAGTATATTAGGCAAGAAAGTTGGGGCAATTTAGAATCTCTTTCACCACCCTTTAAGTCTTCACAGATACTGCTTCAAAGCCTTTCCAGCTTTTATCAGTAGAGTCTTCAAGGCTCTTCCAACTTCTCCCTGCTGTGGTTCCTAAAATCATTGCCACATGTTTTTGGATTTTGGCCTAGCAGCATTTTGCTTCTAGAAACCAATTCCTGTTACTATTATTTATTTCTCTTTAACAAATTGCCTTAAATCTTAGTGGCTTAAGATTCAATTTGTGTCGAGGATGTGGGTCAGGAATTTGAGAAGGGCTTGGCTGGATTAATCTCCATAATGTGTTGCCTGTGGTCACTTGGTATTCAGTTGGGGTTTACATTTTTGAGAGGTTCAAAATGGCAGCTAGAAGGTTGAGTGCACCTGAGGTTCTCTTCCTCTCCCTGTGGCTCTTGGACTTCTTAAATGGCATCTCATGGCTCTGAGATTGGAAACTAGCACTTATTCATTTCTGCATTATTATAATGATTAAAGAAGTTAGAAGAACCAGCACAGATTGAAAGGACTGGGATGCAGACAACTACCCTACCCCAACCCTACCTCAACTTCCCCCACCCCATGGGAGGAATATAAAAGAATATGTAGCCATTTTTAATCTACTGCACATAGATTATTAAATTTTTCTTTTTACAATTCCTTAATCTGGATGCTTAAGTTATTTGTTTTTAGTCCTTTTTTTCACCCAGTATAAGAAGCTGAACTAAGTACCCTTTTTACTATATCACAAAATTAGTGTGTTTTATGGTGTTTTGCTGTCATTTAGATCTATGTATCTATTATATCTGACTCAGTAGTTATTTGAAATGTGTTTTAAATTTTCCAAAAACTTTTGTTATGCATCTTTATTGCCCCCTCTAAATTAATTGTGATGTGGTAGAGATTGTGTACATGACACGGATAATGGGATACTTTGTTGTTATTTGCTTTTGTCAGGATTTCCATTCCCAATTAAAAAAAAAAATCCCAATGTATGCCTGAGAATAATACTTTTTTTCATATGGAGCAGAATCTCTCCTCTTTCTCTATTTATCTTCTATGAAAAGAAATTGTCAGTCTCACCCTGTCATTCTGTATTCTTTTATTTAAATATTGTCAAGTCTTGTAGAAGACTACAATGACTATAAGAGAAGTTTGTGATCTAGTCATCCTAAAAGAAAGCACACAGTGAATTTAGTTAACTTGTGGCATATAATAAAAAAAGAGCTATTTTAATTCCCATTAAATTTTATTTTATTTTATTTTTTTTAAAGATTTTATTTATTTATTTGACAGAGATCACAAGTAGGCAGAGAGGCAGGCAGAGAGAGAGGAGGAAGCATGCTCCCTGCTGAGCAGAGAGCCTGATGCAGGGCTTGATCCCAGGGCCCTGAGGCTTTAACCCACTGAGTCACCTAGATGCCCCCCAAGTTAAATTTTAAAAAGCAAAGTATCAGTTACTTAACTTTTCTAAGTTGTTGTTGCCTTATTAAAAAGAGAAACAATACTTTCCATAGAAGGTTGTGGTGAGAATTACATGAAACCATGAGAAATAATGAAAATTACATAAGACAAGTAGAATGCCTGATACCTAGAAAGTGCTCAGTAAATTGTTATCTTTGACTCAAAAAGAAAGTGTATTTTACTGTGAAAATAAGTCACATAATTGGCGGGTTTTCTTGAGACATCAAATTGGAGAAAAGGCAAAGTATCTTTGCTTAAGTATATTCCTAATTTTCACTGTGTTCTTCAACAGAGAATCTAGGCCAGGAGGCATGTAGTTGACCTCCCACCATTCTCTGCCCACGTAGCACTAGGTGTATGGATGTTCAAGGACAACATTTGCTCACAGAGCAGATTTCTCTCCAGAGTGCACACGATGTGTTTCCAGCCTCCATTACTTCTCAGAAAATAAGTTTTTTTTTTTTTTTTTTTTTTTTTTGGAATCAAGTGCTTTGTACGATATGTGCTTTTAAGAGTTAATGTTTTAAGAGGTTAACAGAAATGAGTCAGATATGTATGGCATATGTGTATATGTATATGAACACACTGCACATACACCAAGAGCAGATCATACAGTTGTCAGTGGTTATATACGACTATAAAGTTAAGTGTCTGTCTCCATGAGCAGAGTGATCATCCCTGCTCACTTGTATTGACTATCACTCATGTTGTGCCATATCCAGCAGCATCCTTTGAAAAACAAACCAATTGCTCTTTCTACTTTGCTTTTGCACACAATAGTTATCATCAATTTTGTGCTCAGTTTGGCTATCTTTGTTGGCAATACAGTGATTTAAATTTACATTTTTCTAGAAAGGGTAGAACTTTGAATGATGCCTCTGTATTTCCAGTCTTTCTGTTTGTCATGAAATTGATGAATTTGAAACCGGAAAACATTATTTTGTACTCCTTCTGGGAAAAGATCAATTCGCTTGCTAGTGGAGGCCCTGTGTTTTGCTGTAGAAATATGTGTAACTTTCCGTGGCTTCATAATACTACTTGATAATGCTTCATCTGGACAGTGCCAAATTGAAAAAGGGCAAAATAATTGCTCACCCCCCAAAAAGCAGACTCTCTGATATTCATCATGTTACTTTCTATGTGCACTTTGTTTTTGTGCATTTTTGGCTACCTGTGGGGAATTGGCATGATTAGAGTTTTACTGATTTCAGTACATTTAAATTAATACTCCTCTCTCCAAACTGTGGTAATAGTGCACAATTTCAATGACTCCCCTTTGAGACCTTGACACGTGTGCAAATTTGGGATATAGTGTAACATGGTGGTGACAATGAAGCAGGCAAATTAAAGCACAAAATAATTAAGATTCAAGTAACGTGAGAATAGGTCTTAAGCAAGATGACTGGGACCTCACCAGATCTTGTAGTACCTGAAAAACCTGTAACTTAATGGGATTTCTGTAAAAAATAAAATTTATTTTTAAGTTTTATATTTATGAACAAAACCCAAAATTCCTATACTCCCCAATAATTATTTTACTAAACTTTTTTTTATCTTTGTCAGTTTGATGGGTGAAAGATAGCATCCCATTGTAAAGCTAATTTATACTTCCTAAATTATGAGTCAGATTGAGCATCTTCTCAACTATTCAGATCTGTTTATATTTCCATTTCTGTGTTCCACTTGAACAATTTTATTTTTCTGTACTGGGTTTTAGCCTTCTTTGAAGAATTGTAAGAAACCTGCCCTTTGTCTATCATACGTGTTAGGAATAACTTTTCCCAGTTTTTTTATTTGTCTTTTGGGTCATTTTCACTGTATATCTTCCACCACATAAATATTAAGCCAGTGCTACCCCCAGTTGAACCTTCTAAAGGAGCCAGAGGTCCTAAAAGAGCTTCTAAAAGCTCAGAGGTAATACTTGGAGGAATTATCTGGATCAATGGAGATCACTCTCTTACAGCATCATGGGTGTTCTTGTCAGAAGGAGAGGAGAGAGTTGGGAAGAACACCAATGGAGCCCTGACATGTATGCTTGGGGAGCTTTTGCAATATTTTGAATAATTTTTTTAAATGTAAGTTCCCAGAATGAATTGGGCTTAATGATTTAAAGAGTAAACCCAGTGTTTGGGTTCTTCATGCACGATTCCATGGCAGACATGACTGTTTGTCCACCAAACACTGACGTTCACATTCCATAATGTAGAGTCATTGTTAGGTGGTCACTGCCTGGCCAGAAACCTCATTTGCAACCCCCCCCTCTTCTTTCTCATAAGGAGGTCATGGCATGTGACTGCTTTGTGCAAATATAATATGAGTAGAAATAATCTGTTACTTCAGGCCAAATACTTAAGAAGTAGGTGTAGCTTTTCTACCTCTCTTTTCTACTGGATGGACTTCAAAATAAAACAACTTTCAAATTCAAGTGTAGGGACCCCTGGGTGGCTCAGTGAGTTAAGTGTCTGCCTTTGGTTCAGGTCATGATCCCAGGGTCTTGGGAGCAAGTCCTGCATTGGGCTCCTTGTTCAGTGGGAAGGAGCAAGAAGAAGCAAGAAGTTCTTTGCTTTTCCCTCTGCCTGCTGCTGCCCACTGCTTGTGTTCTCTCTCTCTCTCTCTCTCTCTCCTTGACAAATAAATAAAATCTTAAAAAAAATAAGTGTAGATCAAAGTGAAACTTCCTTAAGACTGAGTCCCTGGGTAGCAGAGCTTGCCCTGCTCCCAAGTCTTTCTTCTGCCATATGGATTTCATGTGAATAAAAAAAATAAATATTTGAAATTTTAAGTCACTGAAATTCTGCGATGTTCATTACAGTTTTTTTTTTCCTTTCCCCTGAATAAATGGGATGTCTTAATTTCTAAACCTGCCATGTAATTAGATTGAGAGCATATGATTGTGTTCTCATCAAAGAGTTGGGCTGTACATTTCAATTCACTCTGACAATCTCTGTCCTTTACACGCTGCTTTTAGAGCACTGATATTCACAGTGTTTATTGGTGTCATGGAGTAAATGTCTGCCACATTCATTGCTGTTGTCTATGTGTTGCCCTTGGTCTTTGTTCCCATTTTTGTTTCCATTTTTTCTCCTATTTTATGGTTTTAACTGAGTATTTTATATGATTCCATTTCTCTCCTTTCTTAACATATCCCTTTTTTACTTTTCATAGTGGTTATCCTAGAATTTTTTTTTTTAAAGATATCTATTTATTTATTTATTTAATTTCTTTTCAGCATAACAGAATTCATTGTTTATGCACCACACCCAGTGCTCCAGTATTCATTTAGAGCTAATTCAACTGTACTTTCAAATAACGCTATACCACCTCCACGGGTAGTGTAAATAGCTTATAATAACAAAATAATCCTAATTCCTTTCTCTCATCCCTTATAGATTTCTTTCATTCATCTTATTTATATTTAACCACACATAATCATATATATGTGTATGTTTATCATTAACTCTTAGGGAAGTGCAAATTAAGACCACAATGAGAAATCTGTACTAACCTATTAGAGCAGCTAAAATAAAACTGTTACAGCACCAAATGGTGGTGAGGATGTGGAAGAACCATGCCTCTCATACGTCAGTGATAGGAATATGAAACAGTATAGTCACTCTGAAAAATAGTTTGGTACCTTCTTAATAAAAATTAAATATATACATATTACCATGGGACTCAGCCATCATTAATCCTGGGCATTTATCTCAGATAAATGAAAACTTATATCCACACAAAAATCTGCACATGAGAGTTCATAGTAGCCTCACTTATAATAGTCCCAAACTGCAAGCAACACAAATGTTTTAAGATGGGTGAGTGGGTAAACAAACCACAGGAGATCCATATCCTGGAATACTACTCAGCAGTAAAAAGGATCAAACCGTTGATTTACAAAAAACTTAGGGGGATATCAAAGGCATTATCCTGGGTGACATCAGTGAAATTGGTGAAGTAGGTAGCTTTAAGTGCCCACCTCTCCACAGAAACATGAAATCATTGAGCAACTGCTATTAGAATCATCTTTGTCAGAATTCTGGAAAATAGTCAAAGGCTCACAACCACCAAAGAAAGACTGAATCAAGAAAAAGGCAACTTAAAAATGATGGAAAATCTCTGCAGCATTTTCTTTATTCTGCTCCACTCTTATTCTTGGCCCAGTGATGATCTTGGAGATGGTAGCATCCATTCCCAGTGTGGGACTTCAGTCTCTTGTTCTGGAGGGAGCGAAGTTGACTTTACAAACAATTGTGTTTGGTGTAAGCTGTTTGGGAGCTACTTGAAGGACTCATGCAAAGTGCTTTGTTTTGCCGAACTTGGAGCTCACTGAAGGCAGAAAAGTTCTTGGCATTCTTCAAAAACATTATGAGGTAAATGAACAGTAAGCAGGCACCTGGGGCAAAAGATTAAATTGAGGCACACTGGAGAGCACTGAGAGCCTGGGAGGAAAAGCAAGGAGAGCGTTTCTGTGGGAAATTAGAGCATTCAGAAGCATAGGGAATATAGCCAATGGTATTGTAATAGCACTGTATGGTGACAGATGGCAGCCACGCTTGTGGTGAGCATAGCAGAGTGTACACTTGTTGAGTCACTGTGTTGTACACCTGAAATTAATGTAACGTCATGTGTCAACTCTACTAAGAAAAATATTTTTAAATTAAAAAAAAGTACCTGTGTGTAGTATGGCAGGGAATTTAGAAAGCCACAGGCATGATCCGGGAGGAATGAATGCTTAGAAAAAAACTGAGACAGCTTGAAGGTTTTACCCTGGACTGATCCCTAGGCTCAATGCAAGACGAAAGTGAAGGCTCTGGCAGGGTTTGGAGTAGCCTGGTGAAGAACCGAAGGAGTGCTCCAGCACAGAGTCAATTTGTAAAAGTTAGAAGAGGGTTTCTTTCTCTTCTTTTTTTGTTTACTACTACTACTACCACTGCTCCTCTTCCTCCTTCTTCTTCCTTTTCTTCTTCTTACCCCATCTGCCCCTCCAACCTTGTCTCTTCCAGATGGTTCCTGGCATTCAAGGATGTCTGTCAAAACACTAGCTGAACTCAAGCTAAATGAACAGAGTCTTTCAGAGACCATGTGTGACAAACATACAGACTTAGCAAACACAATTTAGAAAAGTCACTAAACAAATTATATAATATCTAGCTACTATCTACATCAAACTACATAAATAGTCTCGAAGGAGATGTGAGAGTCTGTTTTCCAGATTTATCACATTATAATAACCAAAATGTACAACTTTTCATTAAGGCCATCATACTAACAGAAGAAAAATTCTTAAAATGGCACATGCTGTATGATCCTATTTATTTAACATTCTCAATATAATAAAATTACAGAGAACAAATTAATTATTTCCAAGGCTTAGGTATGGTGGGGAGGAAAGGGATATAACTGTTCTCCTGGATGTAGCATGAGGAACATCTTTTGATTCTGTTTCTTATTTTAAAAGAATATTTTAAGTTTTGGGGCGCCTGGTTGGCTCAGTGGGTTAAGCCGCTGCCCTCGGCTCAGGTCATGATCTCAGAGTCCTGGGATCAAGTCCCGCATCAGGCTCTCTGCTCAGCAGGGAGCCTGCTTCCTCCTCTCTCTCTGCCTGCCTCTCTGCCTGCTTGTCATCTCTGTCAAATAAATAAAATCTTTAAAAAAAAAAAAACAACAAAGAATATTTTAAGTTTTGAGGGGGAGTGAGAGAAAAAGAGCACAGGTAGGGGGAGGGTCAGAGGGAGAAGTACATTCCCTACTGAGAAAGGATCCCAACACTGGACTCAGTCCCAGGTGAGATCATGACCTGATCCGAAGGTAGACACTAAAAGGACTGAGCCACCCTTTTGAGTAGGTTCCATGCCCAGCCCAACATGGGCCTTGAACCCACGACCCTGAGATCATGACCTGAGCTGATATCATGAGTCAGAAGCTCAACTGATTGAGCCATACTTGATTCTGTTTCTTGTCTGTAGAGTGGTTCATGAATCCATCCATGGGATAACAAGACATGGAAGTATAAACACACAGTATACCAACATCAGTTTCTTTGCTTTGATACTGTGCCCTTATTTTATAAGGGGTGACTCTTTGAGACAGACCAGTTAAAGTGCACATGAGGCCTGTCCCTGCTATTTTCATAACTTTCTGTGAATCTATATTTAATTCAAATAAGAACTTTAAAAAATAGAAAACTTAAAATATTAGACTTTGTAATTGAATTTTGATAAGTAGCAGGAAAACTATTGCAGGCCTTTTTTCCCCAAGTCTTACACTTTCTATTAATAAGTCTTAATGCTTATTGTAGATTTCTAATAGATTCCCTTTATTATGTTGAAAAATTTTCTTCTATTCTTGATTATATTTGATTCAACTCATTATATATCCCATCTTTTAAAATCTGGTATGTTAATATTTCATTGTGGTCCACTGGATATACTATGATTTTTAAATTTGAAGCTTCCAAATTAGTTTTCTGATTATACTTTAAGTTATAGCTGTCCATTTGTATTATTTTTCATCTCTTCCAAAGGCAGAGGCATACAGAAGAATAGATTCACACTAAAGAATAGGCTAAATGAATATCACTACTTCATAGAATGTAATTTATTTCCAAAACTGTCAAGGAAATCCCATATTGGTGTCTTGTGACTATAACCACCTTTCTTTCATATAAATCACAGTAATTCTTCTGGTGTCTTCTGTGAAATAGGAATACGTTGTCCAAAGTCTTCAACCTGATTTTATTGCTAATTTAAGTAGACTAATAATGGGATCTTGGCTTTTCTTATGTATAAAATGGGGGACAATATTCTCTTGGACCATCTTGTAGGCCTATTGTAAAAATTAAGTTACATTGATTGATTGATTTTGAGAGAGAGAGAGAATGAACAGGAGGATGAACATAGGCAGAGAGAGAGAATCTCAAGCAGACTCCCTGTGAGCGTGGAGCCCAGTGTGGCTCTCAAGCCCATGACCCTGAGATCCTGATCTGAGCCAAAATAAAGAGTCAGATGTTTAATCCACTGAGCCACCCAGGTGCCCCCAAATTAATTTGCATTAATAAGGAAAGGAAGATTACTTATAAATAAAATATATTGTTATCACTTTATTTGCATTAATAAGGAAAGGAAGATTACTTATAAATAAAATATATT
>NC_081568.1:91391343-91402898 GCF_022355385.1 Mustela nigripes
TTATTTAAATTATATATAAAATATATTGTTATCACTTTATCTGCATTTGATAGAATTTCAGAGAATGCGAGTGATTTTGGTTTCCAGATTTGATCATTGCTTTTATAGATGACGGTACATAGGTTTTGATGGTTCATGTCCCCTCATAAATAAAATAGACATGAATGGAGAGCGCTTATTTAATTTAAATATATATGACATGTGTCTCTGTTGTTGCCTATTTGATACTCTCTCTCAGGCTGCCTTGCCTTTTCCCTCCAAGAGCTCTCTCACAACCTTTTTGCTTGTAAGTGCTGTTCCAGGGATGAGTCACACATAGGCTTGTGTAGGAGCATCAGGTGATCTGATTGCAGACTTCAGTGAATCTTATACAGGTATTATCTCCTATGATTAGCTTCCTTCTTTAGTGCTGACAGTCTGCTCTGCTTGAACAATTCTGTGGGCTGGCTTCTCAACCTCAGCTGGTTAGAGTTGCTATAAAACCGAGTTTTTAGATACTTATATTGATAACTATAAGATTTGGCTTGCTTTGATACTACCTAAGATTTATATAGTGTGAGGAAGCCTCTGGCCAGTGGAAATAATTACCCTGCTGACATTATCTCTTAAATACGAGTGGCTCAGCACCGATTTTAAATTTCCTTTCAGATCTATGGCATACTCAGGTTGCAATGTACTGCTTTGTCCTGTCCATCTGTCTCCTGGAAAGTCACAAAAGAAAAATCACAGTCACCGAAGCTTTCTGTGGGATTTTACATTAGTACTGAATGAAATGCATGCTTCCCTGTATTTTATGGCAGTGTTTATAATGTTGGTCTGCTAACAACTTTACTTTCGAATCACCCAAGCCCCATGGGTAACATTTTCCTCTGATTCATTTAATTAAAGGATGGAGAGGTTAAGGATTAGTGCCAGCCTTGTGACCCATCTAACCCACTTGAGTAAGTCTTTGAATTACATCAGAAGATCTGAAGTCAATTTCTGATGAATAGCCAACAGATGTAATTGAAAGAAAAAAATTTCAGAGGAAAAAATGAGGAAGAAAAATATCTTTGTTTATCTCTGTTGGAACTTACCAAATTTTCTATCTGTCACACCTGGGGAAAACAATGACATGTAATTCTTTTTTTTTTAATTTTTTATTTTTTATAAACATATATTTTTATCCCCAGGGGTACAGGTCTGTGAATCACCAGGTTTACAGACTTCACAGCACTCACCAAAGCACATACCCTCCCCAATGTCCATAATCCCACCCCCTTCTCCCAAACCCCCTCCCCCCAGCAACCCTCAATTTGTTTTGTGAGATTACGAGTCACTTATGGTTTGTCTCCCTCCCAATCCCATGTAATTCTTAAATATGGAATGCTTAGAAAGTATTTGTGTCTGAATGGCTAAATATGTAGTCAGTCCTGTGGCTGTGTTGTTTTTGTAAGAATAAGATGTACTTATTATAATGTACTGCTAATAATATCCTGTTAGTAAATGTCCACTAGGAAGCTTCTTGGTTTTGAAAACATTATTCTTATTTCTCATGAGTTCAAAAGCTGAAAAGATCTAGATATAAGAAATATGAATGATGTTTTGCCACTGGTTGGGACTCAGACTCGTGGGAAATATTTCTTCTAAAGATGAGGAAGATATGGAAACCTCAGTCTGATAATTTTTCAATCACAGACTGTCCTGGTTCCCATTATCTGGCCTTGCCTTTCTCCTGAGGTTTGAGGTTAGAAAACTCTAGAGGTTCTAATGGATCAGGTTAAGGTAACTTCTCTCTGAGAAGTGGTTGTGAGTGGTTGCTGATTTGAAGGGGGAGGTGCCTAATGAAAAGACCTTCCTTACATGGGGTGATGACATCATCACAACAGGGCCATCACTCGCATAGCTTTGAGTGTGACATATGGTGGGTGTGTGACCTTGAGCCTGTGGGAATCATCGTATTGGCTCTTTCTCATTCTCTTTTTATTTAGAGTTCTCCTGGTCTTCTTTCAGAACATCCTCTTTATGAACAGATTTCTTTCCCATTGAATATTATTAATAGGGCCTTCCCCATTGGTGGATGCTGAAAGCATTGTTTAATTTTTGTTGATATTGATCTTATTTCATGAATGTACTTAGCATAGTCAGCCCAGTAACTGGTATTTAAAGAGGACTTTCTTCCCCTCACATCCACCATGACCTCTCCTATTATAATCTTGAATCACTTGATCCTTGTGCTTACTTATTAAACCATTATATGTTCTTTTCCTTCCTCTGGTAACTCTCAGCGTCCTTCCTTCTTGCTCTCTTCAGTCTGCATTACAGAATTATTTTCTCACTCAAATATATTTATTTTTCTCTCTTTCTCTTCTTTCACATCTTAGATGCAAGAATTTGTGAGAATAAAGAGAAATATATTTTCTCTTCTAGGTGAGAAAGAAACTTATATTTGTAAAAGAAAAAGAAAAGAAAATTTGTGTCGTGGAAAGGATTTTTTTCCATAAAAAAGTAGTGCAGATTGGGTGGCTTACATACAGAAATTATTTTCTCTCAGTTTCTTGATATTAGAAGTTTGACTTTAAAGCGTCCACAGGGCTGGTTTCTTCTGTGACCTCTCTCCTTGGCCATCCTCTCCTCTCTTTGTCTTCCTTTAGTTACTTTGTGTGTATTGGTGCCCTAATTTCTATAAAGATAAAAGTCTTTTGGTTAGTGCCCACTATAAATCTCTCACTCAACCCTAATGACCTCTTTAAAGACCCTTTCTCCAAATACAGTCACATTCTGAGGTACTGGGGATTTGGGCTACAAGATAGGAATTTCTGGGGGTGATACAATTCAGTCCATAACAAGTTTCAATAAAAATAATTTTTTTCAGTGTGGGAAACGTGTTAGTTATCCCCCCAAGCATATATGTGAAGCCATGTACACTTATATACATTAATTTTAATATTATTTTTTCAGAGATATAAGTTTCTAAAAGTTAAGCAAGCACTGGTGGTGGCAGTGGATAGAAAGATGGTGATGGGGAGGAAGCTGTGATAGGAAAAGGGAACATGAGTTTTGTTATTTCCCTGGGAAATATAGTTGTATCCAGAGTCTGGGACCGAGCAGAACAAAAGCATTGGCAAAATACATTTCAGATGATTTCCAAACCAGACCATGACTGCCAACATTGATTTGGCACTATGTGATCCCATGGTATAGATGTTGTCACCCCAGTGGGCAAATATGTCTTCTGGTGAGATGGAAGGGGCTAAGGTCAGATTTCTATGTTGGGAAGATCCTTCCCTGTGGAGGTTTCATAGCATTTGGCAAGACGAAACTCTTTCCCTTGAAATGTAGAAGCATTCTTGGCAGTAATCCTCAGTGTGGGCTGCTCTCAGCAGCAGAGAGTGTCATGCAAGGAAGAGAGAGCAGAAGCCTCAATTGAAAGTCTTCTGGTAAGATGTTTTTCTGTATGTGGTCCCCACTCTTCAGGAGTCCCTATGGCAACCAACACTTTGGTCCTCAGTAATGACCCATGTCTGATCCTTCCCCTGCAGTGTAGACTCATTTGCAAGAGGTACAAAAGTGAGACGTGGTGTATGGAGCCTGCCACTCCTAATTATTGCTGTTTTCCTATTTTTGTCCCTATCTAGTTAGTCCTGGAAGGTGAAGAGGAGATGGGGCACAATGCAGAACAGAATGGGCACCTAACATCTGAAATATTTAAATCTTCTTTACATAGATCACCACTTGAAGATTTATTTTAATTCTTTAACCTTTATATAGCAGTGGTTTTAACAAGCAGAGGTCTTCAACCCTGCCTTTACATTGAGAGGAGTTGTGTATGTGCATGTCTGCGCTTGCTGTGGGGAGGGGCCTAACAATGCTGATTTCAAGGAGGCCTTATTTCAGATCTGTTGAGTCAGAATAGCTGGCAGTGGGACCTGGGCATTTGTATTTTAATACAAATACAAAAACTTCTGGAGGAGAGCAGGGGTATTATGAAATGTCAGGGTATTAATATTTGGAGGACAATTGCTGAACATGATTGGAAGCTTAACACACTGCATGCTAGCAGTCTGACAGGTTGCTGGAGACATGAGAAATATAACTCAAATGGAGCTGCAGACTACAAATTCTTTTAAATGACAGGTAAATTCAGGCACATTGAAGAAAACAATATTGTTTGACAATCTGCTTAAATACCTTAATAGATTACAATCACTGCTTCTTGGATGAGACCTTGAGGCCAGTGGTTCTCAAACTTGAGTGTGTATCAGAATCATCTGGAAGGCTTGAAAGCTCAGCGTTTCTGATTCAGTAGATCTATAGTGCAGTCCTGGGATTTCCATTTCATGCAACTTCCCAGGTAAGTTGTGTGCTGTGGCTGTTGCTTCTAGTGTGGGCTTTGGTCTTGGAAAAACACTGCTTGAGGGAATAGCTTAGGAGAAGTATATTTGTCCGTCACATGTGTCCATTGGTTTGGTCAGATGCATCTTCTAGTAGAGTAATTGTGGTCCTTCTTAACAGTTATGGGTTAGAAAGTGGGTTAGAAAATAGGATACTGGGGGCTTCGGACCTGAAAGTCCTCAGTGATAAGAAAGGGAATGGGTGTCATTTCTGAAGTCCATTTGTAAATCAGCTGTTCAGAGCAGGAAGTGTTTTTTTCTTCAAAGGAGGATTGCCTTGTGCTAATGTTCAGATTATATGTATCAACTAATGGTAACTAGTTTTATATCTATCAACTAATTATAACTAGTTTTACTACATTTGATTCTTTACCTTTAAGAGTATACAAGTTGATTTTTATAGAGATTGTTGGAGATTTATCTTTGAGCTCAAGGAGATTAGACTAAGTCTGTCCATATTTGTTACAAAGATATTCCTGATCATGGATAAACTCAACTCCAAGTGAAAAATTATCATCATTTTTTTTTAAGTTAGAAGCAATTACCTTTGAAATATGCTTGTAAGATAAATTGTTTATATACTCACTGCTCCCAACTCCAGAATTGAGGTTAAGGAGAATGGCAATATTTGTTTAGCAGAAATTAGAAAGCCTAAAATTGATATTGAATATTTGAGAATAGTCCCCTGCAAATGTTTTTGGGAGGAAGGGTTCCAGTTATTATTTCAATATCTTTAAAACATATTACTTAAATTTTCTATGTATTTTGCAGCAGTGTTGGCTTTCCATAATTTTTAGGTAATTTAACCATTTAATCTTGGCCATCGTCTTGATTAGAGTATACTTGAGTGTTGCATGGAGGAGGTCATCTAAAGAAAATGACTGCTGGTTGACCTCTGATCTGGACCCAGGCAGACATTATCCCCGAATCCATGGGATGTTTGTTCCGCCCAATATGAGCACAGCAGGAGCCAGTTTAAGCACGTAGTCATGAGAGTAACGTGTTATTGAGACCACCTGGATGGACTATGTCAGCAAATCCAATTAAGGCCTCTATATAAGCTCTGTAAGAGTGCAGTGGATGGTTATGAAGGTCTGCTCATCTTGCAGTGTTCAGGGTGAGTTTGTTTATTAAAACTTCCCCTTTTTTGTTCTGGGGTGGCGCTTTTTTCAGTCTCTTGTTTTAAATGTATGGGGACCAGTTTTAGATGTACCTGGGAAGCTTCTGAGAGTGTGACCCAAATATTGGAAAGCAGGTTGGGCAACCAGGAGATCGGAGGAAAGCGTTTTGGAAAAGAGGCATCTGCAGGGGAAATCATGAGTTGTACATCAACCTCTTTGTGGGGAGGGGTGGCTTGTGTGTTAGATGATTGTGGACTGCTGTACGAATATGGGGACACCCTGAAAACACTCTATGGCTTGGTATACTTGTTTGAGGACCCAATGTGCATTGGCAGAGAGGGGAAATAAGCAGCTGGAGCAGTGGGCTGGCCTCTACAGGGGGTAGTTCAGTTGGTCACTGATTCTAGTTAGGGGTTAAAGCTCTGTTAGAAAGTTCGGAGAAGAGCTGAGGAGAAAGTTCGGAGAAAGATATGTGGATGTCCACTACTCGGCCAGCTTTGGGGCTGGCAGACCAGGTGGGTGAGCAGGATTATAAATTGAATTCCTGAAGGTACTGAATTGCGAATCTGTTTGGGGTGCACAAGATGCCAGGAATTAAGGTCCCAGTACTTGTGACAAAGCTTCTTTGGACGCTAAGAGGTGGAATCCTTAGACAAGTGAGGGGCACAAAGAGGAAAATGTTGTGGTAAGTGATAGTGTTTCAGAGAAAATACCCAATGTATTTGATGTGTAATACTGAGGAAAAGGAAAGCACAGTAACAACCCGAACCAGTTGGCCAGCCCCCAATCAGGAAGCACACCCTTGCCTCCAGCAGCCTGCCTACTGTTAGGGGGGTGTTTAGGGAACTCCCGTCCTTGAAGATTGAGTCTTTTCTGCAGGCATTGTTAAACCAATGGCTGGGGTGGGGTGTGGGGGAGCTCCCTGGACAAGAAGCAGAAAAAAGTCTATAGAGGAGGGAATGTAAATTCTTCTGAAGGACTTTGGAAGGAGACCAGCCATCTATGTTCCTGTCTTTGAAGGCTCCATTTGGGTCTAATTGACTGCAATTTCAATGCTGAAAGCTAGGATACTCCAGGCACCTGGTATGGGATGCTTATATCCAGCCTGAGCCATCATGAGATCTAGGTTGTCAGGAGATGAATTGCAGATGGAGGGAAAACAGATGCTTACTGAGTATGGGCTAATGGAAAGACTTCAGACAACAGGACCTGAAAAAACTAAAGGCAATTTTGATCAGCTATAAAGGGTCCAATAAAGGTAGCCCAGAAACAAATGGGTTTTAACCCCATGGTGCTGGGAGATCTACCATCCCTGATGCTCTGTCCGCTCAAGCAGATCCTTAGGGATACAGTCCCATCCATGGTGGGCGATTCCTAAACCCCAGGTAGAGGATAAAAGCTAAAATTGATTCCATGTGAGGGTCTTTTGCGCTCTTAACTGCTCTTTGAGAAATAACAGCAAAGGCTTTACTTGATGCTGTAGCTGAATGTACTGTAATACTTGGTAACCTTCAGAAATGTTCTGGCCTCCTTAATGTCATCAGTGGTTATGGAGGATATCCTATTGGAATCTGGAAGGTCCTTTTGACAGTGCAAATCGGGAGTCTTCACCCATAAGAATGAAGTTTCTCTTTTTTCAGTTCCAGGCAGCATATTGGGCATATGGCTAGGTTTTATAGGTTAACTACAAAATCCCACTCTACAAGTCTCTGAATTCTGCCTCCAGGTAAGGTTAACCCAACCAGAAAATCCAAAGTAGTAACCCATAAGTTGACCACCCTGACAATAAAACAAAACAAAATAAACATAAACAGGAACAGTTGTATAATACAAGTTACCTCAAAACATAAAAAGAACAGATTTAAGAACCACATGGGGGGATATTATACAGACTATCTGTAGTGCTTTTAATAGTTTTCTATGCCCAATAAAACCATCTTAGGAGTGTACCATGCAATACTAGACTGTGTAAATGGTATGTTTAGGTGTTTTCTGGATTGCTGAATCATAGACTTAACTTGGCTTCATATGAGAGGAACAACAATGAACTTTTGAAAGGCTTCTTCAGGTTGATCTGCACTGCTCCTTAATATGTCATGGAATGGTCAAGATCTATCCTGTGATGCTTCCTGATACCTGTACAGTGGGCTCATTACACTGATGATAAATTAACCTGTGAAGACTGCCTCTGTTACAGGATGTTCTATAGTTTCTGTGTGAACAACAAGACCAATGGAGAACCCACAGAATATTCAAGGCCCAGGTACTTCTCTAAAGTTTTTGAGAGTCATTCAGTTGGGTGAGATACATACCACTTTAGAAGCTATGATTGACAAAATGCTAGCCTATCCAACTCCTAAGAAAGTAAAACAGATACAAACCTTCGTGGGTGTTTGGGGGACTTATATTTGCTACCTGGCACAGTATCTCCATCCCTTAAACTGCCTGCTAAAGAAAGGGCACATAAGGGATGAGGGATCAGATTAGCAAGGTGCCTTTGAAAGATAAAAGTGATAATGAAGCATATTGAAGTTCTGGGCATCTCTCAAACAGGGCTTCCATCGGGCTTTGATACCTCTCTGACCCTATACGTATGAGTTGGGCACTGTGGCAGCAACAATAGGAGAGCATACTTGTAGGACTTTTGGTCTCAGCTGGGGAATGTGCCAGAAAATTAGCATACCCCCTATAGAGCAACAGCTTCTAGCAATGTACATAGCACTACTCCAGGTAGATCTTTCATGAAGTAACAGCATACCATGGCAAGAACATTCCTTCTTAAAGTTTGGGTTGAAAATCTATTCTATCAATCACCTCTGTCATGGCTCAAACCCATTTTTGAGTGAACTGTCTGTTGGCAATGGAGAAACACCCAGTACTTCAGTTCAGCATCTCTGGAAATAGAGGTGCTACTGGACCCTATAGAGTGTGTTCTTCCCACCTCATTGCTATGGTGGCCTATAGGGAGAATGGGGGAGTAATTCCTGATGAATGGTATATAGATGGTTCTAGTCAGGACAACCCAAGCCCCTGGACTGCAGTTATCTCAGACTGGCACTATCTGGATGGAAAAGGAATGAGCTTCCCCAGAGCATGGGTGAATTAAGAGTGGTTTAACTGGTGATTACCCTTGATCCTGGGTATCAACTGCATTGGATTGTGCTAGAAGGATTAAACTTATGGCTTGGAGAGTGGGAACTGGAGGGAAAAATCATAATGAATAAGCCCTTATAGGATCTGGATATGTGGAGAAACATTTGGGAGCACCTGCAAGAGCCTGAGGCATGTCCCACTATTATCTACCCCTGGTTTTTAAGGTCCTGACAACCTCTGGCAATGAAGAAGCTGATGGCCTAGCTTAGATATGAGCTCTAGCAACTGGCTTTTGAGTATGTACTGCAAACTTGGCACAAAGGAAAAAGAGTCACTGTAGCACTCAGGTGCTTTTGTGTTTTACCAAAGATGCCACTTGCTCCTGAAATAAAACAGATGCCACTTGCTCCTGAAATAAAACAGCTTGGCTAATGTAATAAAGGCATGTCCGAGGCTTTCTAGATAATACCTGAAGACACCAGCAAAGGAGTCTGGGCCTACCCATAGGAGTTCCCAATTGGAAATTGTCAGTTAGAGGATATTGCCAACCTCTTCGGAGTAAAGTTTCTAAATATGACTTCGTTTGTGTGGATACTATGTCTGGCCTAATCCTAGCTTTCCCCCATGGGTGTGCAAACCAGGCTGCTACTATTTGGAGATAGGAGAAACTGAGTAATATCGATACCCTTGTGGAATAGAAGGTGGTCAGGGATCATATTTCATAGGTCTAGAAAACTGGGTGAAAGAATAGCACATGGAATGGAGGTTCTCTCTCCCCTGTGGCTTGTAAGGAAAAGTGTTGGTGGAAAGGAAAAATGGAATACTAAAGCAAAGATTAGATTACTAACAGGTAAAATTTGGATGCATGGACTACAGTACTTTCCCAGGCTTCACAACGTTTGAATGATCAACGGGTAGGGTCTGTTGCCTCATCTTCCTGGATGAGATGGTCAACACTGCAAAAGTATCCAAGTTATGAGAGACTCCTATTGCTCTGACTCTGATTGTATGTATGTATGTATGTATGTATGTATGTATGTATATATATATATATAACCAGGTCTAATTTCTAAAGCAGAAGCCATGTTAATATATAATTATCAGGCCCTAAGTGACCTTGTCAAGTTCCTATAAAATATGGCTGTTCAACCTTAGAATTCAGAGTCTTGGGGTTCAGGTCACAGAACGGGCCCACTTGTATACATGGCAAAGGAATGAGTTCAGCTGTTTGGTATGTGCGTACCTGCTCCTGTCTATCTTGTCAGGATTGCTATGGTGGGTTGGAGGGCTCTAAGGTGTATATTAAGGAAGGGAAAAACTAGGAATAGTACACTATTCTTTATCTGGTTTTATTAACGGTATGTGCCATAGGCTAAGTTTCATGATCACTATCAACACATGGTCACTTTTTGAGTCAAATTACACAGACAGCCCATAAGACTGGTGACTGAAAGGTCCTAAAAGTACCACCATTGAAGCCATAGTTGTCAATGTTCAGATTTGGGATGGGTTCTTGTGGCTTAACTTTGGGTTATGGATATTTGAGCTGTAGGCACTGTAGTATCCAAATGGGATGGCATATCAGTAAGGATGCCAGATTGCTCTTGAAATACAGTGACATGGTTAATGGAGTAATAACATTTCTGGCATGTCCTAAATAATGCCTAAGCTAACTACAAAGGAGTCTCATAATATTCACTGCATTTTCCATCAGGTGAAGGATTGTCAAATTGATTACACTGGCCCCTTTCCTCTGAGTATTCTAAATTTGTCTTAGTTTGTGTGGACCCTGTATCTGGCCCAACCAAATTCTCACCAGTTGCCATCCATTAAGGGATTAGAGAAGCAGAATAGCATGTACAGATATTCTGGTTGAGTAGACAATGATCGGGGGTCACCTTTCAAAAATAATGATCTGTAAGTCTGGAACAAAAGAATATGACCTTTAATGAAGGTTCTATTTCTCCCGTAATGTACAGGCAATAGGACTGATAGAAAGGAAAAAGAATACTGAAGCAAGTAGATTACATTCCTTTTTTTTTTTTTTAAGATTTTATTTTATTTCTTTATTTGAGAGAAAGAGTGAGATAGAGCATGAGAGGGGAGGTGAGGGACAAAGGGAGAAGCAGACCCCCCACAAAGCAGGGAGCCTGACATGGGTTTGATCCCAGTACTCCAGGATCATGACCTGACTTGAAGGCAGCTGCTTAACTGACTGAGCCACCCAGGCACCCCAGTAGACTGCATTCCTAACTGGTAAAACTGCTTTGGCTGGGTAGGCTGAAGTAATACTTCAGGCTTTAGTACTTCTGGATGATCCTGCAGTAAGGCCTATTACTCCATCTCTTATGGGGTTGCCAAGACAACCAACACTGAAACAGTATGGAAGTCGCTGAGACTGCCATTGTCCTGTCTCTTACTGTGGATCAGTCTTCGATGCTGCTCAGAATATCAAGCCCTATCATGACTTGGAAAGGTGTTATCTACTAGAATTTGCAATGGAATATCCCACCCTTATAGAGGAGTTATTTTATACTGTTGGGGGAAGGGGAATAACTTACTTGCTTTGGGATCTTGCTTTCTTGCTATAGGCTAAACCTGTTGATATTCACTGTACTTGAACTGGAACACACAGCCTTGTAGGAGAGGAAGAGATGGGAATCCTGGTCTGGTGTATCCCAGCCCTAATCCATCTGTACACCAGTGATAGTGCCACCTCTCCCTGCTCAACATATATGTACAGTCAGGTCACATTGCTAAAGATGTAGCCACAGTAACATCTAAGGATTACATTATAAGTGGAATTCTTCTATAAGGGGAAGACTTTGCTATACAAGTTTCTACTAGATAGATCTTTTTGACCTTAGACTTCTGTTACTGTGGATATGGTCATAGGATGGGCGCTTGATGGAAATACCTTTCTACAATGGGCTTATTTATATGCCTGTCAAAGAAATCAATCCAGCTA
>NC_081568.1:91407898-91471614 GCF_022355385.1 Mustela nigripes
GCTGTATATAGTTTCAGTTGTCAGGCGGACGCTCATCTGTTCCAAAAGGTCTCGTCCCCAGAGGGAAATAGGAATATTGCAGACATAGGGCTGAAAAGTTCCCCTAAGGCCTTCGTCATCCTCCCACTCAAGGGTAGCTGCGCTTTGATCAGGACTTTGAGCGATTCCTAAACCCCTGAGTGTTTGTTTTGCTTGTGTTAGGGGCCATCTCGGAGGCCACTCTTGTTGGCTGAAGATGCTCTTATCGGCGCCCATATCCAGTAACCCTAAAAATTTCCTTTCTTGCACCTTGAGGGTAATTATGGGCCTATCAGTCATATCCAGGGTCAGGCATGTTAGGTCAACTCCCGTAGACCCCAAACCTCTCGTACCTTTTTCTTTTCCTTTACTGGGAAAGGCTTCATGATGGCTAGGGAGTATGAGAAGTTGAGCTATCTGATCTCCTGGGCTAATTGCAGTAACTCCCCTTGGTGAAGACACCAGTATCTTTATCTCTCCCTCATAATCTGAATCTATTACCCCAGGGTGAACTATCAGACCTTTGAGATAAGTGGAGCTTCAGCCAAGTAATAAACCTACAGTACCATGAGGGGGGCCCCCTCTTAGATCGGAGGCCAATGCTTAAATGCCCATCTCCGGAGTTAGGACCATTCGGGCAGCTGCTCTGATATCGAGCCTTGCTGATCCAGAGGTTGCGCGCCTTTCTCCGAGGGAGGATACCATGTCCTGGGCATTTGCGTTAGTGCCCCATAAATTTGTGTTGGGCCCCGGGGCATGGGGCCCTGCTTCCCGTTTTTTGAGTAATTGGATTGAATCCAGTTATTCGGCGGCAGGGGATTTCCTTGAATATCTTTTTGGGACCTACATTCATTAGCCCAATGATTCCCTTTATGGCAACGAGGGCATAACCCAGGTGCGGGCTTGACTGGTCTAGGAGGTCCTTTACCCTTTGGACAATCCCTCTTAAGATGACCGTCCCTTCCACAAAGGAAACAAGCCTTGGAAGAACTCCTGGTTCCTCCATTGAAACTTCTTATCCCTTGGGCTACTGCTGCTGCCACAACTTGGCCGTGAACAACTGTATCAGTGATGTCTCGACACACTTTAATATATGTAATCAGGTCCTTAGACTTCCAAGGGAGGATAGCCTCTTTACACCATTTATTTGCTTGTTCATAGGCTAATTGTTTAACAAGGGGCATTGCTTGTTCCACATCCCCAAATATGCACCTTGCTACTTGGAGCAGACGATCTACAAAGTCAGCATAGGGTTCATTAGGCCCCTGCAACACCTTGGAAAGTTGTCCCTGCAAATCGCCAGAACCCTGTATGGTCTTCTAAGCCCTAGTGGCTACAGCTGCTATCTGTACATACACCCCTGGGGGGTACCCAATCTGATTGTTTTGTCCCACAAATTGACTTCCTCCCATGAGCATGTCAATATTCCAGTGGGGATTCCCTGACACGGCGTTATGCTGGGCAGTTTCTGAGCTACACTCTTGCCAAGCAGTTTTCCATATCGAGTATTGTCCACCAGACAGAGTTGCTTTTGCCATGTTAGTCCAATCGTCTGGGGTAAGGTTCATGCTACCGACTGCTTCCAAAAGTGAAAGTGTATAAGCAGCCTGTGGCCCATAAGTAGTGACTGCTTCCTTAAACTGTTTAATAAGTTTGAAGTCTAGTGGTTGATGAAACCTCTGTTGATTTTGATCTTCTAACACTGGGTATGCAAGAGGGGAGGGTTTAGTAAAGTCCGTAATGTCCCTCCATCCTTCATTTCTACATTCTGGACAACCGCATGCCCCTCGGGAGCATGAAGTGTTATATGGTGGCGGCCATTCTGCAGGTGGCGCTATAGGCCTACATTCAGGGGTACGAATTCTTGACCGTCTGACAGAGGGCGCTAGGGAGTCATATTTTTTCCCAGCTTCTTTGTATGTCTTTCCCTTTAAAGGTTCGTTAGGGACTTCCTCTTTTAATTTTAAGTGTGTCATGGCTTCCCCAAGCTCACCTTCAGAGGAGCTCTCCTCTGAATTTTCTCCCCCTCTGCTAGATCCTGCCTTAGAGGCTTCTCTGACCTGCTCCTCGATAACATTTTTAACCGTTTTATGGTTAGAGTCTAGCGGAGTGCCGTTAGCCTTAAGCACCTCTGTCAGCAATCCTCCCATCTTAGTAAACTTTGATCCCATTATTTCTTGTCCTATGCCTAGGAACCCTTTTACTTCTCGTCCTATACTTAGGAACTTTCTCACTTCTCGTCCTATACTTAGGAACTTTCTTATCTGAAATTTTGTGCACACTTACCGGATCGTTGCGTTCACTGAGAACTCCTTGGTGTAGGTTTCGGGTTTCCCGGGTTTCGGCACCACTTGTCGCTCTCGCCAGCAAGAACGACCAGGAGACCTCAGCGAAGCAAGCTTTATTTCTGTGTAGCTGTTGGGATCTCCCTCCCCCGCCCGTGCATGTCTATATATACCAAGGTTGCACAACCAATCACTCGCAGCCACATAGATACAAAATCCTAAGTGCCGCCTACTGGCTCACATCCAGCCGCCATCTTAATGGCGTGTTTACTTTCGGGCACCAAAAAAGTCGTGTGGCGCCTGGGGCCCCCCCGCGGGCCCAGCCAGAGCAGCTCCGCACCGTCGCCACCCGGCAGCGGCGACGGCTTGAGGCAGCGGCGGCTGAGGCAACGAGCGGGCACGGCGGAGCTCAGAAGCATCACCGCGCATGCGCTACAAGCCGCTTGGGCACTGACACTCTCCTGTATCATTCCTGATTTTATTTATTTGCATCCTTTCTCTTTTCTTTTTGATATGTCTGGCCAGGGGTTTGTCAATCTTACTATTTCTTTCACAGAATCAGCTCCTAGTTTCGTTGATTTGTTCTACTGTTTTTCTGGTATCTATTTCATTGATTTCTGCTCTGATCTTTATTATCTCTCTTCTCCTGCTGGGCTTGGGCTTTATTTGCTGTTCTTCCTCCAGCTCCTTTAGGTGTAGGGTTAGGTTGCGTACTTCAGACCTTTCCTGTTTCTTGAGAAAGGCTTGTATCACTATATGCTTTCCTGTCAGGACTGCCTTTGCTGCATCCCAAAGGTTTTGAACAGTTATGTTTTCATTTTCATTTGTTTCCATGAATTTTTTAAATTATTCTCCAATTTCCTGGTTGACTCATTCATTCCTTAGTAGGATGCTCTTTAGCCTCCATGTATTGAGTTCTTTCCAACTTACCTCATGTGATTGAGTTCAGAGCATTTTGGTCTGAAAATATTCAGGGAATGAGTCCAATCTTTTGGTACTGGTTGAGACCTGATTTGTGACAAAGGATGTGATCTATTCTGGAGGATGTTCCATGTGCATTAGGGAAGAATGTGTATTTTGTTGCTTTGGGATGGAATGTTCTGAATATATCTGTGATGTCCATCTGGTTCAGTGTGTCATTTAAAGCTTTTATTTCCTTGTTGATCTTTTGCTTGGATGATCTGTCCATTTCAGTGAGAGGAGTGTTAAAGTCCCCTACTATTACTGTATTATTGTCAATGTGTTTCTTTGATTTTGTTTTTTTGTTATTATTGTTGTTGTTTTTGGTTTTTATAATTGGCTGCTCCCATGTTAGGGGTGTAGATATTTAAAATTGTTAGATCTTCTTGTTGGACAGACCCTTTAAGTATGATATAGTGTCCTTCCTCATCTCTTATTATAGTCTTTGGCTTAAAATCTAATTTATCTGATATAAGGATAGCCACCCCAGCTTTCTTTTGATGTCCATTAGCATGGTAAATTGTTTTCTACCCCCTCACTTTAAATCTGGAGGTGTCTTTAGGTCTAAAATGAGTTTCTTGCAGGCAGTATATCAATCGATCTTGTTTTTTTAATTCATTCTGATACTCTGTGTCTTTTTATTGGGGCATTTAGCCCATTTACATTCAGGGTAACTATTGAAAGATATGAATTTAGTGCCATTGTCTTTCCTGTAAGGTGCCTGTACCTGTAAGGTGCCTGTACCATTTATTGTCTCTGTTCATTTCCAGTCTATTACTTTTAGGTTCTCTCTTTGCTTGGAGAACCCCTTTTAATATTTCCTGTAGGACTGGTTTGGTGTTTGTAAATTATTTTAGTTTTTGTTTGTCCTGGAAGCTTTTTATCTCTCCTATTTTTAGTGACAGCCTAACTGTATATAGTATTCTTGTCTGCATATTTTTCCTCATTTAGTGCTCTGAATATTTCATGCCAGTCCTTTCCAGCCTGCTAGGTCTCTGTGGATAGGTCTGCTTCCAATCTAATACTTCTACCATTGTACATTACAGACTTCTTGTCCTGAGCTGCTTTCAGGATTTTCTCTTTGTCACTAAGACTTGTAAGTTTTACTTTTAGATGATGGGGTGTGGACCTATTTTTATTGATTTTAAGGGGGTTCTCCATGCCTGCTGGATTTTGAGGCTTGTTCCCTTCAACAAATTAGGGAAATTCTCTGCTGTAATTTGCTCCTGTATACCTTCTGCCCTCTCTCTCTTTCTTCTTCTTCTGGGATCCCAATTATTTTAATACTGTTTTGTTTTTTGTTATCACTTATATCTTGAATTCTCCCCTCATGGTCCTGTAGTTGTTTAATCTCTGTTTTTCTGAGCTGCTTTATTCTGCATATTTTGGTCTTTTATATCACTAATTATTATTCTGCTTCATTTATCCTAGTAGTATGAGCCTCTATTTTTCATTGCACCTCATTAATAGCCTTTTTTATTTCAACTTGGTTAGATTTTAGTTGTTTTATTTCTCCAGATAGTGATTCTCTAGTATCTTCTATGTTTTTTTCAAACACAGCTAGTATCTTTATAATCATCATTCTTAACTCCAGTTCTGACATATTACTCATGTCTGTATTAAGTCCCTTGCAGTAAGTACTGCCTCTTGTTGTTCTGGTTTTTTGAGATGAGTTTTTCCACCCTCTCATTTTGTCCAGACAAGAATAGATGAATGAGAGAACAAACTGCTAAAAGGGAAACCCCAACCCCCAAGAAATATACACTAAACAAATCAGAAGTGACCCAAATCTCAGCAGAAAAGAAAGGGGGAAAAAAGTATAATTAGAGTGTTGAACAGAACAGAGTCACACATTTTATTTTGGATGTATTTAGTCTTTTGAAAGAAACTGTCTCCCAAAATTTTAACGAAGAAAGACTTATATGTACACTAAAAATAAAGTTAAATGCAATGAAGGCATAGAATATAAAAATAAAAATTTAAAAAGATTTCAGACAAGATATTGATAAGATAAAATGTTGGTTAAAATAAGAAAAGGGAAAAATTAAAAAACAAATAGAAAAAAATAAGGAAAATAAAATAAAATTTAAATTTGAAAGACTAAAGAATCATGGGGGAAAAACCATGAATTCTATGTGCTGTATTCCTGTAGCTCTGAAGTTTTGCAGTTCTCATTGATTTGTTAAACTTGGTCTTGGCTGGATGTTCTTGCTGATCTTCTGGGGGTGGGGCCTGTTGTGGTGATTCTCAAATGTCTTTGCCCAAGGTGGAATTGTACCACCCTTGCCAGGGGCCAGGCTAAGTAATCTGCTTGGGTTTGCTTTTGGGAGCTTTTGTTCCCTGAATAGTTTCCATAGAACTTTGGAGGAGGAGAATGCAAATGGCAGCCTCTCAGTCTCTGACCCAGATGAGCCAAGAGCTCGGGGCCCCACTCTGAAGTGCACCCTCAGAAAAAAGTAGTCAGTCATGCCTGTCTCCCTGGTCTCTAGCCACATTCCATGCTCACTTGGCCTGTGACCGAGTGTTTCTATCTCTGGCACACAGCTCCATTTGGAGTCTCCAAACCCAGCAGATTGCTGCAGTGCACTCCTGCACTGTTCCTCCCGGTGGAGGATGTGGGGCATCTCCCCAAATCTGCCATTTGTGGGGTCCTTGCTTGAAGAACTATGGTCTGACTATGCAGGGGATCACAGTTAATGGCAACCATGACCTGAGAGCCTGTTGCTCAGCTCCATCTTTACAGCTGACTTCCCTGCTCCGATTGTTACCTGGGAGCTCTGCCACACTCAGGTACCCCAGGTCTTTCTGTGACCCTGAGGGTCCTGAGACCACATTGTCACAGTGAGGGTTCCACCCCCTGCTTAGCCACTAGAGTGACGTCCCTCAGTGGAGCAGATCTGAAAGCCCTGATTTTGTGCTCCATTGCTCTCTCACTTATTGGGAGCTATCTAGCCAGTTTTCCATTTTAATTTTTTTAATTTGTATTTTGCCTTGTTTTTGTTTTGTTTGTTTTTGTTTTTTTAAGATGGGGGAGGGACAGAGGGTGAAGGAGAGAGAATCTTAAGCAGGCTCCATGCACAGTGTAGAGCCTGATGCAGGGTGCAGTCTCACAACCCTAAGATCATGACCTGAGCCAAAATCAAGAGTCAGATGCTTAACTGCTTAACAGACTGAGCTACCCAGGAAACTCCTTTTCTGCTTTTTTTTTCTTTATAGATCAACTTTGGCAGAGGCCCATTTTACTTAGATTGTGACTTTTTTCTTGAACTATAAGTGATACTTAGTGGCATTATTTGAAAAATCAATTTGGGAGGTTCCCTGTTCTCATTTTGTTGCATTCTGGTCAAATAAGATTTTTTAAAGATTTTATTTATTTATAGGAGAGTGAATGAGAGAGACCATGAGGAGAGGGGAGGGCAGAGGGAGGAGGAGGCTCCTCACTGAGCAGGGAGCAGGGAAAGAGACTCTATCCTAGCACCCTGGGATCATGACCTGAGCTAAAGGCATGCTTAACAGACTAAGCCTCCCAAGTGCACCAAAGAAGATGCCATATTATTTGTTGAGGTTGACTTTGAGATCTTGTGGTGGCCATGTTTTATAGGTATTTTATACATGTTTATGGAGAATGTATATTTTCTGTTAGATGAGTGATCTTAAATATTAACATTATATCATGCTTTATAACTGCGATATTTAAAAATTTTTTTGTACTGTAATGTACTATTCAGAAGTGTGTCAGTCTCTTTCATTATAATTGTCAGTTTGTCAACTATTTCTTATATTCTGTTAAGTTTTTATTAAAGGCTATGGTTTTTTTTTTCTTTGTCACTATGATTTATTGAGCTATTTATAAAGATTGTCAAAGAATATTATTTTTTACAATGTGCTTGAATTTACCTGTCATTTTAAGGAATTTGTAGTCTGCAACCTCAATTGAATTGACATTTCCATGCCTCCAGCAAAGTGTCAGACTGACAGGAATCAGCTTGGTGAGCTTCCTATTATGCTCAGCAGTTGTCCTTTAAATAATAATATCTTGACAACTGAGGATGCTTCTACTTTTCCTTTCCAGATGTTAATGAGGATCTCTATAAAAATATGATCTTATATTACCCCTATTTCTATCTAAACTTGAAATTTAGTTCTCCTTCAGTAGCTTTTTTTCCTTTTCTCAGGAACTTTGAGATGGGACCGAGATGGATTTGCCAGTCAAATTTGAGACTGTGGGGCTACACTGTGTGAGATACAGGTAAGCTCCTGTGCTAGGAGTACATTATGTCTGCTGTAGACCATGTACTTTCCAAGTAAGAGAACAGTCCTGGAACCTCCAGGCTCTTTTTTTTTTTTTTCCCCAGCTATATATTGTTGATATGGGTCTACTTAATAGCCTATATTAGAGCTCCAAATTGCAAAGAGAATTAACTTTTTGGTTTTGGTTTTTTAATCTCCTGAAGTACATCATGTGGTATTGTTCACCCTTTGAAATTCAATGTTCGGGTCTTTCAGGTTGCTTTAGTTAAGTTTGTGCTTCTGCGTTCGTGGAGTAATGGTATGGATGAATTTTAATATTGAGAGCCTATATGTTTTTTGGATTTTTTTTTTAATTTTAAATTTTAAATAGGTCAGAAAAAAAACATTTGGAGATTTTATATACTAGTTTCAGTATTGGTAGGAATTAAAAAGGATTGGTTACTTTATATGTAATAAAGGAGTCTTTATAAAGGGATAATAGACTACAATGTGGTAGATATGGTGCTCTATGTGTGGTCAAATGCTGTTACAAATCAGAGGCTTAATTCTCCCTGCTGAAAATCAGAGATAATTCTTTCTCCTTCTTCTGACAGTATTAGTATTTACTTGAGAAAATTTGTAAGTTGTTTCTCTCTTTGAAATGTATGTATGTCTTTTAAAAAGCTCAGCAAGATTCTTGCTCACTTTAAAACCCAGGAGTGTCTGGGAGCCATTTCTGTAACATGGAATTATCAAGGAATATGGTGCCCCTATTTCCTAGTTTCCATGAGAGGTTCAGAGGCTAATCTCAGTGGGTACATTGCTCCAGGTTGCACTACCATCTCCTGTTAGAGAGATCTGAGAAGTTTATTTTCCCTTTGGATAAATCTAATTAGCAAGCCCCAATGGCCACCCCAATTACCAGGTGAATTTGGGATGAATTTATTCACAACACACAGTGCTATAAAATCCTCTCACTTGAGGACTAGTTATTTTTCATTTTGAACATATGTGTAATGGGTTGTCTGCTTGGCTATATAAAAGGGTGAGATTTCCTGCTATCTTTGCAATTTCTTAGCAGACTGATTCTGCACAGCATATTCTGGCTGGATGTTTTATTCAATAATAAAACTTTTCTTTCAACATTTGTGAGAAGTTTTCTGGGTTGGCAGGAGATTTTGTTTTTGATTATTTTTTTCCAATACATATCTGCTATATTTGCATGTCCTAAATAGGTTAATCCTCTGCGATATGCATTTTTATGTCAATGCTTTGGAATAGGGAGCTCAAGTTCAGATACAGTCAATTACTGAAGTTCATACAACTTGAACATGAAGAACAGAATTTGAAACTAGTTTTGTCTGTTCCCACAGTCCTTTATTACATCATACCTCATTTTTCACAAATGAATCTATCACTTAATTATTAACTGTTACCATATTGCATTCAGTAACATTGACTTATTGTTGACTTGAGAATTATAAAGGTTTAATTGCTCAATTTATTCCACTCACTGACTCAGGTCTCTAAGTGAAGCCAGATTTCTTTCTTTACACCTGGACCAAAAGCTCTGTAGCAACACTCCTCAATATTATCATATGTGGTAGTAACTAAGCATACTTCTCTCCAGAAGAATGAATTCAAGTTCTTTATTTAAAGTATGTAGAGCCCAAAGCAACCACAAACTTTGGCAATACTATTTGTTTAAATAAATCTCTCAAAAAAAGAAATTGTTCTTAACCTGCTTTAGCAGTGTAAACACACCAAAATTGAGTACCTGGAGTTTTGTTTGCCTTGCCTCAAGTTTGGCAGTCAAATATTGCTATGCCATTGGAAGTACTCAAAAAATAAAAAAGCGTTTCCTGACTAAAGAAATCACTGTAAAAAACAAACACTAATGTTTACGATGTAACATTCTTAAGTTATACATAATTAATTTAAAATTAAGCTAGTACTTACATTTTTTGTATTTTTTTGTTACTCCCAATACGTTTCTCTTTGTGACACAATTCTAATTTTTTCCAAAGATCGATGTTCTTAGAGTGATACAAATTCAGAATGTTGAGGCATATTTGCTGCTGCTTGCAGTTTTCACATAAGTCCTGCAAGAGAGAGAAACTCATATTAGAGAGGGCTATTCTGCAGATGTAGATGGAACAGCACCTGCCTCAGGTGAGGTCTTCTCAAGGTGTCCTGGAAGGAGAAAGTTGCTCACAATCAAGAAGGTGAGATCTGTAGCTACTGGCCTAGGGGTTCAAGTTCCTCATGGTCATTCATACAGAGGTATCTTTGCCAGGTTTCAGGTCCTTGCCCTTTCTCATTAGGGACCTGGTTTTGATGTAGAAGTCCTGCTGAGGTTGTGAATTCAGTCTCCCTGTAGGTGTACTACCAGGGCCATTGGAGCCTAAGCGTGATTTTTGCCACACTGGGGCATGTAGAGTGTCTCAAATGCTGCCATAAGACTTGGTGACTTTCACAGTATGCCTTGAATGGAGTGGAAAATCCACACCTATCATTTTCTTGTTGAAACTTTTAACACATTCACGAAAGACAGGTGATTGTACAGACCTTAAGATTGCCACTGACCCCAGCCTTTCAAATGCTTTCCCAACCTCATATGCCCATGCTTCACTTTTACCTGTAACTTGTTCTAAACTACCAAGGATTAGAGTGCTACACTTGTGATGCTCCTGCAGCCAGCTGTGAAGACCACCTGACCTACAAAAAGCACTTGGGTCCTGATCACCAGCTAATGTGTTGGTCACTTTCAGCAACCAATGATCCTAACCTAAGTATTCTCCCAACCTAAGGGTTTATTGTAAGGGCTGCTGTAGGGATCCTCCCAGGACCAGCTGTCTTTGAGTTTCCCAGAAAGCAGAACCTAAGACAAAAAATAGCTTCAGATATATTAGTTGAGAATGTGATTTGAGAGACCTAGATTGAGGACTTGGAAGAATAAATCAGGCAAGGAGGGAAAACCTATCCTAAGTAATATCATTGATCTAGTTACTGCTGTAGAAAATGGGGGCTCAATTCTGTTGGGGATCCTTTATAAAAATGGTGTAGATTTCACTTTGGAATTTTCTCTTTAAAACAGGAAAGAAGTTAGTATTATCTGAGATCCCCTCTGTTCATTATCTCTTGGTGCTATAACAAATGACCATGACCTAGCAGCTTAAAACAATACATTTATTATGTCATAGTTACAGGTCAGAAATGAAGGTGTTGGCAGAGCTGTAGTCTTCTTTGGGGATGATAGAAGAATCCATTTCCTTATTCACTCAGGTGGCTGACAGATAATTCATTTCTTTTTATTATTTTCAGAGGTTCCAAGTTTCTATCCAATATCATTCCTTTAAACCCTGAATAATTTCCTTTAGCATTTCCTATAGTGCAGTTATGCTGCCAGGAAGCTGTCTTGGTTTCCTATTATCTGAAAATATCTTTAATTTATCTTCACTCCTGAAGGAAAGTATCCTAGAATACTAATTTGACATTTAAAAAACTATTTCATAAAGTACCATAAGGATATTTCTCACACTCTTGGTGATTTCTGCTATGAAATCAGTCATTAATTGGATTTGTGGTCCTGTAAACATAACCTGGTATTTTTTTCTTATCACTTTCAAGAGTTTCTCCTGATCTTTGGCTTTTGTCATCTTGATTGTGATGAGCCTTAACTCATGTTCTCAGTGTTTATTTTGCTTGTATGTTTCTTTAGTCAGTTCTTTTTGAAAATTTTTATATTTCATCAAAATGGGAAATTTTTCAACTGTTAAATTTTTGATGATTTTTCTACTCCATTCTAGGTCCCTGATACTAATGTAATATCAATTACCTGTATATTAGATCATTTGATAATATCTAATAAGTTGCCAAGACACTTTTTCTTTCCATCGACCTTTAATTTCTCTGTTCTTTGCCTTAGCACTTTATTTCTTCGCTGATATTTCTATTTTCTGGAAAAAATGTTTTGTTTCACTTAATTGGTGATAGTTACAAGAACCTTTTAAAAATTCTTGAATGTTCATCTCTGAGTCATACTTGACTTAATTTCTTTTTTTGTGACAATGTGTTCTATTTCTTGGTTCTCATTATGTTTGGTGATTTTGGATTGCATTCAAGAGACTGTGAGCGTGCAGATTCTGAGTTATGCTATTTTTCTGTAATGAGGGCCCTTTCCTTTCTCAGCAGGTAATTGGCTTGCTGTTCTGAACTGCAGTCTTCTATGTGGGTACAAGATATAGTCTGGATTCAGGTCTTTTGTCTTTAATTCAGGTGCTTTGAATCTGTTTTTCTCTAAGCATGTTTGGGATCAGTTGGAGTTATGGATTATGTAGGTATGGATCCCCTTTATGGACTTTACCACTTAAGAACTCCCACACTTTCTTCAGTATTTCACATTGTCCAGCTTAACTTTTTGGACTCCCTAGAGCTCATAGGGTATGAAAATTACCTTGTGAACCCCTCTCACCACTGTGTGTACCATGTTGATTGCATTTAGACTCAAGTTAAAGGCCATGAATCATGAGGGCCTACTTGTGGAGAATGCCATCTTCCCCACTCCAAGTGAGGATGTATTTTCTGTCAGACTATTTCTCCTCCAGTCCCTTCAGATAATTGCTTTTTATATGATGTCCAAGTGGTATTGCTATTTTATGCAAAGAGATCCATCTGGTAGACTAAGTTTGTCCTACTTATAAGTGAAAGTTCCAGTGTAATCTTGGCCTGGGTCATTAAGGACATAGTGGTCCTTCTTTGCTCACTGTTTCTTTCTTTTCAGAAAGAGGTAGTACTCTCCTAGCACACACAGAGAGAACATTCTTTGCAAAAGAAAGGCCCTCAAGAAAGTAAAAAAAAAAAAAAAAAAAAAAAAAAAAAAAAATTAAAAAAGGTAGACTCAAGGATTTAAAAAAAAGAAAAAAAAAGGAAAGCTCAGAGTGGTTGTAGCAGAGGGTGTGAAGGAGAAGGTGAAATATGCGGTGGAGAGGCCTGCAGGAAAGTGGTCAGGCGGTGATGGATCATGTAAGCTGTGTGTGTGTGCTAAATGTCTTCCACGTATGTCCTGTTATCTGCTCTGGAGTTTAACATGTATGGGTTCTATCAGTGGTTCCTGTGCTTCTGGTTTCTGGTTTTCCTCTGTAAATAAGGATCCCAGACAACAGATTGGAAAGAAGGAGACGAGTGTTTTCCTATGAAACCACCTTAACATAGTTTGTTCCATAGCTCATAATCCCTCCTAGTCTCAAAGAACCTTCCTCTACCCGATTCTCTGCTTTCATTCGGGGTTAACAATCATCCCAGACTTCTATACTGTCTGCAAAGTCAAGCAAGCAGGACTGTTACGGATATTATGGAATAGGGGTTTATTATAGTAATAAGGCCTCATACAATTGTTGGAGAATCTGGGGAAATAATGGCCCAGAAGGGAGAGTTGAGGATCAGGTATAAGTTGTAAATTGGCCCGTCTGATGCCCCAGTGGATGAATCTGAGCTTATCATACAATCAGGAAAGCAAGTTGTGTTCAGCTGCTGGAATGGGGTTATGGAGGAGATCTGGGGAAGTCTGAATCTAATGGTGAGCCTGTGTGTGCTGTTGGTCAGATATGTCAGCAGTTGTGAAGAAGAGCTGAATGGGGGGCAAAGACAAACTGGAACTCAACCACACCTCTATACCTGTCCTTGACCACTCTGAAACCTGTCATTGGATTGTAATGGCCAGTGCTTCACTTCTGCCTTCCACATGTCAAAATGAATTACCCTTCTGGCCAACTCTATTCCAGAACCACGCAATGAAGGAGATTCTGGAAAATGTGATTCTGGATGAGCCATACTGACCAAGTGAAATCCCACCATGGTATTTTATATGCTTTCCCTATATTGTACCCACAACCTGATAAATGATCCATTTGTAACATCTACTCAAGGTGCTATTAATTTCACTGTGCCTTATCTTTTCAGTTAGGACCCTTGATGATATACCATTTAACTGGGCTTGGGTTTATCTCAAGAAAATGGAAAACAGCTGAGTTTTAAGCATAACAGTAATGAGACGGATTTTCATGTTGAGAGGTTATTTTAGATGAAGCATATAAAGCATATAAAGAATTAAACAGAGTTGGGGTTTGTGGCAATAAATAGAATAAGGAAAATTCAGAAGCAGGGATATCAAGACCATTAGGAGTTTCTTGAAATTATCCAGTGGTGATAGAGGAAAATTTACAGATTAAAAGATACTGCTGTTAGGTGGAATAAGTGAATTTGGGTGAGTGGGAGAGGGAAGAAGAGAGGGTGAGATGGTTCCGTGCAGCTGATGTGTTACATACCACTAAGGGATATTTAGTTGTTGCCCCAGAAAATAGAAACAACAGTAAATATGAGCTGATGTGAAAAATGATGCTGTCATAAATTCAATTCTTCTGCTGTTGGTATAAGAGAAAGAGATACCTGATTACATTGAAGGTAACTTTCATCTGGCCTTAAGAACTCTATTTCACTTTAACTTAACATATTTGATAGAGTGTCCACCTCTAGGTTTCCTCCTGTCTCCTTCTTCATGACTACTGACTTGGGGAGAAAGCTTGTGGAAAACATAAGGGAGGGAGCACCTGGGGGACATGTTAACTTCCGCTGTAGGCCCTGACTGAACTTGACTACAGCCATTGCAGCAAGGCCCATCCTTGTGAAACTTCTAAGATACCCTGTTGGCACAAGCAAGGCACAATTGCTCTCCTCACTGACTGTACTCCTAAAGGCATTGTTGAACTTCACATGCTGGCTGCAATACCTTCTAATCAAGTATTTGGGTATTTTCTCCTTTCTCTCATCTAATGACACTTTTGACCTTTGTTATGATGAAAGGTCTTCTGTAGCCACCCATGGACATTTGAGAGATTCTGGGTTCTATTAATGGAGGATCAGAGAGACTTTGTTTCATTCTTGGACCATCTATTCAGACTCCTTTGTGTCCTTGATGTTCTCACTCCTGTGTCATATTCGAAGCAGTGAAGACATGTACTCCCAGCTTGAAAATGTGACAGTGCCCCACGTTTATTTTATCAATACTAAGTCTCTTTTCAAAGTCACAAGGGTTAACATTCCTTTATATCTTTCTTAGCCCCTTGTATCTTTTTCCAACCCAAACCCCACAATTTCTGTACTATTTTATGTCAGATGGGAAATTTTATTATATTGTCCACATTACCTATCATTTCAAGAGCAGTGGTTTTAGTGTATTTATAAGACTCAATGAACCAAGTAATTTTTGAGGTTAGCTGATAAAGGAAAGTCTTTCTTCCTCTACATGACCTAGTTGTTAAGACTACTAGAGACCTACATTGGGGAAATTAAATTTGCAATCAAATCTCAGCAGTCCTGTTCTTGTTTGAGGCTGTAGTTTTGAAAGCATGGTGGGCCTTCAGGTCAGTAGCTAAGGTTTCTGAAAGGCAAGGGGAATTTGATGTATAAAAATGAATCGAATGATGTGTGAATTTGTATAGAAAATGAACAGCATCAGCTGCTCATTCAGGATGATGAATGTGATCTGTCTTAGAACGTTGCAAATCAAAAGCATGTGAGAATCTATAGAGAATTAGACAGTTCAAATGATGGATAACTTTGGTCCTCTACTATAGATATTTTGGGACCCACTTGTATAATTTTGATATGATGTCCAGTATTACATGTCTTATTTAAATTTAAACATCTTTCTTTGTTGGATCCCAGTAAATAGATCACTTTTAGCCTTGAGCCGCACTTCATATAAAATGGGAACAGAGGAGTTTTTATATTCTATTTTGATGTTGCCTGACACTTAGCTCTTTCCCCAGACTAGAAGGAAGTTAAGAAAGAACAAAGCTATAGAAGAAAAGGCAAAAAATCTCCCAAGACAATGTATTAAAACATTTACTGAGGGAAAGACTGCTACATTTAGGGGGGAAAATATTTTTTTCCCAAAACTTTGATATGAAGGCTGATATATTGAGGCAGGAAGTATGCATTTCTCCATTTTCAATTGCCATTTACATGGCACACTAAGCAATCTGCCATAGAAGAGACTGAAAATAATGCCTGATGCTGAAAACCTTGACATTTAGATATTCTCCCTCTTCCCATCATCTCTGAAGTATTTTCTTGGTGACCTTTCATGATTCTTGAGGTTTAGTGGTTTTTCTTGTCATTTCTGAATTCAGTCCAGTTGAGTTAAAATATTTAAACCTGTCAGAAACACATGTCAATGAATATAGCTAAGGGAGAGAGGGAGGGGAGGGAGTGTAGGGGAAGGTCACTTTACTTGGGAAGAAATCAGGTACTCTGGAGTATTAAAAATAATTACTATAAAGACTATAAAGACTTAATCTTTATATTTCTGATAGCACCTAGGAAGGATTTCCAATTTTTGAAGGATTACTGAAAAATAGAAGTTCCTCTAAAGCACTAGTTCTGTGTGACTTAAAATGGGACCTTGGCTGCCTCAGAAAGGACCTAAGAAGGGAAAAAACAAAGGTCTTGGTATCTTTGAGTTATTTGCTGAGCGTGGTGCTACCCAAGGGCCAGGTCAGCTCTGATAAGAGATGTTGCTTCCTGACCTCTTGGCTGAAAAGATTGCCTACTATTATAGCTTTCACTGGCTTGTCTCGAAGACATTATTTTTATCTCTATAGTGTTTTGTCCCCAAATTATTTATAAAAATACATGTAGATTTTCAAAATTTAGAAAACCTCAAAAAAACTTAAAGCCACTATTTAATAGGAAGGGAGCAGGACAATTAGAATGCTTAAAGAGGGGCCCCTGGGTGGCTCAGTGGGTTAAGCCTCTACCTTCATCTCCCATCATGGTCTTGGGGTCCTGGGAATGAGCCCCATGTTGGGCTCTCTGCTCAGTGAGGATCCTGCTTCCCCCTCCACCCCACCCTTTGCCTGCCTCTCTGCCTACTTGTGATCTCTATGAAATAAATAAATCTTTAAAAAAATGCTTAAAGAAATTTAAGAAAAGTTTTTTACAAGTAGCTGTAGCCAGCCACTGGGTACAGAAATAAATTGAAACCTTATTAAAATAACTTTAAGACTACCTGGTGTTTACAACATTTTTCTTCAGGTTAGAACATACAGATTTTTCAATACACAGGGCAGCCCATTGTGCTGTGTTAAGATAATAGATTAATGCCAATGGTGGAGTAATTGGTTGGAATCACTGTCAAAATTATTAAACCGGGTAATCCCTTTTCCAAATCCATGTGGCTTAACAAAAACACCCACAAAATATCATTCCATTGGATATAGTGAGAATAGGAGATTAGAGGGAGAGTTGAATGTCTCCTTTTCCTTCCTTCGCCATATATCAGCCTGGCACCTATGTTTGGTGACCTACTTTAGTAGGCAGGAGTGCCAATAACCTGCATAAAGAATAGCACCAGGGTATTCAGCAAGAAAGCAATGCTTTAAATTCACCTAATTTCACAAATAGCAATGCATTCATTTGTTCCCGTCCCTGGAATGGCTTTTTTGTATTTGTAGACAGGTATGGCTTCCCCGTTAATTATGTTGAGATTCCAGGAGTAACCCATCATTTTAAACTATGTGACAGGGAGAAATTATTTTCAAATTCCAAAATGTGACTTTGCTTTCAATTGCAAGAGACAGTTAAGGAACATTCTTGCCTTCAGCGTGGACACTTTCTAACACATGCATGAAATTTTCAAAATGATACTAGTATCCTGGAGTTTACCACATGCTTGATATGGTGTAGCATCTATTCCTTTACAGACAAAGGAAACCTTGGTATCAGTCCTTTATCTGTAATGTCATTTGCAAATATTTTCTCCTACTCAACACTCAAAAAAAAGAAATAACCCAGTCAAAAAACAGGCAGAAGACATGAGGAGACACTTCTTCAAAGAAGACCTCCAAATGGCTAACAGACACATGAAAAAATGCTCAACATTACTAGCTATCAGGGAAATACAAATCAAAACCAGAATGAGATGGCACCTTACACCAGTTAGAATGGCAAAGATTAATAAGGCAGGAAACAGCAAATGTTGGAGAGAGTGTGGAGAAAGGGGAACCCTCTTACACTGTTAATGGGAATGCAGGCTGGTGCAGTCACTCTGGAAAACCGTATGGAGGTTCCTCATGATGTTAAGAATAGAGCTATCCTATGACCCAGGAAATATACTACTAGGTATTTACTCCAAAGAGACAGATGTAGTGAAAAGAAGGGGCACATGCACCCCAATATTCATAGCAGCAATGTCCACTATAGTCAAACTGTGGAAGGAGCTGAGCTGCTCTTCAACAGATGAATGGGCAAAGAAGATGTGGTCCATAAACACAATGGAATATTTCTCAGCCATCAGAAACTGAATAACTCTAGTAATGAGATTGAAGCGGTGATCAAAAACCTCCCAAAAGACAAGAGCCCAGGACCTGGATTCCCTGGGGAATTCTACCAAACTTTCAAAGAAGAAATAACACCTTTTCTCCTGAAGCTGTTTCAAAAAATTGAAGCAGAAGGAAAACTTCCAGACTCTTTCTGTGAAGCCAGCATTACCCTGATCCCCAAACTAGGCAAAGACCCTACCAAAAAGGAGAATTTCAGACCAATATCACTGATGAATATGGATGCTAAGATTCTCAACAAGATCCTAGCCAACAGGATCCAACAGCACATTAAAAAGATTATCCACTATGATCAGGTGGGATTCAACCATGGGCTACAAGGATGGTTCAACATTCGCAAATCAATCAATGTGATAGAACAAATTAATGAGAGAAGAGAGAAGAACCACATGGTCCTCTCAATTGATGCAGAAAAAGCGTTTGACAAAATCCAGCATCCGTTCCTGATTAAAACACTTCAAAGTATAGGGATAGAGGGAACATTCCTGAACTTCATAAAATCTGTCTACGAAAGACCCACAGCAAATATCATCCTCAATGGGGCAAAGCTTGCAGACTTCCCGTTGAGATCAGGAACAAGACAAGGATGCCCACTCTCACCACTCTTGTTCAACATAGTATTAGAAGTCCTAGCAACAGCAATCAGACAACAAAGAGAAATAAAAGGTATCCAAATTGGTAATGAAGAAGTCAAACTCTCTCTCTTTGCAGATGACATGATTCTTTATATGGAAAACCCAAAAGACTCTGCCCCCAAACTACTAGAACTCATACAACAATTCAGCAATGTGACAGGATACAAAGTCAATGTACAGAAATCAGTGGCTTTCTTATACACTAATAATGAAAATACAGAAAGGGAAATTAGAGAATCGATTCCATTTACTATAGCACCAAGAACCATAAGATACCTGGGAATAAACCTAACCAAAGAGGTAAACCTAACCAAAGGTAAAGAGGTAAACCAAACTCAGAACACTCATGAAAGAAATTGAAGAAGACACAAAAAGATGGAAGACCATTCCATGCTCTTGGATCAGAAGAATAAACATTGTTAAAATGTCTATACTGCCTAGAGCAATCTATACTTTTAATGCTATTCTGATCAAAATTCCACCAGTATTCTTCAAAGAGCTGGAGTAAATAATCCAAAAATTTGCATGGAATCAGAAGAGACCCCGAATCACTAAGGAAATGTTGAAAAACAAAAATAAGACTGGGGTCATCACGTTACCTGATTTCAAGCTTTATTACAAAGCTGTGATTACCAAGACAGCATCGTACTGGCATAAAAACAGACACCTAGACCAGCGGAACAGAGTAGAGAGCCCAGACACGGACCCTCAACTCTATGATCAAATAATCTTCGACAAAACAGGAAAAAATATACAGTGGAAAAAAGATAGTCTCTTCAATAAATGGTGCTGGGAAAACTGGGCAGCTATATGTAGAAGAATGAAACTCGACCATTCTCTTACACCATACACAAAATAAACTCAAAATTGATGAAAGATGTCAACATGAGACAGGAATCCATCAGAATCCTAGAGGAGAACATAGGCAGTAATCTCTTCGATATCAGCCACAGCAACTTCTTTCAAGATATGTCTCCAAAGGCAAAGGAAAGAAAAGTGAAGATGAACTTTTGGGACTTCATCAAAATCAAAAGCTTCTGCACAGCCAAGGAAACAGTCAAGAAAACAAAGAGGCAATCCACGGAATGGGAGAAGATATTTGCAAATGACATTACAGACAAAAGGTTTATATCCAGGATCTATAATGAACTCCTCAAACTCAACACACCAAAACAGACAATCATCTCAAAAAATGGGCAGAAGATATGGACAGACACTTCTCCGATAAAGACATACAAATGGCAATCAGACACATGAAAAAATGTTCATCATCACTAGCCATCGGGGAGATTCAAATTAAAACTACACTGAGATATCACCTTACACCAGTTAGAATGGCCAAAATTAGCAATACAGGAAACAACATGTGTTGGAGGGGATGTGGAGAAAGGGGAACCCTCTTACACTGTTGGTGGGAATGCAAGTTGTTGCAGCCTCTTTGGAGAACAGTGTGGAGATCCCTCAAGAAATTAAAAATAGAACTTCCCTATTATCCTGCAATTGCACTCCTGGGTATTTACCCCTAAGATACAGATGTAGTGAAAAGAAGGGCCATATGTACCCCAATATTTATAGCAGCAATGGCCACAGTCACCAAACTGTGGAAAGAACCAAGATGCCCTTCAACGGATGAATGGGTAAGAAAGATGTGGTCCATATACACTATGGAGTATTATGCCTCCATCAGAAAGGACGAATACCGGGCGCCTGGGTGGCTCAGTGGGTTAAGCCGCTGCCTTCGGCTCAGGTCATGATCTCAGGGTCCTGGGATCGAGTCCCACATCGGGCTCTCTGCTCAGCAGGGAGCCTGCTTCCTTCTCTCTCTCTCTCTGCCTGCCTCTCAGTGTACTTGTAATTTCTCTCTGTCAAATAAATAAATAAAATCTTTAAAAAAAAAAAAAAAAAAAAAAAGAAAGGACGAATACCGAACTTTTGTAGCAACATGGATGGGACTGGAAGAGATTATGTTGAGTGAACTAAGTCAAGCAGTGTACTTTGGGTGAGATTATGCTGAGTGAACTAAGTCAAGCAGTGTACTTTGGGTGTTGAGCTGTACCAGTTCTTTATATGTTTTGGATACTAGCTCTTAACTGGATATGTCACGTGCAAATATTTTCTCCATGCAGTTGGTTGTCTTTTAGTGTTGTTAATTATTTCCTTTGCTGTGAGGATACTTTTTATTTTGATGAAGTCCTAAGATTTTATTTTTGCTTTTGTTTTCCTTGCCACAGGAGCCATATCTAGAAAGATGTTGCGACTGCTGATGTGAAAGAAGTTGCTGTTTGTGCTCTTTTCTAAGAGTTTTGTTTCACTTATTTGTGGAGCATAACAAATAGCATGGAGGACATGGGGAGTTAGAGAGGAGAAGGGAGTTGGGGGAAATTGGAAGGGGAGGTGAAACATGAGAGACTATGGACTCTGAAAAACAATCTGAGGGTTTTGAAGGGGCAGGGGGTGGAAGGTTGGGGTACCAGGTGGTGGGTATTATAGAGGGCACAGATTGCATGGAGCACTGGGTGTGGTGCAAAAATAATGAATACTGTTATGCTGAAAATAAAAAATAAATTAAAAAATAAACTGAATACCCACCATTTGCAGTGATATGGATGGAACTAGAGGGGATTATGCCAAGTGAAATAAGTCGAACAGAGAAAGACAATTATCATGTGGTTTCATTCATATGTGGAACATAAGCAGTAGCTCAGAGGACCACAGGGGAAGGGAGGGAAATCCGAAGGGGGAAAAATCAGAGAATCATGAACCGTGAGAGACTATGGACCCCAGGAAAAATACTGAGGGTTTTAGAAGGGAAGGGAGGAAGGGGAGAGGGTAACAGGGTGATGGGTATTAAGGAGGGCACATGCTGTGATGAGCGCTGGGTGTTACATGTAACTATTGAATCATTGAACACTACATCAAAAACTAATGATATACTATAGAGTGGCTAACTGAACATAATAATGAAAAAAAGACAAAGGAGAAAATTGTCCTAGTGTGAAGAAAGTCAATTAACAGACATTCAGGGGCCAGGAGAGTACCAGAGAAGCAGATGCCTGGGGTTGAGGGAGTGTTTTCTGGACAATTTTGATTAATCAGCATCTGAAAAGCCCGCAGTTTAGCAGTCCTGTGGAGATTGAAAACATCATCTGACTTACTATTAAGGCTAATTTGTTTATGTTAAGGAAATAATAATTATAGACAAAGTTAACAGACAGCTATTATCAATGTAATTAAATGTTTTTTCTTTTTTCTTTTCTTGTGACATTTTGCAAATTATTTGTCACTTGACACTGTGCTTAGGCAGTGACATGTTCATTGTTATGATAACACATAATGTTGTTATGATAACACATAATCCTAGACAAAGATTTGCTTTGTTCTGAGGGAGAAGATGGTGTATTTTCTTCATTAGTAACTCCCCTCCCCTTTATTCCTAAATCATATGGACATCATGTTCCTCCTTGTGTTGTCTGGTTGGGGAATGTGCCTCGACATAGCTAGGTTGTTTATCAGCAATTCAACTGGAGCCCTTGCTCCTCATTCTAACACCAAATAGAGTCTCAGTTAAACCGCTTTGGATTCTTGTAATCAGAGGCACTTGTAGTTGTATTAACCAGTGAAACACCCTCTTTTGTGCTTCTGGTTTCCTTAGTTGCCGCCAACTTCTGATTATCTCTAAAGGTTGTATGTTTAAAATACCCAACATAAGGGATGTTCCTGGGTTAGATACTTGTGACATTGTTGGGCAGATTTGCCATGTGTAACCGTTTTAGGTGCCATTGGCCTTAAAGAGATTGGCTGCATGGGGGAGAAGCCCATGCTCTATCCTGTTCTACTCTCTGTGGCTAGGTTGGCTGGGTCTCATGGTCTGTAAAGTAGCAGCTAAGATGTAAAGAAAAAAAGCATATATGGCATAAAAAGACTACTCCATATGTATGGAAGTGTAAAATCTTGTGCCCTAAATAACAGCTGCTACCAGTGTTTGCCATGTTTGAGATGCTGAACTGAATATGTCCTATGTCTTGAAATATAAAACTACTTCACTATACTGTATGAGAGGTTAGAGGTTATGCTATATATGAGGTTATGGAAAAAAAAAAACAGAGCTAAGAGGAGTCGGCTCTGCCTTTGTCACTGATTGGTTTGAAAACACTCAAGTCTTTTTTAAAAACATTTTTTAAATATTTTATTAATTTATTTGAGAAAGCGATCATTCTCTGATCTAGAAAGAGAGAGAGAGAGAGAGAGAGAGAGAGAGGGAAGGAATGAGTGGAGGCAGGAGCAGAGGGAGAAGCACACTCCCCTTTGAATAGAACTGGACATAGGGCACAATCCCAGCACTCTGGGATCATGACCTGAACTGAAGGCAGACTCCTAACTGACTGAGTCACCCAGGTGCACCTATTTTTAATTTTTTGAGAAACCTCCATACTGGTTTCCTCAGTGGCTGGATCAGTTTTCATGTTTGTATGCCCACCAACAGTGCACGAGGGCTCCTTGCTTTCTGCATCCTCACCAACACTTGGTGTTTCTCCTGTTTTTGACTTTACCCATTCTGAGAGGTGTGGGGTGGTATCTCACTGTGGATTTGACTTGTCTCTTCCCGATCATGAGTTATGTTGAGCATCTTTTCATGTGTCTCTTGGCCATCTGTATGTATTCTTTGGAGATAGGTCTGTCCATATCTCCTGCCCATTTTTTAACTGGATTATTTGTACTTTGGGTGTTGAGCTGTACCAGTTCTTTATATGTTTTGGATACTAGCTCTTAACTGGATATGTCACGTGCAAATATTTTCTCCATGCAGTTGGTTGTCTTTTAGTGTTGTTAATTATTTCCTTTGCTGTGAGGATACTTTTTATTTTGATGTAGTCCTAAGATTTTATTTTTGCTTTTGTTTTCCTTGCCACAGGAGCCATATCTAGAAAGATGTTGCGACTGCTGATGTGAGAGAAGTTGCTGTTTGTGCTCTTTTCTAAGAGTTTTGTGGTTTCAGGTCCCACATTTAGGTCTGTTTTGTGTTTATTTTTGTGTATGGTGTAGAAGAGTCGTCCAGTTTCATTCTTATGCATATAGCTGTCCCTTTTTCCTAACATCATTTGTTGAAGAGACTGTCTTTACCAGTTGTATATTCTTTCCTCCTTTGTCAAAGATTAATGGCCCATATAATCATGGGTTTATTTCTGGATTTTCTCTCCTGCTCTATTGATTTGTATGTATATTTTTGTGCCATCTCCATATGTTTTGATTACCTATAGCTTTGTGATATAACTTGACATTTGGAATTACGATGCCACCAGCTTGGGTTTTCTTTTTCTTCTGTTACTGGTTGGTTTGGTATCATTCAAAGTCTTTTAATATGTAAGTTTTCTCATCTGGAAGTGTTTTGGTCACACAATGGTACTTTTTTGTTTGTTTGTTTGTTTGTTTTCGACAGAATCCATGTGAGGATAGTATTAGAGATTGATGTAAAGCTTCTAATACAGTTCTTGGCACAAATGAAGCCCTCAGTATATTGGTATTGTTGGGGTGGTTCATCTATTACCTCCAGGCAAAATTCATCTATTACCTCCAGGCAGGATGCACGGATTAATGACTTTCCCCAAAACAAAACACAGACGCAACCATGCCCTTTGACATTCTTGTGTTTTTACTGGCTTATTATTAATGCTTTATCATTAATCATTTCTCTTTCTTCCCTATTTCCTAGGCCAGGTCTTTAGAACTATAGCTAAGTTATGTACCTCTCCCTATACATGACACATCACTGGGGTAAATAAGAAGGGGTCTGTGCAGTGCTTGAGGGCACAAAAGGACTTTTAAGGATGTCCTTCAACAGGAGCGGTAGAACAAGCTAGTGTGGAATGGAGGAATAGATCATGTACTCTGTTTATCCAACTAATACTGATTAATACTTGCCAAATGCAAGATACTGGGGGCAGAGTAATACACTAATGTGTAATCTGTTGTTTAAATGTGAGATCTTACTGGATTGTGATAAAAAGAATCCTCAGCCCAGCCTGAAAAAGAACTGGCTTATTGGTTAATCATTATTTCTGGCTCATCATTTTTATACATGGTCCCCAAATGACTCATCACTAGTAATTCACAAATTGAGATTTCTACAACATGGAGTATGTTATATGAGATGTAGGCTATCTCTTCTCATCAGCCAAAAGGAAAAATCTGAACATTAAATGTGCTCATATGACAAACAAGAAAATACATAATTTAAAAATAAAGAACCATGTATAGCAAGTGCTAACATGGATGTTTTTGCATTTTGAGGACTACTGATAATTCATATAAATGGACATGTTTTTATTCTAATAATGGATGATTCCACTTTCAGGGGTTTAGTCTTTTTTAAAAAGGACAGGATTAAAGCCTGAGTGATTAGTCAGCATATGTATCCAATCATTACAGGGGTTTAGACTATATTAAGAATCAACACAATTCACCTTTGAGATATTAAGGCCTTAGTACTTTAAAAATAACCTTTTTTTTGAAATATGCCCAGGGAAGCTTTTTTGAAAGCAATTCTACTGCTTATCTGGGAAAAGTGCATTTTGGATTTGTTATCAAAGTTTGAGTTGTTTTTACTTATTAAAATGGAAAATGGATTCAAATCTTGGTTTGCATCAAATAATCCAATATGTTTCATTTAACTAGGACTGAGATTTACATCATCGAGAAGATATTTGAAAGGAGTGATTTTGATTAGGCCCCAAGAGGAAAAGCACTTCAGAACGTGTGTGTGTGTGTGTGTGTGTGTGTGTTATTTACACTTAGATTTGCATTTGTATTTATATTAAAATTTATAGGCTCCAATGTCCTTGTTTCTTAAAGTACAAGTGATTCCATAATCATGGGAACTCTCTTTGTATATAGGAATTAGAAACCAGTAGTACTGATAGAGCAACATAAAAAGTTGAGGCAATCATTTCACTTTTGGAGCTCTGGACAAGATAAATGCACCAGATGGAGAAATAGTGTCACTGTTGGCAACCAGACACAAGACTGTTCCCTGGCTCTTCTAGATGACAGTTAAAAAGGCTGGAAGAATTTTCTAAATAATGGAGGCTACTTATCCCTTCATATCATTTGGAAATGCTTTTTCTTTTTATGTCCAACAATTGTGTTCATCATTGAAAACATTTTCTTTTTTATCAAAGCCATCACCACTGAATTGATACGTTAATAGAACAACTATTATACAGAAGATATGATATTGAGAAATGGGCTCTGAACTCCTACAACTTAAAATTTAGCTGAAAAGAGAAAATAGGTGGCATTGACATTAACTAGAAATAGTACCTACTAATGACTGAATGGGTAGGTTTGACATTTGGGTGTTAAATATCATCAGCGACATCAGGAAGGTTGTTTCTCCTCCCTTATTCCCTTTTTACCGCCCTTTTTTCTCTATGGGGACTTGAGTTTTCTCTAAAGAACTTTCTAGTCTGCTGTCTGGCCACCACTATCCCTAAAAGTGGTTGAAGGGAAGTAGGTAGAGGTGAATGGGGGATGAGGAACCAGGGGAGTCCTCATTGTGCAGATTTTCGCACATTCCCCTTCTTGTCATTTGTGGACCAGACCCATGCTCATCTACGTCTGCTGTCCTTGAATCTGGAGCCTCCCCATCTTTCCAGATCCATATCTCGTCATTTCCTTGAGGAGTTGAGGAGATAGAATTTCTTATTTTGTAGTGAATGAGGGGATCTTGAATCTCAGAAGGCTTTCAATTAATATCAGCCCGTCATCTTGGCTGCTGTATACCTATTGATTGGCAAATACCACACTTCTCTGGGATTCTATAGGATGATTATCTACTTGCTTCTCCTTATGTGCCTTCATGAACAGTACAATTTCACCTAAATCAATTATTCTTCTGTTCATTTTCCATCTTGCAAAATTTGGGGGACTTCTTATGTGCTGTCACCTACTCTCTACTTCTTTTTTCCTCTCGGATTTATACTTTTGGTTCCTTTGCTCTAATTTTAGTGAAGTTTCTGAATTAAGCAGAGGTAATGTGTACAATTTACCGTGTTTAACAGAGTATCTCTCATAGTTTTCACGGGACCTGATGCAAGTGTATACATGACTTCCAAGGAATTAGGTCTGGATTATAACATTAAAATTTTGTAGCTGTGCTTACTGTCTTGTGCTACATATTTCCATTGTCTTCTTAAAAATTAAATTTTCAGAGGGTGGCTTCCTCAATGTCCTCAAGGGACTCCCAAGTGGGGTCCTCCCAGTTGGCTGTTGATGAGACTTAGGTTGCCATCCTTTGGTGTGTTGAATGTCATCCTTGTGTCCAAATAGGCCAGTTCCTTGATGGCAAATGGCAGAAAAGGAGCCTTTTGGTGTTATCCACTCAGTTCAGCTAAGTCACAAAATAGCATAGAAATTTACTCTCTGGCCAGTTGCCCTCGTGTTGTAATGTGTCAGTAGAATTGGGAAGGGGAAGCTAGTTCCTTCAATAGCAACTGTCTTGGTGAAGATGTAGGAAATGCAGAGAAAATAATAAAAACAAAGTTAGGTTCCCTCAGTTTCTGGAATCAATCAACTTTCCTAAGTTTTTTTTTACTTTGTTATACAGTAATACATTCTTTTCTCTATTTCTGAACAATCATTCTGTGAAATCATTTAAGGTCTGTTTTAATGTTTTGTTTATTACTAAAAATAAAATTTTGCTCATGTTTCTTAGCAATTGAATAAAGCTACATTGGCAAGTGAACTAGCCCAAAGTGCATTATTAAAGTTTTGTTTTGTTTTGTTTTCCTACCCCTTCCTCCTTCCTTGTTGACATTGCTGGGCTTCTTAGGGAAAAGGAGATCCTGTCTACAGGATTAATAGGCATTAATCTATATACAATACATGTATAGTGAACAGTCACAGAGGTTCAAAATTCAAGATACTATTGGGGCATTCATGGAGGGAACAATGTTTTTAAGGTTAGTGATGTGAACAAACTCAAAGTGAAAAATATTCTAGAAGGTTGTTAGGGAAAGGAGTATGTCAGGGGTCAGTAAGGGCATTTTTACCGCAGGGAAGCATAGTTTGGCTACTCCTTGAGTTCAAGAGCTGTGTTTAATTTATCCTGTATTTCTTAAAACCTAGAACATGATAGATATTCAGCAAATTGTTATTAAGTAAGTTAAAGATGAGAACTGTTAGTGAGGTGTAGATATTTTCTGTCAGAGCCCCTTCCTGACTCAGCCTATGGGAACTCAGACAAGGATGACAGTTTGGGGTTCTCTCCTGGCATTAGGGACAAGATTTTAACTCAGGGCTTTCTGTCAATACATCCTAGATCCTGAGTAGTGATCCATAGGGCATTTTTGCCCTCAATCATTTTTCCCTTTTATGTCTTGCTATGCTTCTATAATTTCCTCATATGAGACACTTTCTCATAGTCTATATTAAGTGTTCCGTTTAGTCAACATCTGTGTATACTTTAAAACTGCTAGGCCTCCCAGAATGATAGATGAAATAAGATAAAATGAAAACATGCTTTAGTAAGTTCATATATTAATCATTGCAGCTTGTTGTTTTCCTTTATTTTACTAATGTGCTTTGATAGTTCTTATACCCCAAGGCTGTTTTAATTAGGGACAATTTTTAGAAACTCAAGAAAATAAACAATTTGTCTTTCCATAGCTCTGTATCAGATTAAATGTTTGTCACTGGAAGTTCAGTTCTTGTAGGAAGTAAATGAAATTTTCTGATCTCTGATGATAAAAATTCAGGGTGAAGATTGTCTCTTCACTGAATGTCCTGTGGCTCTTGGGGAGGCAAGTGTGTAGGAGGCAACCACAGCTTTCACTGGGAACACCCTGATTCTCTTTCCCACCCACAGTCAGCTGTTGGCTATTCAGAGTTTACTCGCCATTTGTAGAAGACACAGTCTAGTCCATATTTGCTCTGAGCAGAGGCCTGTCCTTGGAACAGGAAGTTAGGACATTTTGCTTTCAGCCCAAATCTTCTACTAACTTTTTAAATACTATTATTGTTTTGATTATTTTGCTATTTGGAGATAAATATTCATGATTTATTTTTATGCTAAGATAATTATAATTATAGAGGTTACATTATCCAGAATCTGTTCATATTTTTTCCCTTCGTTCTTAAAAAAAAAAAAAAAAAAAAAAAAAAAAAGGTAGTAACATGATCCATTCAGGGTCCAGAAGGAATACAAAAGATCTGGAAGTTACTCATCTCCTACCACTTTTCTGTCTAGAAGAATTAAGACAGAGGACGTCTCTTGACAAATACTTGCACAAATTTTAATTGGCAGAGCTGAATCAGATGATGATTGAGGAAGAACTCCAGAGAAGGACGACGTAGGCAAATTCCTTCAGGAACCAAAACTCGAGAAGGAATCTCAAGGCAGCCTATCTGGCACCACCGTCTACTCATTCCTTATTATCGCTCCCATGTGGCCTTCAAACTGAATGTCACATTCACAGCCTTTCACATTGTTCTCTATTTTAGGTTTCACTTAGCCACTCTGTGACATTCTAACACTGCAGAACAGAACTTTCTAATGTCTTTAAGAGTAGTTAACCAAGGAATGAAATGAGGGTTTAACCCAAACAGCGAAAAATGTCTTCATACAGGCAGATGGACTATATGTACATTTGTGTAGAAGCCAATTAAGTTAAGTGAGAAGTTTGGCACCTGTTTCAAATTCTTGAAAGCTTTCCTTAGAGCCGTAATTACTTGAATTGTGACTCTTGCATGGCTTCCTCATTTTGAATTATACTTTTCAGGCAGGGTCTCTGTCTTCTGTGCGTTCCCATAGTTCTATTTAATAGTCAGAAGGTAGGTTTCGTTATAGATGGGTGGCAGCCATCTCCTTGAAATGTCTCAACGCCGCAAACACAGATGAATTCCTGAAATAACGTGCAGACTTCTAAAAGCATGTACTTTGTATGTAGACTGTAATGAAAGGTACTGAAACACTGACAAGAGCAGAGGACTTGCCCTGACTTCACTGATGTCAGGATAGACGGCAAAGGATATGGTAGCATGGTCTCTAGTTCAGCAAGTTGATTGTAGCACCAAAAAATGTTCTCAGTATCATTGTGTCTTCTGCAAAGTATAAAAAGACAGGAGTACTGTAAGAGTCTCCTTTTAAATGTTGAATAAAAGCTATCTTTTTTTTTTCTCTGACTTTTCAAAACATAGGTTTTGTTTCTTCATAGTCCTGGAGTGCCTTCTATGTTGCTTTGTTACTGTGTTTCCCTTGTCTAGTTACTTGGAGTGGAGATTTCAGCAGCCATTAGCAAGTGGTGCTTCAGATGGGGAAGTACAGGTAGGAAAAGTTTTGAATTAGATCTGGAATCTCTGGCCTTATAGCATACATCTGTTTGAATTTAGGCTTAAGAAAAAGGAAGTTGTCAGGTCACTGTGCACCTCTTTGTTTGCTCCCATGGTTTCTGGGATCAAGAGTGTTTTTAGAAGGGAGGGAAAAATAGCCTAGATTTCTCTGACCATTTTCTTCTCTGTTTATGTAAGGAGAATGAGGGGAAGCTGTAACAGTACAAGTATTGTCAGGGATTTTCCTCTTAGGATGTGACCACTTGCTAATGTTTATGCCTCATCTGGAGAATAAACATGTTGCCCAAGTTATCCCTGCAATATAACATGATGTGCAGCACATTTTCAGTTAATATTTGCGGAAGGATGAAGAAAATAATAACGATGATCATATGTCCTACCTTGTAAAGACTGAACCCTTAAGAATACTATTATTTCTTACCTTTATGTTTATCTCCTTGCAACATTTTAGAGAAAACGAACTACTTGGTCTTCCTCAAATCCATTTTATTCTTTTTCCTGCTTCTGTGTTTTTTCTCATTTTACATATACTTCTCTTCTTTTTTTTTTTTCAAGATTTTATTTATTTATTTGACACACAGAGATCACAAGTAGGCTGAGAGGCAGGCAGAGAGAGAGAGGTGGAAGCAGGCTCCCCGCTGAGCAGAGAGCCTGATGCAGGGCTCGATCCCAGGACCCTGGGATCATGACCTGAGCCGAAGACAAAGGCTTTAACCCACTGAGCCACCCAGGCGCCCCTACACTTCTCTTCTTTTCAGTTCTGTAAGTGCTACTTTTCCTTCAAGACTCAGTTCAGAATTTGCTTTCCATTATGGTCCACCATCAGATCACCTTGATCTTCCATTTAGCTACTCAATGAAGCCAGTCTAAAAGGAATCCATTGTGGGTGAGGAAGTTATAATGGTTTGATGAGGGTACTCCTTGGGTTCTATTTGGAGCTGCATTGCAGGGACAAATGACCAGAAAGTGAAAACAATTTTTTTCCTGAGGTAGGATCTCCACCAGGATTAAAATCTGTATGAAAATGTAATTTCCATACCATCAGTTTCACCTACATTAAGTGTACAACTCGGTGAATTTTTGTAGCATGTAGATTTAGTATGAACCCGTTTTAAAACATTTCCATCACCCCAGAGTTCCCACATGTCTGTTTATAGTTTCTCATTATAGTTCCCACATGTCCACTCCTAACCACAGCCCCAGTCAACCACTGAGTTTTCTGTTAAATATGTGCCTTCTGTGAGTATTTTATAGAAAAGGAATCATATATTAGGTAGTCTTTGCATATATCTTATTTCTCTTAGCATTATATTTTTGAGTTTTTTTCATATTTCAGTACAGTTCATTTTAATTGCTGAATGGTATTCTGTAGAATAGAAACACTTCATTTTGTTTATCCACTCACCAGCTGATATGTATACTTGTTATTATTTCCGTTTGAGACTATTGCAAATAATGCTGCTGTAAACATATGTGTATAAATATTTGGACATAGGTTTTCATTTCTCCTACATATATACCTAGGATTGGAATTACTAGTTTTTATGGTAAATTCATGTTTAACTTTAAGAAATTGCTTATATTATCTTTTATAAGAGAAAAATAAACTGCAAACTTGGTGGCTTAAAAAAAACATGAATTATCTCATTTTTGTGGATCAGGAGTTTGGCTTGGTTTAGCTGGGTCCCCTGGTTCAGGGTCTCTCATAAAATTGTAGTCAAGGTGCTGGCTGGGTCTTACCTCAAGTCTCAGCTGGGGCAGAGAGTGTATCCATGTGGCTCATGTGGTTGTTGGGCTGATTTTTTTTTTCCTTAGGGGTTGTTAGACTGATGACCTCTGTTTCTTGAATCTCTGCCTGAAGCTACCTTTCCTTTTTGCAATGTGGGCCTCTCTGTAGAAAGGTCACGAGCTCAAAAATAGCTTACTTCATCAAAGTTATCAAAGGGATCTACTAACAAGATAGTAGTTAAAATCTTAGAAAATGTAATCAAGGAAGTGATATTTCTTTGCCATTTTTAGTAGTTAGAAGCAAGTGTTATTATATCTAGACTCAAGGGTGAGTGATGATAAAAGGAGTGACTACCAGGAGATAGGAATTATTGCACATGATTTAAGCATCTGTGTGACATCCTATAAAACTATTTTTCTAAAATCTTATCATGTTTGATAAATGCCACCAAGCAAGCACGAAGGTCCTAGTTTCTCCTCATCCTCACTGGCATGAGTTATATTCTGTCTTTCTGATGACAGCACATATTCTCTCCCAATCCTTGGGTTATTTTTTTGATTCTCTTAACTTATTTTGACAGCAAAAATGTTCAGTTTTGATGAAATTCCTTTATTGGTAGTCCTGTTTTGATGTATGATATAAGAGCTCTTTACCTTACACAAGTGCTTAGGATTTTTGCAGGATGTTTTCTTCTAATTGTTTCATAATTTTAGCTCTCATATTTAGTTGTCCAAACCATTTGGGGTTAGCAAATTTTTTTTTTTTTTTGGTAAAGATTTTATTTTGTAAGTAATGTCTATATTGAGCATGGTGCTTGAACCTACAACCCTAAGTTCCATGTTCTATAGACTGGGCCAGCCAGGTGCCCCAGATTAGCATTTTTGTATAAGACAATGGAAGGGACTAATTTCATTCCTGTAATTGCCAAATTGTGTCCTTTTTAATTTTTAAACTTTGTCTATCTAAAAATGTGTTAATATTGTTCATCTTTTCAAAGAAAAGTGGTTTCATTGATTTTTTTTTCTGTTTTTTTTTGTTTGTTTGTTTGTTTTGTTTTGTTTTCTATTTGTTCTCTGATCTCTATTGGTCCTTTTTTCCTGTTTGGGTTGAGTTTGTTCTTTTTGTAGTTGCTTAAAGTAGAACCTTAAGTTACTGATTTGAGCTCACTGTATTTTCCTGCTGTGGGGGTTTTAAGCTATAGATGTCTGAGCACTACTTGGCTTGTGTCTGGTGATTTTATCAGTTATGATTCCATTTTAATAAAACATATATTTTATAATTCTTGTTGCAATTTCTTATTTGGCTCATTTTACTTAGAATTACATTGTGTGATTTCCAAAGACTTACATATTGCCCTGAATTTCTTTTTCTTGCTTATTTCTAATTTAATTCTTTTGTGGTTGGAGAATGTACTTCATACTATTTCAAGCATCTTAAATTTATTGAGACTTAGGACTAGCATATGGTCCATTTCAGAGGAAGTATCGTGCTTACTTGAAAAGAATGTGTTACGATTTTGTTGTGTGGGATGTCCTATAGACTTCAGTTAGGTCAACTTGGCTGCCATTGTTTTAACAAATTGTCTTTGTCATTGTCAGTTTTCTCTCTCATTCTACCAACTATTGAATTCAGGTATTCAAGTTTACAACTCTTACTTTTGGATTGCCTATTTTTCCTTTCAATTAATGTGAATTTTAATGTCATGTATTTTGGGAATCTTTTATGAGCCACATAAGTATTGATATTATTATATTTCACTAATGAAATAATGTTTTATCACTATGACCATTTTTGTCTTCAGTAACAGTTTTTGTATTAAAGGTTATTTTGTATTATACTGGTAAAACTATCAAACTTTGTTATGGTTACAATTCATGTGGTATATATCTTTCTGTCCTTTGACTTTCAACATCTTCAATAAAATCCAAAATGCTTTCATGATAAAAATACTGAAACTAGGAATAGAAGGTAAATTGCTCAACCTGAGAAAGGACATCTACAAAAACAAAAACACACAGCTGATACTATTCCTAAAAATAAAATACAAAATGCTTTCCTTTAAGATTGGGAATAAGACAAAGATGCCTGCATTAATCACTTATATTCAGTATTATACTAGAGAGATTATCCCTAGGGCATTACGTAAAGGAGGGAAAAGATTAAAGGCATGCTGATGAGAGAAGCAAACTTTTGCTATTTCCTGAAAATACGGTCTTGTATATAGAAAACCCTAAAGAATACACTAAAAAAATGTTAGAACTAAGAAGTTCAACAAGTTTACAGGATATATCAATATGCATAGTCTACAGTATTTCTATACAGTGATAAGAACATTACAAAAATAAAATTCCAAAAATGAAATTAAGAAAAACAATTCCATGTACAATAACATCAAAAAATAAAATAGGAATGGGGTTCCTAGGTGACATAGTCGGTCAAGTGTCTGAATCCTGGTTTTGGCTCAGATAATGATTCAGGGGGATATGATTGAGCTTGGCATCAGATCCATGCTCAGGGTCCTCTTAAGATTCTATGCCCCTTTCCCTCTGCCCCTCCAGCTTGTGCACTCTTTATCTCTCTCTCAAATAAATAAATATTTTTAAAAAAATGAAATAGGAATGCATTTAATCAAGGAAGTACAAAACTATACTCTTAAAAACTATAAAGCACTATTGGAAGAAATATAAGAAGATCAAAATAACTGGGGAAACATAATGATGGATGAGAAACAATACTAGTAGAATGGAAATAGTCCCCAAACTGAACTACAGATTTAATGTAATGCCTATCAGAATCCCATCTCACTTCTTTGTGGTATTAACCAGTTGATCCCACATCAGGTTCTCTGCTCAGCAGGGAGCCTGCTTCCTCCTCTCTCTCTGCCTGCCTTTCTGCCTACTTGTGATCTCAGTCAAATAAATAAATAAATCTTTAAAAAAAAAATTCATGTGAATTACCAGGGACCCAAAATTGCCAAAACAATCTTGACAAAGCAGAACAAAGTCAGACTGTTCACATTCCAGATTTCAAAGCTGACTGTAAGGTAACAGCAATGAAAACATTGTAGTATTGACAAAGGATAAACAACAATGGATTAGAATTGAGAATCTAGAAATCAACATATATATATGTCAACTATTGTTGGACAAGTGTGCTGAACCATTTAGTCAATTAAAAAAAAGTATTTTCAACTTTGTATGATGACATATGGTACCCAGTAGCATCATGGGGATCAATACCTACTATTTAAAAATGTCATATCACTGTGATGTACATCTGAAGCCAAAAGACCTTGTATGTCTCTAAAACTAGTAGACACTGTCTTTTTTCCCCTGGGGGAAAAAAGAAAGTGCTGAAACAAATCCATATACACATGAAAAAAAAAATTCCTTGCCTTACAGTATTCAGAATAACCCAAAATGAATCAAAGACCTAAATATAATAGTTAAAACTATACAACACTTGGAAGAAAACTTAGGGCTAGTTTTCATGATTTTGGGGTTTGGCAATAGATTCTTAGATATGACCCCAAGAAATAGAAATAAAAGAAAAAAATAGGTATATTGGGCATCATCAAAATTAAAAACTTACCTGCTTAAAAAGGTATCAGTAGGGGTCCAAGATGGTGACATAGGAAGACCCTGAACTCACCTCCTCTATGGACACACTAAATCTACAACTTTATACGCAGCAATTCCTCCTGAAATAAAACCCTGAGGTTTCCTTCAGCATCTTCTGCACAACAAAAGATAGAGGGAACACATAAACAAAGGCAAGAGAGATAGGGAAGTAATAAAGATGGAAACCTCACACCCCTATGTTGTGAGCTATATTTGGGTGGGGAAGGAGGACTGATAGCTGCGAAGCTGATTTGCATGCCTTGGGCCACAGAAAGAAAGCTATGGTTTAAAACAGTAACTAGAGTATAAAGGAACTATACCTAGGGTTCTGCCAGATGGTAAAAGCTTCACAGCACTCTCCAAGATCAGAGAGGTGGGCAGGTGAGTGCCATTGTTTATATTCCCTTTCTAGGTTGATGGCATAAATGGTATCAAGCTGTTATATCAGTGAGTCCCAGACTCTGAGCCTACATCAGCCACAACTGTCCCTCTAAGGAGGATTCATAAAGTGACCCCATCATGGCACATAGTGTGGCATCCCCAAACAGTGCCCACTGTAGCTCTATCTGTCCTACCAAGGTGACTCAGGTACAGAATGTCCCAGACCATACCAGGCCTCCACCATCTTCAGCTCCAGTTGTCCTGCTGGAGTTCTCATGCATGGAGTCCCCCCATGTCCTCCAGGTTATGTACACTTCAGCTCTAGCCATCCTTCCAGGTTACCTCCTTGTCTATGTCTGCCTTGGGTCCTGCCATCATGATAGGCCAGCCCCTGCATAGAGCACCCTGGCACCCTCTGGGTTGCACCTGCTTTGACTCCAGCTTTCCTACCAGGACACTCCCCCCACAACCTGGAATGCCCCAAGACTCCCTAGCCCATACCCAGTGTGGCTCTAGCCACCCCATTAGGGGCCCCTGGTGCAGATTGCCCCTGGACATGCACTCTGTGCCTGCTGCAGATCTTGCCAGATACCCAAAGCTGACAGGCACACAGTCTGCACAGAAGATCTTCCTTCACAGGGTCGGCCATTCCTTCAGGTCTCAAAGTAGCTATTCCATCTAATAGAAAGTCAAATGAGACTGAAAAACACATCTGAAACAAAATAGGAGAAAACTCATAAAAGGAACCAAATGAAACACATGAGCAATATGCCTGATAAAGTATGGAAAGTAATGGTCATAAAGATACTCAGTGGACTGAAGAGACAGGTGGATGAACTCAGGGAGAACTTCAATTAAGAGAAAATAATAAAAGAACCAATCAGAGTTGAATACAATAACTGAAATGAAAAAAGGCTAAAAGGAATCAATAGCTTAAGTGAATGCAGAACAGATCAGTGATCTGGAAGACAGGACAATGGAAAGCACCCAAGCTGAACAGCAAAAAGGAAAAAAAAAAAAGATTAAAATGATGAGGATATGTTAATGAATTGTGGGACAATATCAAGCATATTAAAATTTCCATTATAGGAGTCTCAAAAGGGAAGAGGAAGAGAAAAGAGCAGAGAACTAATAGCTGAAAACGTCTCTGACCTGAACAGGAAAACAGACCTCAGGTGCAAGAAGAACTCAAGAAGAACAAGATGAAATCAAGAAGGCCCATGGCAAGACACATAATTAAAATGCCAAAGTTAAAGATGAATAGAGAATATTAAAAGCAACAAGAGAAAAATTGCTGATTTGGGGAGAGGGTGGTCTATGCAGGGCTCATTTTGCTTATGTACAAGTGAAACCCCATAAGGTTATTAGCTAATTTTTCAGCAGGAACTTTGCAGGCCAGAAGAGAGGAGCATGATATATTTCAAGTGCTAAAAGGAAGAAAACCCCACAACAAAGAGTACTCTACCAGCAAGCTTATCATTCAGAATTGAAGGGGAGGTAAAGCGTTGCCAAACAAACAAAAGTTCAAGGAGTTCATCCCCATACTTGTCTTTAAAAGAAATTTGAAACAGACTTTTTTACGTGGGAAAGAAAAGCCATTATTAGAAGTAGAAAATTATGAAAGGAAAAAATTTCACTAATAAAAGCAAACATACAGTAAAGGTAGATCAATCATTTATAAAACCAAAGACACTTACGAAGTTTAAAAGACAAAAGTAGTGACCTATTACATCTAATAATAAAGGGATTTACAAAAGATGTTTTATGTATATGATGTCATATTTTACAAGGAAAGAAGTAAAAATGTATTTCTTTTACAATGTGTGTGACTAAAAGTAACCATCAACTTATTATAGGCTACTATATGCTTAGGATGTTAAGTATGACCCTCATGATAACCACAAACTAAACACCTATAATAGATACACAAAAAATAAAAGCAATCTGAGAATGACATTAAAGAAAGTCATCAATTACATGGATCAGAATAAGAGAAGAAGAAAGTAACAAAGAAGAATGAAAAAAGAAATGAAAGTAACAAAGAAGAATGAAAACAATCAGAAAACAATGAAATGGCAATGGGTACGTACTATCAAAGATTCCTTTAAATGTAAATGATCTACATGCTTCAATCAAAAGACATAGGATGGCTGAATGGATAAAAAACCAACGAGATCTGGGGCACCTTGGTGGCTCAGTCAGTTGAGCATCTTGATTTTGGCTCAGGTCATGATCTTGGGGTCCTGAGATAGAACCTCCCATCGTCTCCCCCCTGAGCAAGAAGTATACTTAAGATTCTCTCCCTCCCACTCCCTTTGCCCTTCCCCCCAGTCACACACAGTCTCTCTCTTTCTCTCTCTCATATAAATAAATCTTTAAAAAAAAAAAAAGGCAACCAATGAGACTCATCTTGATGCTGCCTACAAGAGACTTGATTCAGACCCAAAGTCATGTGCAGACTGAAAGTAAAGAGAAGGAAAAATACATTCCATGTAAATAGAAGCAAATGCACAAAACCATGGTAGCAATAAATTGTATTAAACAAAATGGACTTATAAAGACTACAGTGAGACAAAGGTGTTACATAGTAATAAAGAGATGAAACAGAATATAACTGTGAATATCTATGGACCCAAAATAGGAGTCCCTGAATACATGACAAATATTAAAACAGGGGGAAATTGAGAGTAATACAATAATAGTAAAGAATATTAACAGATAAATTGATAAATTATTTAGACAGAAAATCGATAAGGAATCAGGGGCTTTGCATGACACAATAGGACAGATGGACTTAATAGGTAGATCCAGAACTTTTCATCCAAAACAGCAGGGTACACATTCTTTTCAAGTGCACATAGAACATTCTTCAGAATAGGTCAATGTTGGACCCCAGTAACAAGTGTCAATAAATTGAAGAAGATTGGAATCAAAAGAAGAATCTTTTCTGACCACAGTGGTGTGAAAATGGACATGAATTACAAGGAAAGAAATGGAAAAGAAAATGAACATGTACAGGCTAGACAACATACTAAATAACTGGTGGGGCAATGAAGAAATCAAAGAGGAAATAAAAAACCTTGAGAAAAATGAGAATAGAAACACAGTAGTTCAAAATCATTGAGGTGCAACAAAAGCAGTTTCTAAGAGGGAAGTTTATAGCAATACAGGTTTACCTCAAGAAAAGAGAAAAACCTCAATCTAACCTTGGACCTAAAAGAACTATTAAAGAGAAAAGCCCAAAGTTAGTACAGAAAAGGAAATAGTATTCCCACCAACAGTGTAAGAGGGTTCCCCTTTCTCCACATCCTCTCCAACACACGTTGTTTCCTGTCTTGCTAATTTTGGCCATTCTAACTGGTGTAAGGTGGTATTTCAATGTGGTGCAGCCACTTCGGAGAACAGTGTGGAGATTCCTTAAGAAATTAAAAATAGAGCTTCCCTATGACCCTGCAATTGCACTACTGGGTATTTACCCCAAAGATGCAGATGTAGTGAAAAAAAGGGCCATCTGTACCCCAGTGTCTATAGCAGCAATGGCCATGGTTGCCAAACTGTGGAAAGAGCCAAGATGCCCTTCAACGGACCAATGGATAAGGAAGATGTGGTCCATATACACTATGAGGTATTATGCCTCCATCAGAAAGGATGAATACCCAACTTTTATATCAACATGGATGGGTCTGAAGAGATTATGCTGAGTGAAATAAGTCAAGAAGAGAGAGTCAATTATCATATGGTTTCACTTATTTGTGGAGCATAACAAATAACATGGAGGACATAGGGAGATGGAGAGGAGAAGGGAGGTGAGGTAAATTGGAAGGGGAGATGAACCATGAGAGACTATGGACTCTGAAAAACAATTTGACTGTTTTGAAGGGGCAGGGATTGGGAGGTTGGGGGAGCCAGGTGGTGGGTATTAGAAAGGGCACGTATTGCATGGAGCACTGGGTGTGGTGCAAAAACAATGAATACTGTTACGCTGAAAAGAAATTAAATTAAAAAAAAAAAAGGAAATAGCAGAGATCAGAGTGGAAATAAATGAAATAGGGACTTAAAAAAATAGAAAAAATAATGGAACCAGGAGCTGGTTGTTTGGAAAGACGTAATTGATAAACCATTAGACTCCTTAAGAAGAGAGGACTCAAATCAGAAAAAAAAAAAAAAAAAAAAAAAAGAAGTAATAACCCACACCACCAAAAATACAAGGCTTGTAAGAGAGAAGTATGGAAAATAAGCCAGGGAATCAGACACTGAAAGAAATGGATAAATTCATATGTAATCTTCCAAAACAGAATCAGGAAGAAATAGAAGAAATGAGTAGACTGATGATTAGTAACAAAACTGAATCAATAATAAAAAAAAAAACCTCCCCAAAAGCAGAAGTTCAGCAGCAGATGGCTTCCCAGTTTCAAAGAAGAATTCACTCAAACATTCAAAGAGTAACACCTACTTTTCTTAAACTATTCCAAAAAAGAAAATAATTGCAAATTACATATCTGGTAAACTACTTACCCTAGAATATATGGAGATACCATATTACTCAATAATTTAAAAAATGAATCTAAATAGGCATTTAACTAAAAATATTCAAAGGGATGACATAAAAATGAAAAGATGTTTGACATCATGAACCATCAGGGAAATGTAAATAAAAACCACCATTTCAAACCACTAGTTGTGTCTAGAATGAAAAAAATCAGAAAAAATTGTTGAAGATGTGGAGCAGTCACAACTCTTGTACACTGCTGGTGGGAATGTATAATGGTGCAACCCTTCTAGAAAGTAGTCTGGGAGTTCCTCAAAATTAAACAATTACATTCTAAGGTATGCAATTGAGAGGAATATTAGCATTTATATACAGACTTGCACATGAATGCTTATAGCAGGATTATTCATAAAGCCAAAAGGTGGCATTAACCCAAATGTGCATCAACCAATAAATGGATAAACATAATGTGGGGTGTGTTTACAGTGAAAAAATACTCAACCATAACGAGATAAAGAGATACAACTGTTTTCTCCCAAGATAAAGGCAGAGGAACCTTTAAAATATTATGCTAAGTGAAATAAGCCATTCACAAAAAAAAGAGGTAATGTATGATTCCATTTATATGAAATATCTGGAAGAGGCAAATCTATAGAGATAGAAGGTAGATGAGTCATTGCTTGGAACTAAGAGCATGGAGTGGGGAATAGGGAGTGATATCTAAAGAGCCCAGCATTTCTTTGCGACCTAATTGTAACGTTCTAAAATTGACTTATATGATGGTCACATATTTGCGTATCTATTAATGCCCATACAAATTGTACACTTTATATGAGTCAATTATATAGTACGTGAACTCTCTCTCAGTAACAAGTTTAGGAAGTTCTTCATGCATGGTTTTCTTAAATTTTTTGAATGTATTTATACTAGCAGCTTTGCTCAATTCAATATGTGTATCTGCACTTAACTGTTTATTTTCATATTTCTCCTAATTTTGGTTAAAAGATGATTATTTTAGATAATATAACAACTCTGGATTTTTTTTTCTGTTGCTGTTCAGTGACTTGCTTGAATGGAACCTGTATAGTTGTTTGTTGTTTTTCTTTTCCCCCTCTCAGGGTGCATCTGTTGGTGTGTCTGCTCAAAACACTTTTTAGCTTTTTTTTTTTTTTTTAATTTTACGCCCAACTTCTTAATGTTCATTGCTGTCTCATTATAACTCAGCCAACGATTCAATAGAGGTTGTCTTCAAACACCTCAAGTAGGGGCGCCTGGGTGGCTCAGTGGGTTAAGCCTCTGCCTTCGGCTCAGGTCATGATCCTAGGGTCCTGGGATTGAGCCCCGCATCGGGCTCTCTGCTCAGCAGGGAGCCTGCTTCCTCCTCTCTCTCTGCCTGCCTCTCTGTCTACTTGTGATCTCTGTCTGTCAAATAAATTTAAAAAATCTTAAAAAAAAAAACAAACCCACCTCCAGTAAAGCTTCCACCCTCTGTATGTGAATCTCTATGTGGGTTGGACAACATTCCAAGTTCAGGCTTTGTTTTTCCATTGGGTCCTTGTGAATTTCCTGTGCATGTGTCCGTGCATCACATCCAGTCAGGGATAGGTGGATGGTGAGGGCTCCATTTGGTCTCTTCATACATGCACAGAGCCTTGCACATGAGCCATAGTTGTCCAGCCCTCCAGGGATGAGCATAGTTGTCCAGCCCTCCAGAGATGTGTGGATGCTTACCAAGATTCTTTCTCTTTCATCTGCCAATTCTCCCCAGGGACTAGCTGGCTAGTCTGTCATTCCATTACTTGCCCCAGCCAGAGCAGTGACCTCAGGTCAGCTGTGGATGTGACCTTCCCTGTCTGTTACTAAGGTTGCTACTGTTTATCACCATATATCTGAGTGTGCTTTTCTTTCTGTCCCAAACCTAGTGATGCACTTCTAGCAGTGAAGCTGCTGGTTCTCATGGCTTGCCCTGCCATTCTCAAACTACTGCAGTAACCAGCCTGGGCAAGATTATCAGAGAAGCTTCAAGCAAGAAGCCTATATACTGGCACAGTTTTTGGCAAAGATTGAGCCGTGCTTTTTCTTGAATAAGTGCTTCTCTGTTGCACTAAGGCTTTGGTTGGTTTCCAGAGTTCGGAAATGATTTGTTGTGACAATTTTGTACAGGTTTTTCTGGACAAAAGATTTGCCAAGGTCCTTTTTTATTCTAGTCACATTTGGTTTGCATAGTCTTGCAAAAGAATGGCTATACGAACAGTTATTTACTGTGGATTTCCACTTCTAGCATCACAGAGAATATACAGAAGTTTGGAATCTCATCCTTTTCTCCCTGCCCCACCAGGCTCTAGAAAATGTGGGAAGCTAATACACAGAAAAGGTATTTTGTACCTGTATGTATTATCGATCTCTTCTACTCCTTTGTAAGGTCCATCATCTTCGCCAGGGATTTGTAGTATATCTTGAAGTAAAAGCCTGAAATATCCGAAATATCCGAAACACACTGAATCTAAAGGCACAGAAAAGAAGTTATGTCATGCAACAAAAAGAGTTTCTGTATCTGAGTAACTCTTCAGTGGCCCTTGGAGCATTCTCTCAGCTGGCTCTTAACTCTGTGTGTTTCTAAGGTTTAGTTTCTTTTCATTGTCCCTTTATCTTCAGAAGTCTGCTTTCCCCTGGGTTCCCCTGTAACTTTACTAGCATTGCTCCTTGAATATAAAAGATGCTCAATTAAATATCTCCTTGTAAATCCCTTGTGAATATAAGAAACACAAACTTTGGACCTTTAGTACTTATCAATAGAGTTACTTTTTGTTACTTTTGCTGGTCTCCATCAGCTAGAATATTATTAGTGAATAATTTGGGACTGTTTAACAACACTTAACAAATAGCATAACTTCAATTCTCAAAGAAGTTCTCTTGTTACCTAAGTGTAGTTAAAGTGACAGTATACCCGACTTTTGTAGCAACATGGATGGGACTCGAAGAGATTATGCTGAGTGAAATAAGTCAAGCAGAGAGAGTCAATTATCATATGGTTTCACTTATTTGTGGAGCATAACAAATATCATGGAGGACAAAGGGTTTTAGAGAGGAGTAGGGAGTTGGGGTAAATTGGAAGGGGAGGTGAATCATGAGAGACTATGGGCTCTGAAACAATCTGAGGGGTTTGAAGTATCGGGGGGGTGGGAGGTTGGGGTACCAGGTGGTGGGTATTATAGAGGGCACGGATTGTATGGAGCACTGGGTGTGGTGAAAAAATAATGAATACTCTTTTTCTGAAAATAAATAAATCAATTTTAAAAAAATGACAGTGTGACATAGATATTAAGATGCCCATTTTCCAGAAAAATTGGGCCCATCCAGTTGTTGTCAATCTTCCATCAAGACAATTATAGTTCTTTTTATTTTTTTTAATGATGACACGAGCTAAACACACACACATACACACAAAACTTAAAAAAGATAACGTTAATCTGAAACAGTCATACCTCCTGCTTTTTTGTTCTTCTTTTCCACAGCCTAATTCACAACTTAAGGATTCACTAATTGAATATGGAAGGCAAGTAACATTTTATATTTTATAGGGGATTATGCAAAATACGAGCCACAGTTTTGAGAAACATCATGACTCATACAGGTTGAGCTTGCAAATTAAAAAATCTATTTTAAGAAGCTATTCCTGCATTGGTACAAAATGAGAGAATGTTAACAACACATTCTAGTAGCAGTGCCTTCTGTTACTTTTCTCAGAAAAATTAAGGATAATTGTGATTTTTTTGGAGGAGCTTTGTAACAAGGGTACTGATTATATTATTTTTCAATGCAATAAAGCCACATTTTTTTCAAGTTTTTAAGAAGAGATTTTAGATTAGACCCATGGAATTAGGTTAGAAAAAAAGATACTTTAAACTAATTTTAAAGGTTTATTTTCTTAGAAATCTTGTTTTGAAGTATAAGAGATTGTTCTAAGACTGTAGTGTCTGAAATTTATGATGTAGGAACTTTGACTAAGGTACTACACTTCCCTGAACCTTCCTTTTCATGTAAACTGAGTGTTGGAACCAATGCCTCCTTTCTTGGAAGAGAGGGGCATCTGGGGTTTCCCAAGTAAGCTGAATTTGGGGTATTCCCCAAAATTGTATCCTCTAATCACTGAGTTTACATGACTCTTCCATCTGCTATGACCAACTTCAGCTTCACCATCCACTACTCTCTTGGACTGATACTGGCAGTGAACACTAAGTGAAATGATTTCTTACAAAGGAGTTGTAGAAAAGGTAGACAGCTTTCCCTGACTCTGCGAGGATCCCTGGCTACATCTGAAAGGTAAACTGACAAAGATAGGTTAATAGGAGAAAATCACACATGTCTTTTTAATATTCTTTTTATGAGCTTTGATATTCTTTTTATGCTTTAATATTCTTTTTATGAGCTTCCTTAAGGATATGAAGACTCAGAACTGGTTAAACCTGATCTGAATGTTTTATACTAAATTTGATGAAGAGTATAGAGTCATGGAGAAATATGGTAGGGCCCTAAAGAGTATGAGGTAAGTAAGAGTAGTAAACTGGGGAAACTTCACAAGGCCTGTTGGTTCAGATTCTTCTCATTGTCCATTTATCTTAAGAAAGAAATCTCCTTTCCTCTGGGAAGGAGGGAGGGCACCCTTCACAGAAGGGTTATATAACCTGCCTTAGGAGAGAAGGATGGGGGAAAGAAAGTCAGAGTAACTCATGCTTCTGCCATTTTCTCCAACTCTTTCAACTTAAAATACTCAGTATGGTAGGGTACCATGTTTTGAGGTCCATGTTCTGAACCCATCAGAGTATTTGATAAACTTCAAAGCCCTACTATTATTTCCTGGTACTGATTATACTTGATTTCCATAGTCTTGGTGAGTATAGGTATAAAAGAACATTTAACTTTGAATTTCAACTCTCAGCAGCACAGAGACCACATAAAACCTTGGGTGTTTCATCCTTTCCTATTCCCCTATCCATCAGTCCCTAGAAATAGGGGGAAGGCATTATAGCGACAAGGTATCCTATCTCTATGTATTAGCTCCTCCCTACTCCATCCATATACATATCCAGAACAAGAAGGAGCTATGGTTTTCCCTTTTTATAATCATTTCTACTCTATGTAACAAGACACCTTAAATCTATTTTCAAAATCAATAGGCACAACATAAATGAATTCATTGAAATATTTTGCTTAATTTTATTCAATTAGATCTTAAATCAGATTACTCATCTTATTACCTAATTTTTCTAAAGTTGCCAAGTTGCACATGGGTTTTCCTTTATGCTATAACAAGGTCACTCCAAAGTTAGTGGCTTTAAAAGTGCAATGATTTAGTTTTGTTCACAAGTGAGGATTGGCTAGATGGATCTGTTAACCTGGGGCAGTGTCAGCTGTTCTTGGCTGGGCTTTTTGTGTATCTGCATTTTGTGGGCTGGTTGCTCTTTGATTGCTTCAGTCACATTTCTGATGGCTGGTTGTCTCCAGTCCAGACTGATCCAGGTAATAGATGCTAATGTCTCTGGCCACCTAGGAGACTAGCCCAGCCCTTCCAAAGAGCAGCTGCTCAGAGTTCCAACAGGGCATACAGTCATATATAGGCCTTTTAAAGCATAGGCTCAGGACCGAAATGGTGCAAATGACCCCTAGGTAATGTTTTAGCTATCTCAGGCAAGTCACAGTGCAGCTCAAGAGCTAGGGGTGGAAAAATTAACCTCTTGCTGAAAGGACTTGCAAAATCACATTGTGAGAGGTGTGGATACAAGTTGGGAAATAATTGCATCCATACATTGCAAATTATCACAAGTGATGATGGTGCTCCAATAGCAGCAGAAGAATTTTCCCATATCCTAAATAAAGATGAGAATATCAGTCTTTACCATTGATTATTTCCCCCCTTCTCAGCACATTTTTTAAAAAATTTATTTTCTTTTTTCACTGGCTAGATCCTCCCAAGTAAATAACCATCATAAACTTTGCCTCCTGATTTTTTATAATACTTTTAAAATTATCATTTTTCAACAAATGGAAATGTTGCAGACTTGGGAAAGGAGAGCTTTATATTCTTTGGAAGAAATGTATTCCCAGGGATAATCTCAGTTAATGATTGCAGAGTCAATCATTTTGGGGCATTACTTCCAAAGATCACATTTATATCCATTAATAATATACCTACATCAGTGCTTCTTAGTAAGAGAATTGAATTTTTTTTCCTTGCATGCAATTTCTTCATTGTAACTAAGGTATAAATCTAACATGCTAATTTGATATCAGAAATTGCTAAGACTTTTGAATTTATAGTGAAAATAAGTGTAAAATACCAGAAATTCAACCAGCGGAGTATATTCTTTCCTGAAAAAAGAGACTCCCAGAAGCTTCTGGCCTTTGGATTATTAATATCTTCTCTAGCTGCTGCATATTACCTGGGAAATGGCTCAGCTCCATAGCACACCTTTTTAAAAAATTATTCCTCCTTTGGATAGTTTATTAAGACTCCTGTAGGCTCTGTGGATACCGTTTGATGTACCGTTAACCTGGTTTGAAAGAATTACAGCAACATCCAGCAGCTTCTGAGTTGCAACTAAGGTGTCCTGTATTTTTAGATACATTTAATCTTTATGAGAAATTGCAAAATTATTAAAAACTTTGATTTTTCAATTTTATCACTGTTGTTCTGGATATTATTGTATGTTTGGATTTGATCAGCTACTACTCACCTCCAGTGGAAACTTTTAAATTGACAAACTATCCCCATTTCCACAAAATTGTGCAGTTTTTGATGCACATTTTCCACTTCCGTAGCAATAAATTAAGCACACCAAAAACCATAATGTTACCAGAAAATCCCTCAAAAGCTTTTTGTGTAGAGCGCCACATTTGTCAACACCCCCTCACTCATTAGCAATTTAATATTTTCTATTTGTGCATTTTAAGAAGATCCCATCAGTTTTCTTTTCACCTTTCAAAAAACGGTGGATTCTAAATCAAAATTATTCTCCCAAAAAATCCCCCAAAGAGTATAAAAGCCTATTTTTGCTTCTGTTTTAAAGCAGAAAATAATTATTGGTGAGATGAGACCATTTTTTCTTCTAAAAGATAAATGAACAGCATAGTTTATTTTAAAAGTTCTCACTTTCAAAAATCAAGTTTTCCAATCATTAAGCATACGTGAGTGCCATTTCTTTCTTTCTTTCCCTTTCTTTCTTTCTTTTAAAAGATTCTATTTATTTATTTAGTTGACAGAGAGAGAGAGATCACAGGTAGTCAGAGAGGCAGGCAGAGACAGAGGGGGAAGCAGGCTCCCTGCTGAGTGGAGAGCCCGAAGTGGGCCTCGATCCCAGGACCCTGGGATCATGACCTGAGCTGAAGGCAGAGGCGTAACCCGCTGAGCCACCTAGGCATCCCATGAGTGCCATTTCTATAAGCTAAAAAGAATTTATCAGTGAGGATTCAAAAAATCTAAAAATGGAGGAAAGAAATAGGTGTTACTAACTTGGAAATTTCCTACTGTCAGAATTAAATAGCCATTTCTGTTTTCTTATTCTTGTATCAAAGGACAGGACTTTTTTCTTTCATAGCTCTTCTAAAGACTTAACATTTCAGTCTTATGTGTTTGGGGTTCATTGTACAATGAATTGGTAAATATAATATTGTCAGAGACCCTTGGCTCAGTATTAGAAAAATAGAAATAGAATAACTTAAAACAAAAATTTTAAGCAGTTTAACAATATTTGGTACTTGTTTTTCTCTGTATTTAGATGACCCCAATGTGAGAAAAGAAATGTATTAAGTACTCTCTGTTTCAGGGAATAGCTACTCCATTGGAAGAAGGAAAAATGCATTAGAATATCCAGAAAAATCTTAAAAGATCACTTATAAAATAACTTTGGAAGATATACCTGTATTTTTATAAGGGACACTAGATTTGTGTAGAGATTTATAATCTCTGAAATAAGCAAGAGCATGATCATTTCACAGTAGGTAATTCTCTGTTACATGGTGCCTGTTTCTTTTTATTGTTACTCATTCACTTGGGCACTTTCTAGCAATTCAGAAAACAACAGTTTAAGGTACCATTGGGGTATAGGGGTAAATGAGACAAAGATGAAATCTCAAAGGTCTTCCTTATTTGCCAAGAAATGACATACTCAAATCATAATAATATATGAACTGTAATTTGGAAAGCACATCAGAGAGGGATAGTGGGCTATTGATGGGAATCAGGTTGGAGTTAATAAGCATCCAGGTGGGCAGGTGAAATGGACTGTATGTTTTTTTTTTTAATATCTCCATATCTATGTCTAGATTTTGTTTTGTTTTAAGACTTCATTTATTTATTTGACAGGCAGAGATCACAAGTTGGCAGAGAGGCAGGCAGATAGAGAGAGAGGGAGAAGTAGGCTCTCTGCCAAACGGGGAGCCTGATATGGGGCTCAATGCACCCTGAGACCATGATCCAAGCCAAAGGCAGAAGCCCAACCCACTGAGCCACCCAGGTGCCCCATGTATGTTTGCGCTTTCTCAAATCCTGTGTTGAAATCCTAATCCCAGGGTAATGGTATTAGGAGGTGGTGCTTCGGGAGGTGAGGTGAGGTCCTCAGGATGGATCCCTCATGAATGAGAATCGTGCCCTAGAAAGAGGTAGCAGTATTCGCTAGCTCTCTTTCTGTGGCATAAGAATACAGCAAGATGACAGGCATCTGTAAACCAGAAAGAGAGCTTGTATCAACTTAACCCTGCTGGCACCCTGACCTCAGGCCTCCTGCCTCCAGAACTGTGTGAAAGAAATGGCTCTTGTTTAAGACACTAATTTTATGGCAATTTGTATAGTCACCTAAACTAAGAAAGTAATACTAAAAAGATGGAGTGTGTTGCTTCAACAAATGCTTAAAAATGTGGAAGTGGTTTTGGAACTGGATAATGGGCAGAGACTGGAAGAATTCTGAGGCACATCCTAGAAGAAGCTGGGATTGTTAGAAGGAGACTGTTTTAAAGGCAGTTCTGGTGAGAGCTAGGAAAGTGGAGAGGAGAGCCACAGAGGACATTTCCATCTTCTTGGAGAATACATAAATAATTGTGTACAAAATTTTAGTGGAAGTATGGACAGTAAAGGGCACTCTAATGAGGTCTCAGAAGGAAATAAGGAATGTTTAATTGGACTGTAGAGGAAAGGTGATCCTAGTTATACAGTGGCAAAGAACCTGGCTGAACTGTATTCATGTTCCAGCGTTTTGTGAAGGACAGAACTTGGGAGATGGAAAGTTGGATATTTGGATAGGAGGTTTCTCTGTGAAGTGTTGGAATGGCTTAGTTCTCCTGACTGTTTATAGTAAAATTCAAGAAAAGAGAAATAACTTGAAAATGGAGTTAATGGGGTTGCCTGGGTGACTCAGTGAGTTAAATGGCTGACTCTTGGTTTCGGCTCGGGTCATAATATCATGGTGAGATCGAGCCCCAGGTCAGGCTCTGTGTTAGTGCTGAGTTTGCTTAAGATTCTCTCTCTCTTCTGCTTCTTCTCCCCTTTTCTCTCTCTCTCAAATAAATAAGATCTTAAAAAAAGAAAATGGAATTAATAAGGAAAAAGTAACTAGAACTTAAAGATGTGGAAAATTTAAAAAAAATGTGGAAAACTGGCAGCCTGTTCATACCACAAACAATGAGAAGGCCTGTTATGAAAAAGGGATGTGGGAGAGATCATCTATTTGTCTGTAATTTGAGGATAGGAGAGAAGATGCCCTTTTGAAAACTAGAAGAAGAAGTCTTACCAGGAACCAAATTGGCAGGTACCTTGATCTTGTTTTCCCAGCCTCCAAAACTATAAGGAACAATGTCTATTGTTTAGACCACCCAGCCTATGGTCTTCTCAGAAAGCAACCCAACCTTAGACACCTCTCCGTGAGGTGAAAGATGGAACAGCGTATTCTTCAAGAGCTCTTAGTGCTCTATGATCTGGATCTGTATGCTAGGGCTTCTGTTTGAGAAAATGCTTATTACAAACCCATCACAAGTGATTTGTATTGAATATAAAAACAATGGAAATAAAAATGTATTTACTTTGATGTAATTGCTATGCTACAGGCTGGTACAGATTCTTATGTAGTCCTTAAGACAGTCCAACCATCCTGGAACTTGTAAAGTCTCCAGTGAAGTGGACTTTTTACCAGAAGGAAACATAGGATAAAGGTACTTCAGAGGGAGAGAAGAGTATTCAACATGAACAGAAACAGGAAAGCAAAGCAGAGGTGGAAAGGGACATGGCATATTTGCACATCTGTGAATATTACATACAGTGTCGGTGTCCTGTCTGGGTCCCTTTAGCCTCTATCCTTATCTCCTTATTGCCAGCATTTAAGCTCTGCCTGAGGACCTTCTCTGGCCACAGACATGTGCTTAGCCTGCAGGAGCTTCCCTCATCAGATGGAAGTTAAAGGACACATATCCTAGCACCCTTTCCCTTGAGGGGAGAGACTTAAAAGTGTATTTTGCATGGTCACTTAGGGTCTCAGAGAATCATGCACATCAAGAGCCCACAACAGTGATCACACTCAGAGTGAGCTTTTCATTTTCCCACTTTTACCATACCTTTCTAGTGGTATGAGACCACTTCCTAATAAATTACTTTCTTTCCAAACCTACCTGAGAGTTGTGTTATGGGGGTCCCTAATCCAAAGTAGTGAGCAATGTGTTGAAACTAGTGTTTGGATGTCATGAGACCATAGCTGAAAGACTTGACACCTGTTGAAGGGCTTTGTTTGACATGCTGTTGACTTTGTATTTTATCTTATGACTGATGAGGCCATCAGAAGCTTGTGAGGAGAAAAATGACATGATCAATGTAGGGTTTTTAAAATATAATTCTGGCAGTAAAGAATGTAGAAGTAATTCTTTATATCCCTAACTATTGTAATACTTTCAGAAAGAAATAATAAAAGCCTAAACAAGATAGAAGACATGATTTTTTAAAAAATAGAGATATTTATTTATTTATTTGACAGAGAGAGATCACAAGTAGGCAGAGAGGCAGGCAGAGAGAGAGGAAGGGAAGCAGGCTCCCTGCTGAGCAGAGAGCCCAATGAGGGGCTCGATCTCAGGACCCTGGGATCATGACCCAAGCCAAAGGCAGAGGCTTAACCCACTGAGCCACCCAGGCGCCCCTAGAAGACATGATTTTAATAGAAGTCACAGACTCAAGAGACATTGCAGTGGGAGAAATGGCAGAATATGATGACCAGGCTAGGTTTGGGCAGATGTAGTTGGAAGGCAATATTTGAAGAAAAACTAGTGCTTGGATAGGTGGTAATACTGTTGGCCAAGACAAAGAAGAGAGACAGGCTAGATTAACCTTTTCTTCTTTTCTGTTTAAGAGTGGCACCTTCATGTTTACTTGGAAAGGTAGACTATAAGAGGGCTGATCTTCAGACCAGTAATCCAGGAAGTAATTCTGCTGACCTTAAAGTCAGTACACCTACCTGTTTTTGCTATTAGATATTAGCAGATGTTGGGCTACTGAGTAGGTGCACAAATATGACAATAAAGAAAACTATAGCAGTATTCCTTTATGTTCTGAAGGCAACCACTGGAATGATTGACTGCCTGCTTGGTAGAATCCACTTTCTTATCTTCAGTATTGCCCTGTGAGAGTAATGACAGGTTTGACGAGAGCAGTTGCTACCAAATGTGTTGTGTAGGTGAAGAAATTGAAACATAGAGGAGACATGTAGATTTCCTGAAGCACGGAGGTGACATAATGATTATCATTGGGGCCCCACTTTTTGAGTATTTGGTGCATTTGTTACACATAGTAAAGGAAATATTAGACAAAGATGCCTCTTGAAAAGAGTAAGGTAGATGGCTTGAAGTTGGTTGGAACATTAAAATGACAAGAGGGAATGAGGGGCTTGTTCAGTTAAAACATTGTTCCACTCATCCCACTCTGCTAGATTTAGTAGACTGTGACAAGCTATTGACAAATGATTTTCAGTCAGTGGCTTCAAGGCTCCCTTGATAAATAGTTATCCTTTGGCAGGCCATGTACTCTCAATCCATTTAAAACCAAGTCTGTGAACCTTGTCAATTGGGTAAATTGAAATCAATAGTGGCCAGAGAAAGAGATTCACGGCATGACAGATCAATGTACATGTCTTCATTCCGAATAGATATGGACCACAGAGGGATAGAAATCTTATTCTACCCCCGAGGGCTAGAGATTTTCTACAGATACAGTTACTTTGTAAAATGTTCTACATTCTTGAGCAAACATTTATTCAGGGCCTTCTGGACTATGCTATATGAACTATTTGCTAGGTGGCTTACAGAGAAAAGGGACAGACTTTCACTCTCGGTGTCTATCACCATATTTACCAGCATACCTTAGTGCAAGTTTCCTTGTGCCAGATCCCAACTGGCACAGATAAAAATGGAGGACTTTTCTCTGTAAGCCATTTTTATCTGTGCCAGTTGGGATCTGGCACAAGGAAACTTGCACTAAGGTATGCTGGTAAATATGGTGATAGACACCGAGAGTGAAAGTCTGTTTGTATGTATTCATCAGGAAATGCTATTTGAGAAAATGAATGCCAAATGCCAAATTAAAAAAAAATCTTTTTTGTGAAACCACAAGTGTGACCTCAAACTACAGGCATAAACTGCTTACAGATGCAACCTAAAGCAATAATTATTCAATAAGAAATTACTGGGGCACCTTGGTGGCTCATTTAGCTAAGTGTCTGATTCCTGATTTTGGCTCAGGACATGATCTCAGGGTTGTGTTGGGTCCTGTGCTGGGCATAGAGCTGGCTTAAGGTTCTCTCTGTCCCTCTCCCTCTGCTCATGTTCTCTTTCTCTCTCCCTCTCATATTAATAAAATCTTCTAAAAAAGAAATTATTGAGGGACTACTTATTTTTAAAGCATCATATATGCTATTTGAGTAGATGCCAAAAATTCTTCATTAGAAACTCAATTCCTGACTTTGAGGAGTTTCTAATTTAATGGATTCTTAAAACTATACATATAGCTATAGTGACTTACAGCAGCAATGAAATGAATTAAAATGCTTTAAACTTGTTCACCTAAGACATCATTGAGGTGTTGCTTGAGTTTACTTTTTTTTTAAACCTATAAAGGAGTAAGTGACCAAGTTTTATTTTAATGTGGAGTTAACATGTCATCTTTAATTTTTGTCTTTTCCATAAGAATGATGCCCTTCTTGATATTGCAACTATTAAAATAATTCCCCTCATCACTCATCATTAAACCCTATAGTTTTGCATGCACTTTTGTTTTTATGATGCCATATTACCCATTTTATTCAGACTTCTCTTGTATTAATTATGTTTTCTTTTGTTTATCAAGGATATGGTATATCATCAGTTGATGAACTTACTCTGCTTACTTTTCTAGTAATTTACAGAGGATAAAATATGGCTCAATGGTCTCTGCCAGTTTTAAACCCATGAGATTAGACTTCCATGATTATCCAATCCAAAGGATTTTTCTGTCATCATGGAGGACCCTTTAAATCTTTGGTAATCTCTTCCCCTTCTTTCTGGATAATGGCTTTGAAGGACCAGAGTCCAATCCTTGAATTTAAGGTAAAATATTACTCAAAGAGTAGACACAGTCTTAGGAAATGATAATCAATAGCCATGTCATTTCTTTAGAAAAACCTATTCTGAACTCCATGAGAAAATTAGGAATTAGAGAAAAGTCAGTCTTGAACTACTTGGACCCACATGCAGGTATTTTACTAGTGTCTTAAGGATGTTGGTCCAATGTTAAATGGAAGAATACTTTCTCTTTAACTATGCTGTAAAATCTGTGAAGGATTTGGTTCTTATTATTTGTCACTTTTCTTTTTCTATTTTTTATTAAAGATTTTATTTATTTGACAGCACACACACACAGGAGAGAAAGGGAGAAAGAGAGGGGGGAAAGAGAGACAGAGAGAGAGAAAGCAGAGGAGCAGGGACAGAGCAAGAGGGAGAAATAGACTTCCTGCTACCAGGGATCCCAATGTGGGACTCCATTTCAGAACCCTGGGATCATGATCTGAGCTGAAGGGAGAGGCTTAACCAACTGAGCCACCCAGGCACCCTTATTGGTCATTTTTAATAACACATAACACTGTGTCATTTTATGGGGGAAAAATCCATTTTGGATTCATTAATCCTAATTTGTATTTTAAAATTTTGATTCTTAAAACTAAGCACTCCTACTTTATTTCATTAACACACATGAGATTCTTACCTGCAGGGCCAGTAATGCTCCCAAAACAGTAACTGAAGTATTAAATGCATGAAAATATATAGATAAATTCATATATTGAGAAGAATTTGTGTTCTATTTCCCCAGAAGAGAAATATGACATTGTAGAAATGCAGTGGTCAGCAAGTTACTTAACTAACCATATCATCTGTTTCTTTAACTGAAAATTAAGAATAATTCTAATACCTACTTGATGAGATTTCATGAAGAGTAAATAAATTAAATCAAAGGAAGTATTTACCACAGTACCAAGCACATAATAATCCTTCATGACTGTCAGTTAATAGTGCCACAACTTTTACTACTTTCATAATAATACTAGCATGTAGATAAGTTAGTAGTACCAGAGTCGGCATTTAGTTCTATTATGTTAATACATCTTTCTGGAGTGAGACTTTTAGTCATTTACATCTGTCTGTATAGTCTATTGGTACAACCCAAATTTTTGAAACTTGATCAGTATGACATGTGGACTCCCAGTGAGCTGTACACTTGCTGCCTTCTTCTGGAAGAAGTTGCATGTTTTCCCCACCATATTGATTGTATATTTGTGGTGCATATTGGAGATCCTATAAAAATATGTGAGAAATTAGGCCTAAACTTAGGAGATTTGAAGTTTTAGAAGACTATTATAGTAATAGGAACAAGCATAATACAAAGCAAAGCATGATCCATGAGTAAGAGAGGTGCAAAGTGCTCTGGGTGTTCTGGGAGCCATCACGTCAGTGGGAGAAGTCAGAAAATGTTTTAGAAGTGTGGTGATACCTGAGTGAATCCTTTAAGAAGAACTGAGGTTTCATTTAGAGGAGGCAGGCTTGTGATGGCCATTTTAGGAAGAGCCATGAGCATGAGAAAAGTCAAGAGTTGGGTGCCTGGAATCTTAAAGGAAATTTAGTGGTCTAGTTTGGGCCTGCGGGGAGAGAGCGGGAGCGTGAGAAGAAAAAGATGAATGGGAGAGCTGGGTGGAATCTTTATGGTAAGAAACCTGACTTCTAGTCAGCAGAAAATAGAGACTTACTGAAATAGTAAGGAAGACTCATGATCTGAAGAGTGGCATTGAGAGATTGGGGACCTTAGAAGGCAGGTGAAGCCATCTATGTAGGTTGTATACAGTGCTAAGAAAAATAACTGGCAAGGAGGATATAATGGACAGGGGTCAGAAAGGGTGGTTACTCATTATAGAAGAAAGCAAAGGAGGGCCCAAGGGTTTGATCCTTGGTGCAGGATTGGTAGAAAAGCAAAGATATTATCAGGACTAGGGACATCTCGAAACACAGTACCTTAGGATGTTTGCCCTTAATCGTCCCTGTGCCTGGCATGTTCTTCCTCCAGCTACTCAAATGGCTCATGATCTTACCTATTTTGAATTTTTTTTTAAAAACATGATTTCTTATCTTCTCCTAATGGCTTCATTTAAAGCCTTCCCAGCATACCTGATGTCCCTTAATCAGTTCTATTTCTTTTTCTCATAGAATGTAGTACTAGGAATGTGGGTGGCTCAGTTGGTTGGGTGACTGCTTTCTGCTCAGGTTATGATTCTGGATCAAGTCCTGCATCGGGCTCCCTGCTTGACCTGGAGCCTGCTTCTCCCTCCAATAACCCCCAACTCCATCATGCTCATTCTGTCTCTCTCTCAAATAAATGAATAAAATCTTAAAAAAAAAAAGAACTTATCACCATCTAAAATCTAAATATGATACTTTTTTTAAATGTATGCTGTTTATACCCTTTTCCCTCCCCCACTATTTTATTGACAGATCAATCACAGAGATCTAGAAGAAGACAGAGTCCATGCTCAATAAATATTGAATGAAAAAAGTGTAAGTTTTTTGGGAGTCACATTTTAAACAAAAAGGTATTTTTAGTTTAAAATGTACTTGAACATATGTTTGTAGGTGTTCTGAAGATTCTCGAATACCACTTTTTAAATTAAAAAGCATCTTAAATGTTTTTTGTTATAATTTTGCTTATGCCTCTTCAAAAATGAAGGTAACATTTGCTTAGCAAATGTAAAATAGGACTTATTTCTGTTTAGGTGTCTATGTTCTTAATTAGCAAGGTAGAGATTAATGGGATGTTATAATAACATTGTAAAGGAGGAGAATTCCACTTTGAGATATTCCAAATGAATTCTTTCATTCTAGAGAGTGAAGTGCATGAAAAATGAACTTTGCTGTAACTCACCTTTTAAAGATATTTAATTTAGACCTGAAAGATATTATCTTTAACAGTGTCCTCATTAGATTCCAGATGCCAATTCATGCAAAGCATCCTTAGTATAACACTTTAGGAAAATGCAGACCAAGAGCTATTGGCACAACCCATAGCATTGATGGACACTTATGGGAAATGCAGGGAAAGTGACATTATTGGAAAGAGAGGCTTTTCCTTGATAATTCCACCAATCAGTTACCATTCAACTTACAATAAATTCATGTAAAATAACAAATATATTTCCAGCTTACACACATTCCAGTTATAGCTGGTTTGTAGGGAAGTAATGCAGTCTTCACTTAAAGACATATTTTACCCCAGAAATTATTCATTCAGAATAATAAAAATAAAAATTAATAAATTTCAGAAATTTAAAGTTTCCCCTTGAGTGTCATTGTAATCCGAAGGAGAGTGAACAAGTTATGAATGAAAATACATGAAATCATGTGTACATTTTGAACATGATAGACCATTTTTTTAAAGATTTTATTTATTTGCCAGAGAGAGAGAGAGAGTACACACAAGCAGGCAGAGAGGCAGGCAGAGACAGCGAGAGAAGCAGGCTCCCTGCCCAGCAAGGAGTCCGATGCGGGACTCGATCCCAGGATCCTGAGATCATGACCTGAACTGATGGCAGAGGCTTAACCAACTGAGCCACCCAGGCGTCCCAGACCATTTTTAAAATTAAGACAGTGGGATACCATGAAGCAGAATGGTGGCCCAGGATTTTCCTGGAGGACTTTAGTCTATTTCTTTTATTTTTATTGTTTAAAGATTTATTTGAGTGAAAGAGAGAGAGAGAGAGTATGAGTGGGAGAAACAGAGGGGGAGGGACAGAGGATCTCAAGCCGACTCCATGCTGAGTGTGGAGTTTAATGTATGGCTTGATCTCATGACCCTGAGATCACGACCTGAACCAAAACTAAGAATCATCCAACTGCACCACCCAGGTACTCCATAGAGGACTTTAATTTAAAAGCAAGTAAAAATCAAGCAGATTGATACCTCAACTAAGTATTTTTATTTCCCCCTCTTGTATCTCTTTTTTCCCCCTTTTTTATTTCCTTTGGTTCTCTGACTTGACAACAAAATTAAAGTAGTATCAATAAGGTAAACATACTGAGAAAACACTTAATGGATTATTAGATAACACAAACATGGTTTACCGATGTAATGAAACATTATTTAGCCAATTCTACCTATGCAATGGAACATTGTTATTATATATAATATTATGAAAAGAAAGGGAGAATTGATTAATGTTGCATGAGGTTGAAATTTAAAAACATTATGCTAAGAGAAGCAGACACAGAAGGTAACATATTAGAAGATTCCATTTATATATAATGCCCCACATGGGCAAATCTGTAGAGCCAAAAAACAGATAAACATGCCAGGAACAAGGGGAGGGAGGAATGAGGAGTGACTGCTCAAGGGTACAGGTTTTTTTGTTTGCTTGTTTGTTTTGTTTTTGTTTTTGAGGTGAGGCTGGAAGTACTCTGAGTCAGGTAGTGGTGATACTTGAATTAGTTTATTAGGATACCAAAAGCCACCAAACTGTATATCTAAAAAAACCCATGTATTTTTCAGATGCTGGGTGAATTGTTAGGTCAATTCTGTAAATTTGTGTGATGGTGTTATTATAAGTCTTCTATATCACTATTACTTTCTTGTGTTTTATAATTGCTATTATCTGCATATTCACTACATTCTTAAAAAAATCTCATGGATATAGCTGTTGGTTTTGCTTTACATATTTTGACACTGTGTTTTTAAGTGTATACTCTCATTTAGTGTTGCTGTGTCTTTTTGATAATTTAACCCTCCTTATCTCGGAAATGAAACTGTACTGTGGTACATATTAAATTGTCAAAAGCTGGTGACAAAATAGGAAAATATTAAAAGCATCTAGTAGTAATAAATAATTTTAAGAATGTTCATAGGCTTTTTGTCAAAAATGTTGCAGTCCCTCTTTATCTCTGGCAATACTCCTTATCCTTGTCTACTTTGTCAGATACTAATGTAGCCACTCCTGCTTTTCTATTCTTGTTTGCGTGTTAAATTACTTCCCACTTGTGCTTTTATATTTAAAATGCACCTCTCATAAATAGCTAGGTCTTGCTTTTTATTTTTATTTTATTTTTTAAAAAGATTTTATTTATTTATTTGTCAGAGAGGGCGAGGGAGCACAGGCAGAGGTAGAGGGAGAAGCAGGCTCCCTGCCGAGCAAGGAGCCTGATGTGGGACTTGATCCCAGGACGCTGGGATCATGACCTGAGCTGAAACCAGCCACTCAACAAACTGAGCCACCGGGGCATCCCTAGGTCTTGCTTTTTAAACCAGTCTGTCAGTCTCTGCCTTTGAATTGGTTTGTTTAGACCACTTACATTTTATAAAGTTAAAAGTTTAGCATATAATTGGATTTATTTTTATTCTACTATTTGTTTTCTCTTTTGTTTCCTGTTTGTTGTTTTTGTTGTTTCTTTTGGCTTTTTTTTTAAAAAAATGATTTTTCTTTTCTTTTTTAGATTTTATTTATTTATTTGGCAGACAGAGATCACAAGTAGGCAGAGAGGCAGGCTGAACGAGAGAGGGATAAGCAGGCTCCCCACTTAGCAGAGCCAAATGCGGGGCTCGATCCCAGGACCCTGAGATCATGACCTGAGCCAAAGGCAGAGGTTTTAACCCACTGAGCCACCCAGGCACCCCTGAATTGAATTTTCTTTAAGGATTTTTATCTTATCTGTACAGTTGGGCTTATTAGTTTTTATGTCTTTATTTTAAGTTGCTGTAGGAAAGTAATACTTGTGTTTTTTCATGGTTAAATGAGAAAGAACCTCTATTTACCAGTGTATTTGCCATTCTGATGCTTCTTAATCCTTTGCATAGATATGGGTTGGCATTCTATAGCCAGCCATATGATTTTGTAAATAAAGTTTTATTGTAATATAGCCACATTCATTCCTTTATTTATTGTGTGTGGCTACGTCATGCTATGATGGCAGAGTTGAATACTTGGAACAGAATCTGAGTAGCCTGGAAAACCTAAAATACTTTTTACTGACTCTTTAAGGAAAATGTCTGCTCACCCCCAGTGTAGGATCAGGATTTCATCAGATGGAAGTTTTCTTTTGCCTGAAGAACTAACTTCCCTGATGTTTTGAGGAGGACAGTCCTCCTGAAAGTAATTTTTCAGCCTAAAGGTCTAATGTTGCACGCCCATGACACCTTTCTGCCCTCCCCGCATGGGTAGAGAATATTTTATGCTTTCTGTTTGTCTAGGTTCAGTGGATCTTTCCCTGTGTCCTGGAGATGACAGCCTTTGCTGTTCTTCCCTTAGAGTCCTATAGCTCTTGCTCCACTGTAGGGAAGGATCAGGACAGAGCTACTTGACTTACCTGTTTTCATTGGGACCTTATCCCAATCTTCTTTATGATCACCATATGAAAGTCTACAAAGAAGAACCTCTGAGGGGGTGCTAACTCTCACATGTCCATGGAACCCTGGAGTTCTATGCACTAAGGCTCATGCACACTTGGCCTTTTATACCCAGCTAAAGATGCCAGCTTACCCACTGTATGCTGAAGCACATTACCTTGTTCTGCTTCAGATGAGTAAGTGCTCTTGTCTCACTTCTTCGGGCTGCTTATCTTACCTTGTATTTTTGGCTAGTTGGTTGCTGTACAACTTCAGCTCTGATTGGTTGTGAAAAACAGTGTGTTTTTATAGATTATTTGGCTTTATCTTGTTAAGGCTGAGGCAGTGCTCTTGCCAGATATCTACAGTCTAAGATATGCTAGAAGTCCCCTTATATCTTCAAATGTGTGTTTTTGTTCTCCTTCCTTTCCCCTTTCCTTCTAGGACTGTAATGACACTATTTGTTAAAGAAGTCAGTATTATTTCTTAGGTCATTTTTCCCCCCAATTTTTTTTTTCTCTCTGTGCTTCATTTTGGATGATATCTATGGCTTTATCTTTTATTTTCCTGATGATTCATTCTACAACATCTACTCCATCAGTCTGGTTCATTGTACTTTGTTTTTGGTATTTTCTTGAGTTCCTTTCAGTTTACTTGTATTTTCCATTTATGTTTCCACATAGTTAAAACACATTTTAAAATACAGAATACATAATGTATATATAATAATATGTGATTTACATATAATTACTCTTACCTTTTCCCAATAAGTTTTACAAATATACATAGTCATATAACTACAACAATCAAGAAACATTCTCCTAAATTAAGAATAGATAACAATCACAACTAAAACCATCTTCATCACAGAAGTTTTCTCCTGCCCCTTTTCAGTGAATCCTCTATCTGCATCTCTGCCTTTTGCAACCTCTGATCTGTTTTCTGTGTGTACAGTTTTGCATTTTATCTGATACTTCATATACACAAGATAATGCTGTACATGGTCTTTTCTGTGTCTGGGTTCTCTCACTTAGCATATGATTTAGAGATTCTTTTATGTCATTAAATGTGTTAGTGGTTCATTTCTTACCATAACTATTTTAACCTTCTTCTCTAATAATTTAATCATCTCTGTGCTTCCTAGGTCTCCTTTTATTGTGTGATTTTTTTTTCAAGAAATACAGTGCATATTTTTCTTCTTTCCTGTCTTATTTTTTCAGTAATCCAAGACATTTTGAAGTATGTGATTGATTGCTGGAGTGCATTATATTCACATAGAGACTGTTGGCCTTTTACCTGGAGAGAAATTACAGTTCTGGCACAGCTATTTCATTCTTTCAAGGCCTGTTTTAAAGCCTTTTTAAGGTCATGTATATTGCAGGCCTTAACGCTAGGTCTGACTTATTCTTCAAAACAGTGTGTTAACATGTGGGATCACTCACTAAACCTCCATGTATTCAACAAAGTCTCTTCATTATGACTTCTGTGATCTTGGATGATTCTCATCCTTTTGTGAGCTCCTGAAACTTTTTGATTTAAAGTTTCCTAGAAGTTTTTCTTTCCTTGGAAACTGTTCTTCACCAGTTCTTTGACTCTCTAAATGCACAGTTTAGTATTTGGCCAAAGACTCAAGGGTTCCACAATAGATAGACAATTTTTCCTTCTGTAGCTCCTTGCTTTTGATATTGTATTCCTTAAGTTCCCACTACCTTGACATCTCTGTCTCATCTTCTCATTGATAGACTACCAGACGGTTTGTATTCCAGTCCATGAGCCATGGTCTAAAAATTGCTTATAGACCAAAATATTGGGTGATGATGGGGCTGACTTGATTTTTTCCCCTTCTTTTAGGGATTTTACTTGCCTACTATCCATTGTTCAATGTCTGAAAAGAATTAATGTATATTTCTCAGTTTTTAATAGTGGGATACCTCCCTCTTGACCTAAAACAGAAATCCCTTTATGATACATTTTGATAAAAAGAATTCCTTATTTTTAATATGGTTGATCTTATTCTTTTTCTTTATGGTTTGTACTTCTTATGTCATATATAAATACTGTTTTACATTATCTTTTCAACTTAAAAGTTTTATAATGAACAATTTAGTGCTAACTACTTTAGTATTGATTTCTGTGTGATATGTCAATGTTCTGTTTCCCCCTCATGTATTACCATTGTCCTAGCTCCACTTCTTGAATAGCTAATTCTTTGCTTGCTATTCTGTAATGCCTGTGAGACCACATATCAGATTTCCACCTATGGTTGGTTCTCTTTCTCAGCTTTACATATGTATGTAATGATTTCCATTTCTGAAGCCTTCACATATGTGAAGTCATTTTTTGTGGCTTCTTGATATTCTTGCTCACAATGGCATGTTTTGGCATTTCTTTCTGTGTATATTTTTACTGTCTGATAATGATTTCAGGAGTGCTGACCATGGCAATTCTTTGAGTTTTAGGTTTAAAATAGTTGGTTCTGACATTATTTAAATATATTTCTGTCCTTTTCCCAGGGGCACTGACAACCCAGGACACTTAAATTTTTCAACTTGGATTTGAGTTATAACTCAAATCTATATGAGGATGTGTTTAAGAGGAGTAATTCTTGGGGAGAACTTTTTTTTTTTTCCTCTGCTCATCATCTATAGACAAAGCTGAGGTAGGACTTGGCTGCCTTTCTAGTATATTACCCTTCTGTGGTTCTTCTTCATGTAGGTGTCTCCAAACTAGCATCTCACTCTTCTCAGACCCCAGTTTTTGTTTCCTGTTAATTCATCTGGTGAATGTTTTAAAACCCAAGTATCTGTAGATCCACAGATGCCCCTGGGAAATAGCAGGGTCAAATCTCCTATAACACCTATGAAATTACGAATTTTAGTCATTTATGCCCCTAACTTTTATTCCCTTACTTAATTAAAACCACTTTTTATGTCTTATATATCTTTTTATTTTCTATGGGTTATGATAGTTTTTATTCTTTGTCAAGTTTTCCATATTACCAAAAATGTGCATTTTAGTACTCTCAAGTTGTCATAACTTTCAAACAGAAACCAGTTAGCATATTCTTGTGAAGTAAATGTCATGTGATGTGTGCTGTCATGGAGGGGTATCTAAAAACTGCAATCTTGGACTCAGTATTGGGAAGTAAATCTAGCATGTTAAATATAATGAAAGTAGTGGATATTTAAGTATAGTGTATTATCATTACATTTGAGATGTAATGATAATAGATTCACTATGTTAATTTAGACAAATGACACAGATAATGACAAAAAGTGACCGAAAATATACCCAGTTTTCTATTTAACAGATTAATTAAGTATGTATTTGGAATACAGGATTGGAATAAAGGAAGAGAGAAATTTGCAAAAAAACTTTAAATCAATAATGCCTAAAATGCTTAATCTATCTTTTTTGAATTTTATATGAAGATTTCACATGAAATCCTCACCCTAATTGTTATCTGGTACTTTGTGACTATATCAGTGCTTAGAATGGAGTGCACATGCACAGTAAGTTACACTGAATACAAAGTGAGGCGAGCAGAAAGTAGCTGGAAATTTCACCATGGTAATGATGAAGAAAGTAGTTGGAAATTTCACCATGATAATGACCTATGCAAAATGATGAAGAAAGTAGTTGGAAATTGCACTTTGATGATGAAGAAAGTAGTTGGAAATTTCACCATGATAATGACCTATGCAAAATGAT
>NC_081568.1:91471624-91479343 GCF_022355385.1 Mustela nigripes
AAAGGAAAAGATAATGATACTTAGCTAAAAAACAACCTATAGCAACTAAATCAGACTCTTAGATTTTACCAAACTATATTGAACACTAGGTGATAATAAATCCCTACCAAAAAATTTCTGAGAGAAATTGTGACCCCAAAATATTTTGCTCACTCTGGATTCAGTTTTGATAGTAGAACAGCAGATATACCTTTTTTTTCCATTTATTTATTTTCAGCATAACAGTATCATTATTTTTTCACCACACCCAGTGCTCCATGCAATCCGTGCCCTCAATAATACCTAACACCTGGTACCCCGACCTCCCCCCCCACTTCAAACCCCTCAGATTGTTTTTCAGAGTCCATAGTCTCTCATGATCCACCTCCCCTTCCAATTTACCCCAACCCCCTTCTAACTCCCCATGTCCTCCAGACATACCTTTTTAATCGGGAAAGAACTCAGGGAATAAATCATCCATATACACTCTTGAGGATAAAACAAACTATTTGCTAATAAAATCCAGAGAACTTGGGAAGTGATTAAATAGAAGTCAGGATGTGAGGCATCTGTATTTACCTCGTTGTAAATACAGAATTCATTGAAATATGGAATTATATTACACAACTGTGCATATTATGGTTATAGAATAGAATGTCAAAGTTATAAACGTTAACACTATAAAAGGTATGTATAAAACAACTTGCCAATACAGAAGGCTGTAGGAAAGAAGTTGGGAAAAACTGAGAATGTTGTTTTCATTTTTATCATGGGATGTAATTTTATTTATTTATTTAGTTAGTTAGTTAGTTAGTGAGTGGGCAGCAGAGCAAAGTGTATTGAGGGATAGTTAAATGATAGTACAAAGCTCCCAAGGATGGAGGAGACCCAAGAGCATTGCCTGTGGGAAGTAATTCTTAATGCTTTAAGTAAAAATATGGTTTAAAATAATAGTAGTAATATTATTTTCTAATATTAGATATTTTGGGAAACTATCTTACTAATTTTATTTATTTGAAAGTCAGAGTTCTTTGCCTTTTTTTCCCTATTAAATTTGAATAAACTAAATTGGATACTTGTTATTAAAGTCAGAATATCTAAGGGTTTCAAGGGATCCAGAAAGGAAAAAATAGAAATTTTACTTACATTTATTTTTAATCTACAAATAGGGAAATTAAACTTTATTATTAATTCTGATATTTCATTTCTTTGTTTAGTAAGTGTAGTAAATTAATTAATTACATAAGTGGCTCTAATTTTCCACTTTTACCTGTAAACATGCCCATTTTAACATAACTTGCAGTTCCTCCCTGTAAGGGTAGAGTCTGTTTTCTCCACACTGAATTAGGGCTGATCTTACACCTTATTTTAGCAAATAGAATGGTGGTAGAAGCAAAAGCATTGTTGTTCTGAGCCACAGAAGGGCTTGCCTCCTCTACTGTCTTTCCTGGACTCCTGTGACTGCTGTGTGAACAAACAGACTGCTTAATCTCTTAATTACCTTCTTCCATCTCCATTTGCCCTTCTTTTTTTTTTATCACATTCTTTTCTTTTATTTTATTTTATTTTTATTTTTTATAAACATATATTTTTTTATCCCCAGGGGTACAGGTCTGTGAATCACCAGGTTTACACACTTCATAGCACTCACCAAAGCACATACCCTCCCCAATGTCCATAATCCCACCCCCTTCTCCCTAACCCCCTCCCCCCAGCACCCCTCAGTTTGTTTTGTGAGATTAAGAGTCACTTATGGTTTGTCTCCCTCCCAATCCCATCTTGTTTCATTGATTCTTCTCCTACCCACTTAAGCCCCCATGTTGCATCACCACTTCCTCATATCAGGGAGATCATATGATAGTTGTCTTTCTCTGCTTGACTTATTTCGCTAAGCATGATACGCTCTAGTTCCATCCATGTTGTCGCAAATGGCAAGATTTCATTTCTTTTGATGGCTGCATAGTATTCCATTGTGTATATATACCACATCTTCTTGATCCATTCATCTGTTGATGGACATCTAGCTTCCCTGCTAAGGGCGAATCCATTTGCCCTTCTTAAGTCACTCCCACTACCTATCTTTCTTCTACACACCTAATATTTAAGTTTGCTTTTTCCATTTTCTCTAGTTTTCCCCTCCTTCGAATTGAAAATTTGCCTTGGCGGATTTTTAAAAAAATATTTATTTTAGAGAGAGAGTGCCCATAATGCGGCAGGAAGGGGGCAAAGGGAGAGAGAGAATCCCAAGCAGACTCCCTGCTGTGTAAGGAGCCAGAGGTCGGGCTCCATCTAAGGACCCTGAGATCACCACCTGAGCTGAAATCAAGAGTCAGAAGCTTAATGGACTGAGCCATCCAGGAGCCACCCTGATGGATTTTTTCCTAAACTGAAAACAAATCAAGGAAAGGAAAGAAGACTCTCTGTATGATGTGAAAACATTCATATACAAACTGAGTATTTGCTTGCACTTCTAGATACTTTTGAGAATGAGAAGAGTGGCTTTGCATTCATCCTTTGAAATATGTGCTTGTTTTATCTTGTTTGGAAGTGACTATTCAGAATGTTGGTAGTAATTTGCATTCAATCTAAGTATGTTTGCATTGTATGGACACAGCTAGGATTAACACTCTGTAATGAACATTTTGCCCTTGGCATCATTCGATATTGGAACTACCCTGCAGATGCTAATGACAGATGCCCTCTTGACATATTTCATTAATATCAAATTACAAACTGGATTGCTAAATTGCCCATGCTCTTTCTCTGTATTATCATGACATGAAACATATTTCATTTCTTATAAATTAAATATTCACAGGTCACTCAACTCTAGCTGAGGAGGCAAAGAAGCCAAAGAAATTCATTCCATTTTTAGTGTATTTAGAAAAAAATAACATTCCCTTACAATACCTATTTATTATGTACTCATCAAATAGAATAAAATTTTAAAACTCTTGTTAGTTGCAGTATTTGTTACATCTGTGTGTAATCCTTAGAAATATTCCCAGTTATTTTATACACATTCTTCTCAGTTATTTTATACAAAATCAGCATTGTGCACAGTTGACATATTCTTTTCAGACTGTCAACAGGTAAATTTCATTCACCACCATGCATAGTTTTTTCCATGATTTTTTTTTTTTTTCAGTCTCTTTGTCCATCTGAAAAAGCAGCAATTTATATTTCCTAAGAGTTGATTTCAGGGCTACAGTGGTTTCTTTGTTTTCTATTGAAACTTTAAAAAAATTCTTTATGAGATTCTGTAGAAGATATTGGAAAATAAAAAGCAATCTTTATATATAGTCCAAATTTCTTTGACTTTCTCATAACCTTGAATAAGCTTTCACTTCAAATCTGCACCATGTACTTATTTCCATCAAGTTGTGAAGGTGGGGAGCAGGTGCTGTGAGAAGTTTGAATAAGGTCACATATTGGGTAATCCCAAACAGCTTCAACTAGTTTCTAAGTCATTTACAGAGAAATCATTCCTTTTAAGAAAGTCATATTATCTGGTAGGAAAAATGTTGGGGTTGGTTTGGGCAGAAGTCTTTGATTTTTTTTCTTAAAGAGAAGTTTAGTGTTATTTTCGGTGTGTCTCATGGTACTAAGACCCAACCCTTTCGGAAACTCCATTTTATATATGACTATAGTTAAGTCACATGAGTATAATATGTGTATAATAAATGAGTTGGTAAAGCCTTGAAATATTTTATAGAATGTCAGGTAGCAGTATTGGCCACCTTATTGACATCAGAGAATGTGTGTGGGTGTTGACATTTATTGATATTCTTTAAGGATTGTTATACCTCCCCTTATTTGATTTCTTAGGACTTTATGTTTTCTGGGCCAGCATCTTTCAGGAACCTACTAATATTTCCCTTTCATATAAAAAATAAGACCTTTTCTATGTGAAAATACAGGGTCTGAAAAAAAAATTAAAGTGGGTGTCTTTTTTTTCATTTACTTATTTTCAGCATAACAGTATCATTATTTTTTTACCACACCCAGTGCTCCATGCAATCCGTGTCCTCTATAATACCCACCACCTCGTACCCCGACCTCTCACCCCCCCGCCACTTCAAACCCCTCAGATTGTTTTTCAGAGTCCATAGTCTCTCATGATTCACCTCCCCTTCTAATTTACCCCAACCCCCTTCTCTCTAACTCCCCATGTCCTCCATGCTTTTTGTTATGCTCCACAAATGAGACCATATGATAATTGACTCTCTCTGCTTGACTTATTTCACTCAGCATAATCTCTTCCAGTCCTGTCCATGTTGCTACAAAAGTTGGGTATTCGTACTTTCTGATGGAGGCATAAACTCCATAGTGTATATGGACCACATCTTCCTTATCCATTCATCCGTTGAAGGGCATCTTGGTTCTTTCCACAGTTTGGCGACCGTGGCCATTGCTGCTATAAACATTGGGGTACAGATGGCCCTTCTTTTCAGTACATCTATATCTTTGGGGTAAATACCCAGAAGTGCAATGGCAGGGTCATAGGGAAGTTCTATTTTTAATTTCTTGAGGAATCTCCACACTGTTCTCCAAAGAGGCTGCACCAACTTGCATTCCCACCAACAGTGTAAGAGGGTTCCCCTTTTTATACATCCTCTCCAACACATGTTGTTTCCTGTCTTGCTAATTTTGGCCATTCTAACTGGTGTAAGGTGATATCTCAATGTAGTTTTAATTTGAATCTCCCTGATCCTAGCAAATAGGATCCAAAGCACATTAAAAAGATTATCCAACATGACCAGGTGGGATTCATCTCTGGGCTATAAGGATGGTTCAACATTCACAAATCAATCAATGTGATACAACAAATTAATAAGAGAAGAGAGAAGAACCACATGGTCCTCTCAATTGATGCAGAAAAAGCATTTGACAAAATCCAGCATCCGTTCCTGATTAAAATGCTTCAAAGTATAGGGATAGAAGGAGCATTCCTGAACTTCTTCAAATCTATCTACGAAAGAACCACAGCAAATATCATCCTCAATGGGGAAAAGCTTGCAGCCTTCCCATTGAGATCAGGAACACGACAAGGATGCCCACTCTCACCACTCTTGTTCAAAATAGTATTAGAAGTCCTAGCAACAGCAATCAGACAACAAAGGGAAATAAAAGGTATCCAAATTGGTAATGAAGAAGTCAAACTCTCTCTCTTTGCAGATGACATGATTCTTTATATGGAAAACCCAAAAGACCCCACCCCCAAACTACTAGAACTCATACAGCAATTCAGCAACATGGCAGGATACAAAGTCAATGTACAGAAATCAGTGGCTTTCTTATACACTAACAATGAAAATACAGAAATGGAAATTAGAGAATCGATTCCATTTACTGTAGCACCAAGAACCATAAGATACCTGGGAATAAACCTAACCAAAGAGGTAAAGGATCTGTACTCGAGGAACTACAGAACACTCATGAAAGAAATTGAAGAAGACATAAATAGATGGAAGACCATTCCATGCTCTTGGATCAGAAGAATAAACATTGTTAAAATGTCTATATTGCCTAGAGCAATCTATACTTTTAATGCTATTCCGATTAAAATTTCACCGGTATTCTTCAAAGAGCTGGAGCAAATAATCCAAAAATTTGTATGGAATCAGAAGAGACCCCGAATCACTAAGGAAATGTTGAAAAACAAAAATAAGACTGGGGGCATCACATTACCTGATTTCAAGCTTTACTACAAAGCTGTGATCACCAAGACAGCATGGTACTGGCATATAAACAGACACCTAGACCAGTGAGCCCAGATATGGACCCTCAACTCTATGGTCAAATAATCTTCGACAAAACAGGGAAAAATATACAGTGGAAAAAAGACAGTCTCTTCAATCAATGGTGCTGGGAAACTTGGGCAACTATATGTAGAAGAATGAAACTCGACCATTCTCTTACACCATACACAAAATAAACTCAAAATTGATAAAAGACGTCAACATGAGACAGGAATCCATCAGAATCCTAGAGGAGAACATAGGCGGTAATCTCTTCTATATCAGCCACAGCAACTTCTTTCAAGATATGTCTCCAAAGGCAAAGGAAACAAAAGCGAAGATGAACTTTTGGGACTTCATCAAAATCAAAAGCTTCTGCACAGCCAAGGAAACAGTCAAGAAAACAAAGAGGCAACCCACGGAATGGGAGAAGATATTTGCAAATGACAGTACAGACAAAAGGTTGATATCCAGGATCTATAATGAACTCCTCAAACTCAACACACACGAAACAGACAATCATATCAAAAAAATGGGCAGAAGATATGGACAGACACTTCTCTAATAAAGACATACAAATGGCAATCAGACACATGAAAAAATGTTAATCATCATAGCCATAAGGGAGATTCAAAGTGTGTGTCTTTAAACATATTGTTAAGTAAACAATTTGAGTGACTGTCAGTAAAGCATAATTTGGACTAGAAAAGCCAATTTTCCTGGAAGTATAAGAGAGATGTTGATAGGAAACATATCATGATGAGCTTTTATTCCTGCTAACAAATGAAGTCCACATTGCCTACCTCCGATCTTACTGGTTGGTTGACTTTGTCATCTTCTGCTGTACAACTCTGTCATCGTTTTATGACAACTTTAATATTTCAAATGAAAGCTGAAGATAATTGACTCTGAGGTTATTGTGAGGTAGAGAAAACGGGGGAATGTATGGAAAGCGTCTATTTTTAGTGATTTGTTTGAAAAATGCACAGTCTAAAATACTGCTTTCTAATGCCATTTTACTTCTTGTCCTCTGATAAGCTCCCTTCTGCAGTGATGCTAAGCTAGCCCAGTAACTCTTGGGCTCTATCATTGTGTGTTTAAAGTGTGGGGTGGACCCTGTACATTTGGTATGATTTTTTTAAAAGCATAGATTATACATGTGTAGGAGGACATGTTTTTATAAATATGTGTGTGTATGTATGTATTCCTCTTAATTTCTTGGATATTTTTTAGTCTTCAATCATTTTATATCCAAACTTGAATTAAGTAGCAGATAATGGACTGTGTTTCCATGCTCATTTGTTTCAGAAACCATGTATATTCTACTAATAAAGCACTAAGGAAAGCATAGGAAAGATAACAAATATGGGGATGGGCATGTGTTTTTCAGCCTTTCAGAATGTGGAATGAGAAACAGTATTTTGAACATGAATTTCAAAGTAAAAGTTACTGTTACCAGTTTTCAGATGAAATTTTTGAAGCATGAACTTCTTCATCATCAATAAGTAAACCATGTATACTTGACACCAATACAGAGATAGCCAGTGATGTTTTTATCCTGCCAAGGTTTGACATTATTGGACAAAAAGTGGTAGATCACTTACAAAATGAAATTTGTCTTAGAAGTATACACAACTAATGAATCGTTGAACACTACATCAGAAACTGATGATGTACTATATGTTGACTAATTGAACATAATAAATCATAAAAATAAAAAATAGGAGGAGTCAAGATGGTGGAGAAGTAGCAAGCTGAGACTGCTTCAGCTAGCCGGAGATCAGCTAGATAGCTTATCTAAAGATTGCAAACACCTGAAAATCCATCGGCAGATCGAAGAGAAGAAGAACAGCAATTCTGGAAACAGAAAATCAACCACTTTCTGAAAGGTAGGACCGGCGGAGAAGTGAATCCAAAGTGACGGGAAGATAGACCCCGGGGGGAGGGGCCGGCTCCCGGCAAGCGGCGGAGCAACCACGCACAAAATCAGGACTTTTAA
>NC_081568.1:91482343-91487562 GCF_022355385.1 Mustela nigripes
CCCTGATATGAGGAAGTGGTGATGCAACATGGGGGCTTAAGTGGGTAGGAGAAGAATCAATGAAACAAGATGGGATTGGGAGGGAGACAAACCATAAGTGACTCTTAATCTCACAAAACAAACTGAGGGTTGCTGGGGGGAGGGGGTTAGGGAGAAGGGGGTGGGATTATGGACATTGGGGAGGGTATGTGCTTTGGTGAGTGCTATGAAGTGTGTAAACCTGGTGATTCACAGACCTGTACCCCTGGGGATAAAAATATATGTTTATAAAAAATAAAAAATTAAAGAAAAAAAAATAAAAAATAATAAAATAAATATTTAAAAGAAAAGTATCCGAAATTCAAGACAAGTTATAGAGTTTAAGTGTATTTTTAAGATTTTATTTATTTATTTGACAGAGGAAGAGAAATCACAAGTAGGCAGAGAGGCAGGCAGAGACAGCAGGGGAAGCAGGCTCCCTCCTGATCATGGAGCCCGATGTGGGGTTTGATTACCAGACCCTGGGATCATGCCTGAGCCGAATACAGAGGCTTAACCCACTGAGCCACTCAGGCACCTGACAAGTCATAGAGTTTAAAAGAACATTCTTATTGGTTATAATATATTGTTACAAAGGATGTAACATTTGTTACTACTGAAAACTCTTATTTTGGTGAAGTATTTTTAAAAAATTTTTTATATAAAAATGAATATTTTATCATTAAACAGTAATGTTTCTGCCTAAATACCCTACTGCACTATTAAAATAGCTGTCAGTGATTATTTTGTGAGTATTTCTTTAAATATTTTTGAGCTGGTAATTCTTTTGTTTAACAGTCTAATAAATCTCTTAATTTTCACTGAAATTACAAATTGGCAGTTTAATGAACTTCCCTTGTTTTTTAATTAAATCTTTATGAGTACTCGATATATTTTTTTCCAATTCAGGCTACTGATTATTCTTCATTGTGGTTATTTTTTATTTCTTCTTGCTATAAAAATGATTCAAGATTGATTAGTATGTTAGATCTTATAGGTTAGCTAATGTCATAACTATCAGTAACACCCTCAGGAAAAAATATTTCTTAGCCAAAATAAAATACTTTACAAGTATTATTGGCCAAGAAGTTCTCTGATCTAAGCCTATACTATGTAAGAAAAAATGCATACGTATCAGAAAAGTATAGAAGGGTAGATCTCTTCACTGAGGCCTGTGTGGACTCTAAATAAACCCGAAAACCAACAAGCAAAACAAACTAGTCAACAACCAGCCAGGTCTCAAGAGAAGGAAACAGATTCTGCTTCTTCACAGGAAGAAAACAGCCACTTGTCTCTATGCAAAAACTGCCGTCCATTACAGGCAACAGGTAAAGTCAATGCAATTCAAGACCTAAGAGAGTGAAGCAGGCTCACTGCCTCAGAATGTATTCTTGTCTCCTCAGGTCTCAGGAAAAATCAAAGTCTTTCTGGGCCTCAGGAAATGTTTGGGGCCCTGGGAACCTCAACTAGGCAAAGATACGTGGGAGTCTTAGTTGGATATGAGTCCAGGGGAGCCTCAGAAATCACATTATGCTTACATGGGACTCAGCAGAGGCACAAGGTGGTGGGTAGATTAATTTGACCTGTTCCTCAGCACATTGGCTGAAGCACAACCATCAGCTCCTCACAAACTGTCCTTGTGTATACAGGCCCTTTATACTTAAGAGAGAGTGTTATTAGCTACTTTTACTTTTCAATATTTCTTAGTTCCTTGTGTCTTATATAGAGAGGTAATTGTCTTAATTTGCTGGTACAAGATGAGCAGTGCTAGTTGGGTATTTTAAACTCAATTTGCCCTTGGGGTCTAGAGATAAAAGATGAAGAACTAATATGGGATATAGTTACTAGCTCTACAGACCTAAAGGACATGGTCTTTCCCTGAAACTTGTGAACTCAAGTTGGCTCAATGACAGCTGATGAAGTTCAAATGAGAGAATGTCCCCGGGAAGCAGGTTTGTCAGGACTAAACAGTCACAAGGCAAGAGACAATGGAAATATCCACCGTGGCATAGAGCTGCTTAAAAGCCTTAGGCTCTGTCACTAGAATAAAGCCCATACTTAATTCACAGGACCCAAAGGGCAAGATGGAAATTAAGTTTTAAGTCTATTGTCTCTGAAGAATGGCACCTCAGATTAGACACACCATGGAGTCACTACTTTTGCAAATGTCTACACTTAGTGAGAAGTCTGCAATGTCTGAGATTCCATGCTCCAAATATGGAGTATGCATGAGTTTTTTTCTCCAAATATGTTAAGTGCATAGTATCAAAATTAACTTGTCAGCAAATTTCTCCCAGTTGGCTTTAAGACTACATATCATGGATTCTGAAGAAGGGACACAGACTTTTTTTGGGGGGGGGGGCATTCTTGTGAAACCAAGATTTTCTCTGCTGATCTGATTCATTGATAAATCCATTGAGTCTTGGTTACAGTCTGCAAACACTGAGAACTGGCAGTACTTGGGATGCAATTTAGCCTGAAATAATTGCTCTTAGCAATGGAGATTTTTTTTTTAATGTGGCAAATTGGGGTAAGAGCTCTGATAGTCCTGTTAATATGAACTTGATGTCATTAGCTCATGTAAGTCTAGTTTAAAAACAGTACAGATGTTGAGAATTCGAATTAACTATGCCTATGCCAGTAAGAGTTAGGCCAGGTGGTGGTTGCTTAGAGAACACTGAGAACTTTAAAGGTGACTGGGCATAAGAAGTTGGAGAGGAATAATTCTGAACTCTGATTTATAAAATTATAAGAGAAAGTTAATTTGCTTTTGGATCATAATTCCTTTAGTCTCTAACATACTTAAGGTTTGACCTAAAAATTTAAGATTTTTGGATTTGAATCTCTCTCTGGAGATTTAAGTGTAAAACTATTTTGGCATTTTTTAAAATTCTTGAATACATTAATGCTGAAATTTAATCTCATTATTATATCTCTTGTGAACAATCCTGGACAACATGACTGGATATAATTTGGAAAGGAAGTAAATAGTGAATACATCTTTAGACTAAAGAGATAAGAATGGCTTGGAGTTGCATCAAGAATAAAATAACAAGTGCTTAGGTGGCGCAGTGGGTTAAGCCTCTGCCTTTGGCTCAGGTCATGATCTCAAGGTCCTGGAATCAAGCCCCTCATTGGGCTCTCTGCTTGGCGGCAAGACTGCTGTTCCCTACCTCTCTCTGCCTGCCTCTCTGCCTACTTATGATATCTGTCAAATAAATAAATAAAATATTTTAAGAAAAAAGTAGGTACTAGGAATAAATTCAACCAAGGAGGTGGAAAATCTGTACATTGAAAAATATATGACATTGATGAAAGACTTTGAAGAAGACAAAAATAAATGGGAAGGTGTTCTTTCCTCATGGACTGGAATAATTAATATTGTTAAAGTGTCCAAGAAGATATTTAATTAAAGGCTTGTGACTTCCAAGGACAAAATCTACATTGTCTAACAGAGGTTCCTAGAAAATATCCACATGGGACAATGACTGGTATGAGTGGTATGGCATCATAAAGGGGTGTGTGTGTGTGTGTGTGTGTGTGTGTAGGGCGCAGTGCCAACCTATCCTATTACATGCTGATAACCTCTCCTGTTGTGGAGCACATGTATATCTGGTTGACTAAAATCTTAATGGTTAATGAAATGGATTATGAGAACAAAAAATTGGAAGAATGTTTTTGGTGAATTCTGCCTCGTCTCTTATTATTGTTTCTTCCATGTGAAAGGAGCACCAGGCAAGTAACATTTTAACTTACATTCCCCCTCTCATTTTCTCCTGGTTGGAAGGGAGGGATGACATAATGTTGGAAAAAGAAAAGAGGCTTGCCCAGCCCAGGCTCTCATCCTTTCTTTCAAAAATAAGATGGCTGCAGAGGGAAAATACTCTCTACTACTCTGACTCAGGAATGTCTGTGAATATCACTGTCAGAAATCTATTTTTTTACTTCACATCCATTCTTTACACTTCTTTGTGCTGGTTTCTACCACAGGCAAGTTTATACACTACATCTACAGATGCTTTGATCTCTGGCTTTCAGTGGAGTTCAGGCTAAGAAGAGACTGGGCAGTAGGTCAAAAAGAAGGACAATGAGGTCTAGATACATCTTTAAGTTTCTTTTTGCCAGGTTGCAGGGGATCTCTTCAGCAAAGGTCTTCTTTGATGTAGCTCTTTCAATATACAACTGTCTCCTATATTTTGGCAGTCACCTGTTCTCTTCCTGACTGTATTTCTAGGGGCAATAACAACTCCACTGTTTTTTGCTTTTGAGCATTGTCCTATGTCTTGTTGATTTCCGTACATTCTCACTAAGTAAATCCTCTTATGGACCATGACTGATGAAGCAAATTTTTCTAAGACACACACACACACAGAGAGAGAGAGAGAGAGAAATCATATATATATATATATATATATATATCTTATGTTTGTTATATATATATTTAAGTCTTAGAAAAATTATGTGTATATATGTACGACAAACATAAGATTTTTTTTATTAATTTTTAATTTTTTTAATAAACATATATTTTTATCCCCAGGGGTACAGGTCCGTGAATCGCCAGGTCCACACACCCCACAGCACTACCAAAGCACACACCCCCCCAATGTCCATAACCCCACCCCCCTTCTCCCAAGTCCCCCACCCCAACAACCCTCATTTTGTTTTGTGAGATTAAGAGTCACTTATGGTTTTTCTCCTGCCAATCCCATCTTGTTTCATTGATTCTTCTCCTACCCACTTAAGCCCCCATGTTGCATCACCACTTCCTCATATCAGGGAGATAATATGATAGTTGTCTTTCTCTGCTTGACTTATTTCGCTAAGCATGATATGCTCTAGTTCCATCCATGTTGTCGTAAATGGCAAGATTTCATTTCTTTTGATGGCTGCATAGTATTCCATTGTATATATATACCACATCTTCTTTATCCACTCAATTGTTGATGGACATCTAGGTTCTTTCCAAAGATTGGCTATTGTGGACATTGCTGCTATAAATATTTGGGTGCACATGCCCCTTTGGATAACTACATTTGTATCTTTAATAATACAATACTGTAAATACCCAGTAGTGCAATTGCTGGGTCATAGGGCAGTTCTATTTTCAACAGTTTGAGGAACCTCCATGCTGTTTTCCAGAATGGTTGCAACAGCTTGCATTCCCACCAACAGTGTAGGAGGGTTCCCCTTTCTCCACA
>NC_081568.1:91490562-91509391 GCF_022355385.1 Mustela nigripes
GAACCAGCTCCTAGTTTCATTGATGTGCTCTATTGTTTTTTTGGTTTGTATTTCATTGATTTCTGCTCTGATCTTTATGATTTCTCTTCTCCTGCTGGGCTTAGGGTTTCTTTCTTGTTCTTTCTCCAGCTCCTTTAGGTGTAGGGTTTGGTTGTGTACCTGAGACCTTTCTTGTTTCTTGGGAAAGGCTTGTACCGCTATATATTTTCCTCTCAAGACTGCCTTTGTTGTGTCCCACAGATTTTGAACTGTTGTATTTTCATTATCAATTGTTTCCATGATTTCTTCCAATTCTTCTTTAATATCCCGATTGACCCATTCATTCTTTAGAAGGATGCTGTTTAGTCTCCATGTATTTGGGTTCTTTCCAAATTTCCTCTTGTGGTTGAATTCTAGCTTCAGAGCATTGTGGTCTGAAAATATGCAGGGAATGATCCCAATCTTTTGATACCGGCTGAGTCCTGATTTAGGACCGAGGATGTGATCTATTCTGGTAATGTTCCATGTGCACTAGAGAAGAATGTGTATTCTGTTGCTTTGGGATGAAATGTTCTGAATATATCTGTGATGTCCATCTGGTCCAGTGTGTCATTTAGGGCCTTTATTTCCTTGTTGATATTTGCTTGGATGATCTGTCCATTTCAGTGAGGGGAGTGTCCCCTACTATTATTGTATTATTGTTGATGTGTTTCTTTGATTTTGTTATTAATTGGTTTATGTAGTTTGCTGCTCCCATGTTGGGGGCATAGATATTTAAAATTGTTAGATCTTCTTGTTGGACAGACCCTTTGAGTATGATATAGTGTCCTTCCTCATCTCTTATTATAGTCTTGGCTAAAATCTAATTGATCTTATATAAGGATTGCCAGCCCTGCTTTCTTTTGATGTCCATTAGCATGGTAAATTCTTTTCCACCCCCTCACTTTAAATCTGGAAGTGTCTTCAGGCTTCAAATGAGTTTCTTGGAGGCAACATATAGATGGGTTTTGTGTTTTTATCCATTCTGTTACCCTATGTCTTTTGATTGAGGCATTTAGCCCATTAACATTCAGGGTAACTATTGAGAGATATGAATTTAGTGCCATTGTTACCTGTAAGTTGACTGTTACTGTATATGGTCTCTGTTCCTCTCTGATCTACCACCTGTAGGCTCTCTCTTTGCTTAGAAGACCCTTTTCAATAATTCCTGTAGAGCTGATTTGGTGTTTGCAAATTCTTTCAGTTTTTGTTTGTCCTGGAAGTTTTTAATCTCTCCTTCTATTTTCAATGATAGCCTAGCTGGATATAGTATTCTTGGCTGCATGTTTTTCTCGTTTAGTGCTCTGAAAATATCATGCCAGCTTGATCTGCCAGTTCTCTGTGGTTAAGTCAGCTGCTAATCTAATATTTTTACCATTGTATGTTACAGACCTCTTTTCCTGGGCTGCTTTCAGGATTTTCTCTTTGTCACTGAGACTTGCAAATTTTACTATTAGGTGACGGGTTGTGGGCCTATTCTCATTGACTTTGAAGGGCATTCTCTGAACCTCCTGAATTTTGATGCTCATTCCTTTTGCCATATTGGGGAAATTCTCCCCAATAGTTCTCTCCAGTATACCTTCTGCTCCTCTCTCTCTTTCTTCTTCTGGAATCCCAATTATTCTAATGTTGTTTTGTCTTATGGTGTCACTTATCTCTCGAATTCTCCCCTCGTGGTCCAGTAGCTGTTTGTCCATCTTTTGCTCAGCTTTTTTATTCTCTGTCATTTGGTCTTCTATATCACTAATTCTTTCTTCTGCCTCACTTATCCTAGCAGTGAGAGGCTCCATTTTTTATTGCACCTCATTAATAGCTTTTTTGATTTCAACTTGGTTAGATTTTAGTTCTTTTATTTCTCCAGAAAGAGCTTTTATATCTCCCGAGAGGTTTCTCTAATAAATTCCATGCCTTTTGCGAGCCCAGCTAGTACCTTGAGAATTGTCATTCTGAACTCTAGATCTGACTTATTACCAATGTCTGTATTGATTAGGTCTCTAGCCTTTGGTGCTGCCTCTTGTTCTTTTTTTTGTGGTTAATTTTTCCGCCTCGTCATTTTGTCCAGATAAGAGTATATGAAGGAGCAAGTAAAATACTAAAAGGGTGGCAACAACCCCAGGAAAATATGCTTTAACCAAATCAGAAGAGATCCCAAATCATGAGGGGGGAGAAAGGGGATAAAAAGAGCTTCAAAAAGAAAGAAAGAAAAAGAAAAGGAAAAAGAAAAAGAAAAGAACTAAAAAAATAAAATGAATAAATAGAAGTATAAAAAAGAAAAAATATATATATTAGATAAACTAGTTAAAAAACGTTAAAAAAGCAAAGGGTAAAAGTTAAAAAAATTTTAGCAGAAGAAGAGGAAAAGAAAATGAAAAAGAAAAAAATTAAATTAACTGCAAGACTAAAAAATCACAGAGAGAAAGCCATGAGTTCCGTGCTTTTCTTTCTCCTCCTCTGGAATTCTGCTGCTCTCCTTGGTATTGAAACCACACTCCTTGGTAGGTTAACTTGGTCTTGGCTGGATTTCTTGTTGATCTTCTGGGGGAGGGGCCTGGTGTAGTGATTCTCTAGTGTCTTTGCCCCAGGAGGAATTGTACTGCCCTTACCAGAGGCCGGGCTGAGTAATCCGCTTGGGTTTGCTTTTAGGAGCTTTTGTTCCCTGAGCGCTTTCCGTAGAGTTCCGGAAGATGGGAATACAAATGGCGGCTCCTGGTCTCTGGCCCAGAGGAGCTGAGAGCCTGGGGCCCCACTCCTCAGTGTGCCCTCAGAGAACAGCGCCCAGTTACTCCCGTCTGCCTGACCTCCGGCCACGCTCCGAGCTCACCGAGCCTGTGGCCGGTTCAAGGTAACACCGAGCTGTGAGCTCATTGTCGGCTCTGTCTCTGTAGCCGGCTTTCCCGTTCCAATACCCGCAAGCTCTGCGACACTCAGACACCCCCGATCCTTCTGTGACCCTGCGGGACCTGAGGCCACGCTGACCCCGCGTGGGCTTCACCCCGGTTTAGCCTTTGGAGTGATGTCCCTCAGTGGAACAGACTTTTAAAAGTCCTGATTTTGTGCTCCGTTGCTCCATCGCTTGCCGGGAGCCGGCCCCTCCCCCTGGGGTCTATCTTCCTGTCGCTTTGGATTCACTTCTCCACCCGGTCCTACCTTTCAGAAAGTGGTTGTTTTTCTGTTTCTAGATTTGCTGTTCTTCTTCTCATCGATCTGCTGATATATTGCAGGTGTTTGCAATCTTTAGATAAGCTATCTAGCTGATCTCCTGCTAGCTGAAGTAGTCTCAGCCTGCTAATTCTCCGCCATCTTCGCTTACCCAAACATAAGATTTTGACTCTCTTTTTTTTGGTCTTATTTTGACTTCTTTGTTTTCTCATTTTTAAGTTAGCACAGATGAGTGCCAAGTTAAGAGAAAAGGAAATATATGGAAGGCATTTTGTTTTTATATACATTTTAAACTGTGTCCTTTTTTCCCTAATATTGTACCTTTTTTTAAGGAGTATGTATACATGTGTCAGAATTTAGTAGGGTTTTATGTATGTTTGGCAAGATACAAGTGTGAGTAACAGAACTGGCATGTAGGTCGCCCTTTAAAACCTGATTTTGATACAGGTAGGAGTTTTTCTATATGTCTTTCAGAAATGTGTTTGCTAATTTTAAAAATAATGTAATAATATCATACAAAATAAACTAACTTTAATTGGAATCCCTTTCATGTGCACAATATGAAAGTCTTAGAATCTTTAGTGAGAGATCCTTCTATGGAAGGCAAACATTCTCTGTTTAGAATACATCTAATGCAGAGGACTTTTAACCATCCTGGAAGGGAAAATGTTTTCAATAAGCTTTGACCCTAAATATTTAAGTAGTTCATTTATTTTTAAAAATATTATCTTCACTTCCCATAAACCAACTCACTAAACACTAGTTCATTTTGATTGAAGTTCTCAATTGCCCTTTCTTGTTACAAAAAATAAATTTTTATAAAATTCATTTAGACTGTAACAGAGTTCTTTTCTCAAAACTAATATGAGTTAGAATTTTACAATTATAGAAAGAATCTGTATCCTTTTTTGAATAGTGAAAGAAAAACTGTTTTTTTGCATGGAAGAACATGTACTTCAATAACTGGTTGCATTCTGTAGAACTAAATGATTAGCACTGAATTTAAATAATTGGTGCTATTAAAAATTAACTTTTTCTAGAGGGAAATAAAAATGAAAAAAATACCTTAGTTCATCTGCAGGATGGGTGTCATGCTTAATTTGGGAGCTATTAATTAACATTATTCCCTGCAAATCTGGATAGGTGATATTTGTTAGTGGCCTGCAGGCATAAGAATAGGAACGTATTTAAGGCAGGTTTGGTCAGTCTAGGGAGGCTGAGAGTGTTCTGACTGGGGGTATAGGAATGCACTACAGTCTGTAATTCTGTTTTCCCTTGAAACAGAACTGGCTGAAATCAGGTGCTCTCTAAATTACTCTATATGTGGAACTTCTTTAGCCTTGGGGATATAATATTGGGTTTTTAGGGGAGCATTTGTGCTACTTGAGTGCTTTACGTGACTCTTAATCAAATGTTATCACCTGAAATTGGTCATACCATCCTGATGAGAATTTTAGGGTTGTGGAAATTTGCACCTCTATTTCTTTCTGTGTCATTTAGATGAGTAAATTTTGAAATATCTAAGTGATGGTTCTGTCTCATCTTTCAGCATCAGTCCAATATTAACATTTACTAATAATATTATAGGCTTTTCTTCATTTTACAATATTAGGTCAGAAGTTTCTAAACTGATACTCAGTAAATTTTTCAGTTTTATTATATATATTTCAGAAAATATATAATACCATATATTTTTGTGTTTTAAATCAGAAGCATTTCATTAAAGGTCTACCAGTTTTAATCCTCCAATTAAATTAGAGAATTCTCTAAAATTCTCTTTGTCATCATAGATTTCTAAAATTCACCCATAACATTAGAATGTTGGAGGCTCACTAGCCTTCCCTCATGGAGAAGTTTTTCTAAAACTTTAGCCCCAGAGAAAGGTTTTTGAAAGTGTTATTGTAAGTACTTATTTACATTGTTTTTCTCTAAGTGGATCTTTAGCTTCATTACTACAAGTGTTCCATTTTCTAAACCCAGTTACTCTTGCAACTAAAAAAGTTAATGACCAAAATAATGGCATGACTAAGAGCAGTGCTTACACTTACCTACCTCAAGGCAATAACAGTTGAGTTACTTGGAAAATAGGAGTAATCCAGATATAAAATCTTTGCTTTTTAAACTCCATCTAGAATGACCTCAAATATTCTATAGGTCATACATACAAGGAGTCACCTTTCAACAACTTACCAGGTCAAGTTTGCGTTAATACTTCCTGTAGTTCGTCCCATCATTTTTAATTTGTGTGTGTGTCACATTAATGACAGTTGCAATTTTTTTAAAAAAAGATTTTATTTCTTTTTTGACAGACAGAGATCACAAGTAGGCAGAGAAGCAGGCAGAGAGAGAGAGGAGGAAGCAGGCTCCCCGCTGAGCAGAGAGCCTGATGTGGGGCTTGATCCCAGGACCCTGAGATCATGACCTGAGCCGAAGACAGAGGCTTTAACTGACTGAGCCACCCAGGTGCCCCTGCAATTTTTTTTTTTGATCTAGTAGTCAATGACAGCTGTATTTAATGTGTCATATCCATGGGTTTTGTTTTGTTTTCTCTTTGTTTTAAGCCCCTGGTGATTTCCCTTATTTTCTTGGGAGTTTAGTTATTCAATGAAAACAATACTTGAGATTTCGAGCTTCTGCTTTGCATTTAGGAGGCTAGATAAAGCATTTCTCTCATATTTGAAATAAATACTGAATAATGAGAAAAAATCAAAACTTCTCTTGAACTCATCTCTGAGCTACTACAGGGAAAGTAACTAAGAATCTGAAGAAAGGCAAGAAAGCAGTTAAGCACATACTTATCTGGGAAGGTTCTTGACACTCACAATCATATACCTTTTTAAGAAGCTGAATTTTTAAAATATCTAATTTAAAATAATTTTATGTGTACAGAAAAATTGCAAGAATCATACTCATAGTTCCTTTATACCACTTAACCCTTCTACCTCTAATATTAATACCTCATGTAACCACTTGCCTATTCTCAGGAGTATGACACTGGTGCGTTATTATTAATGGAGCTTCAGACTTAATTCAAGTATCACCATTTTTAAAAAATAAATAACAATTTTCTGTCCTCAGATCCTATCAAGCATTGCATATCCCATTTAGTTACAAATTCTTAATCTCCTCTAATTTTAATAGGTTCTAAGTCTCCTACTTTTCATGACCTTATTACTTCTGGAAAGCACTGTTATTTTGTACAATGTTCTTTATTTGGAGTTCACTTCATGTTTCCTCATGACAAAAATGATATTATGCATTTTGAAAAGAATATCACAAAATGATGTATATTTGTAATTGTATCTAGGGTTAATGATGTCAGTATATCTTACGGGGTAATGTTGACTTGCATCACTTGGTTTAGTTGGTGTCTGACTTGCTTCTCTATTGTAGAGTTACCACCTGTCCCTATAATACTAAAACTCATCTTGGAGGAGGTCTTTTGGTGCTTTGCAAGTCTTGTTCCTTCTCAAACTTTTCCTTACTGATTTTAGCATTCACTGTGGGTCTTAGTTGCAGCAGTTGTTATTGTGGTGTTTATTTTATGATGATGCTCTATTTTCTTCTGCTTTCTACATTTACTAGTTTGGCCTTTGCTTAAGGAACAGCTGTCCCTTCTCTGTAATTATATATTTTAATTAATATTGGAGAGTACTCTTAGATATTTATTTCAGTCTGTAGATTAAAATTCAATATTCTGATTATATCTTGTTGCTCAAAATATTTTGGTTACCAGGACATCTTTCAGACTGGTTCTTCTTCTTGTGATATACATTTCTCTTTCTTCAAGCATTTCCTTGCTTCTTGGCACAGTCAAGATGTTTCGTGCTCTTCCTGTATTTTTCCAGCCCCAGCTCTGAAATCAACAACTTCTCCTAGGAGCTGTTTCCTTTGCATGAAAAATGGCGTTTAAAATCCAAAATCTGGACTCTAGGTGTGCCCATATTCCCTGTGCCCTTTCAGCAAACATGACTAGAAAATACATGTATTTATTCTAATCCAAACATACACAATTACACTTTCAATTTATTTCTACTATATTAAAAGACATGAGTTTATACTGCTACTTAAGATTCCATTCCAATACCACAGTGTTTAAACTTCCCCTTACCTGATTTATAATGTTTTTTCACAATGAGAATCTTGGCTTTCATTATGTAAAATATATATACATATTCAATGGTAGTAGTTTCAGAATTGCTAACTTACATCTCTGTGGGAAACACTTGTACTAATTAGATGATAGCATTTATGCACAGTTCTTTTCATCTTTAACCTTATACTATTCAGTGAAGATCCTGTTTTCCCAGGTAGATTCTTTTTCTCTACTCTGTGTGAGTGTGGTGAGATTACTCATTTGTAAACTAGGTTTATTTCTTAATGTTGGTCTTCCGTTTTGTATCTTCTTTATGTAATTCAAATTTACAGTCTATGGAAGGTAAGTCAACTGCCACTATGGAAACAAAGAGATGCCCAGAGCAGTCTCTCTCCTCCTTCTTCCCTGCTACTCTTTTTCTGTTTTCTCCTTCTTTCCACCCCTTTCCTGCCTGCCATCTACACATTACTTATTTCTTTAGTTCCTGGTTTATGTTTCCTGTATTTCTTTTGTACAAATCTTTTGCACATGAACAGACACATGTACTTTTATATCACCTTTCTTATAGGAAGTGTGGCATAATATATACATTCATGTAGGCTGTGCTATTTTCATGATGAACATGTGCTTTTTTCATAATTTTTTCCATGATGGACATGGAAATTACATTTCAGTTTGTTGACAACATTCTTCCTTGTCTATTTATATAGCCAAACAACACTCCACTGTGTGGTTACATATATATATATATATATATATATATATATATATATATACACACACATACATATATACATACATACATACATATATACATACATACATATATATATGCATGCAATTTCTTTCCAATTTTTTTTTGCAATTCTAAATACTTCTATGATGAATAACCTTGAGCATATGGATTTTTGGAGGTATAGCTACAGGATCTTTTTCTCATAAGTGGAATGTTGAGCCAAAAGTCAAAGAAACACTTAATTTTATTAGACAATGTCAAATTTCCAGTCAACAAGGTTGTACTAATTTGCTTTTTCACAAGCAGTATACAATAGGTCTATTTTCTCATAATCTCACCAAAATAAAATATTATATTTTTGAAACTTTGCAAGCTTGACAGATCAGAATGTGGGTTGCCTTAAATTGTATATTTTTTGTAATTATGAATGAATTTGAATATTTTTCATATATTTCAAGGTACATTTTGTATATATTTTTCTTTTTGTGTGAATTGTCTATCCATGGCTTTTCCCCATTTTCTTAACAAGTCCTTTGTTATTCATTTTGTTTGTGTTCTTCTTAAGTAAATGATACTGAATTTTCTCTGTTACATTTTGCAAACATTTTTCCTAGTTTGTTGGTTGTTTCTGAACCTTGTGGCAGATTAAATATTACATAGTCAAATCTATAATTTTCTCTTTATTGAATTTCAGATTTTGAGTTACAGTTAGAAAGCTTTTCCCCATACCAAATTTAAAGAGGAACTCACCCACATTTCCTTCTAGAAAACATAGTTTCAAGTTTTACATTTAGATTACTATTCCATTTAGAGCTTGTTCTTGTGTGTAGTGTGAGCTATAAATGTAATTTTGTATTTTTTCCAAATGTCTACACAGTTATTAAAAATCTCATTTTGGAGGCACGAGGGTGGCTCAGTTCATTAAATGTTTAAATGTCTGCCTTTGCCTCAAGTCATGATCCCAAAGTCCCGGGATCAAGCCCCACATCTGGCTCTTTGCTTAGCAGGGAGCCTGCTTTTCCCTCTTTCTCTGCCTGCTGTTCTCTCTGTGACTTTCTCTGTCAAATACATAAAGTCTTAAAAAAACAAAACAAAACAAAACCTCATCTTTATGTTTTACATGTTTTATGATACTAACTTTGTCATATGTTAAATTTACTTACAAGTCTAATTCTAATTTTAGACTTCTTTATTCTTTTGGTTCATTTATCTACTCTTATGTTAGTACAACACTTTTAATTATAGGGCCTTTATAGTAGTGTTAAAAAATCTTTGTAGTTTTTCTCTTTTAGTGTTTTCATGGCTTTTCTTGTATCTTTGTTTTTACACATGAAATTTAGAATTGACTTTTCTAACTCTTCAAAATTTGCTAGTATTTTCATTGGGAACACATTGACTTTATAAATTATTTAGAAACAACTGACATGTTTATTTTGTTGAGTTTCCCTAACCAAGAATAGGGATGTCTTTAATTTCGTTCAATTCTGTTTTAGTCTTTTAAGAATGTTTTTACATTTTCTTTATTGTTACATATTTCCTTTCAAGGTTATTGCTATATAATCTTTTATGTTACTTAAATACATTTACTTTAACATTATGGTTATTGTTGGTGTATATAAAGTCAATTGAATTATATGTTTATTTATTTATCTATCTATTTTTAACATTATTTTCCTTAACACATGAGGTATTATTTGTCCCAGGGGTACGGGTCTGTGAATCATCAGGTTTACATAGTTCACAGCACTGACCATAGCACATACCCTTCCCAGTGTCCATAACCCAGCTACCCAATCCCTCTCTCCCACCCCCCAGCAACCCTCAGTTTGTTTTGTGAGATTAAGAGTCTGATGGTTTGTCTCCCTCCTGATCCCCTCTTGTTTCATTTTCTCCTTCCCTACCCCCACAATGCCCTGCACTTCCTCTCAAATTCCTCATACCAGAGTAATCATATGATCATTGTCTTTCTCTGATTGACTTATTTTTGCTTACCAAATAAACTCTAGTTCCATCCACATCATTGCAAATGGCTAGATTTTATTTTTTGATGGTCGTATAGTATTCCATTGTATATATATACCACTTCTTCTTCATCCATTTATCTATTGATGGACATCTATGTTCTTTCCATAGTTTGGCTATTATGGACATTGCTGCTATAAACATTGTGGGGCATGTGCCCCTTCAGATCACATTTGTATCTTTAGGGTATATACCCAGTAGTGTATGTAGATTCCTGGACCAAAGGGTAGCTCTATTTTTGACTTTTTGAGGAACCTCCATACTGTTTTCTACAGTGGCTTCACCAGGGTGCATTCCCACCAACAGTGTAGGAGGGTTCCCCTTTCTCCATATCCTTGCCAACATCTGTCGTTTCCTGACTTGTTAATTTTAGGCATTCTGACTAGTGTGAGGTGATATCTCATTGTGATTTTGATTTGTATTCCCCTGATGCCGAGCGATATGGAGCACTTTTTCATGTGTCTGTTGGCCATCTGGATGTCTCCTTTGCAGAAATATCTGTTTGTGTCTTCTACCCATTTCATGAATGGATTATTTGTTCTTTGACTGTTAAGTTTGATAAGCTCTTTAAAGATATTGATTGCCAGTCCTTTATCTAATATGTCATTTGCAAATATCTTCTCCCATCCTGTTGACTGTCTTTTGGTTTTGTTGACGGTTTCCTTTGCTGTGCAAAAGCTTTTGATCTTGATGAAGTCCCAATAGTTCATTTTTGCCCTTGCTTCCCTTACCTTTGGTGATGTTTCTAGGAAGAAGTTGCTGCGGCTGAGGTCAAAGAAGTTGCTATGTTCTCCTCAAGGATTTTGATGGATTCCTGACTCACACTGAGGTCTTTCATCCACTTTGAGTCTATTTTTCTGTGTAATGTAAGGATATGGTCCAGTTTCATTCATCTGCATGAGGCTGTCCAACTTTCCCATACCATTTGTTGAAGAGACTGTCTTTTTTCCATTGGACATTCTTTACTGCTTTGTTGAAGATGAGTTGACCATAGAATTGAGGGTCTATTTCTGGGCTCTCGATTCTGTTCTATTGATCTATGTGTCTGTTTTTTGTGCCAGTACCATACTGTCTAGATGATGACAACTTGGTAATAGAGCTTGAAGTCTGGAATTATGATGCCACCAACTTTGGCTTTCTTTTTCAACATTCCTCTGGCTATTTGGGGTCTTTTGTGATTCCATATAAATTTTGCGGTTATTTGTTCCATTTCTTTGAAAAAGTTGATGGTATTTTTATAGGGATTGCATTAAATATGTAGATTGCTCATAATATTTTTTCTTCCAGTCCATAAGCATGGAATGTTTTTCCAATTCTTTGTGTCTTCCTCAATTTCTTTCATGAGTATTCTGTAGTTTTCTGAGTACAGATTCTTTGCCTTTTGGGTTAGGTTTATTCCTAGGTATCTTGTGGTTTGGGTGCAATTGTATATGGGATTAACTTCTTAATTTCTCTTTCTTCTGTCTTATTGTTGGTATATAGAGATGCATTCATTTTGTATCCTGACTCTTTACTGAATTGGTAGAGTCTAGTAGTTTTGGGTTGGAGTCTTTTGGGCTTTCCATATAAAGTATCATATTATCTGCAAAGAGTGATAGCTTGACTTCTTTTTTTGCCAATTCAGGTGCCTTTTATTTCTTTTTGTTGTCTGATTGCTGAGGCTAGGACTTCTTGTGCTATGTTGAATAGCAGTGTTGATAGTGGACATCCTTGCTTTGTTCCTGACCTTAGCGGAAAAGCTCTTAGTTTTTCCCCATTGAGAATTATATTCGCTGTGGGTTTTTCATAGATGGCTTTGATGATATTGAGGTATGTACCCTCTATCCCTACACTATGAAGAGTTTTGATCAAGAAAGGATGCGATACTTTGTCAAATGCTTTTTCAACATCTATTTAGAGTATCATATGGTTCTTGTTCTTTCTTTTATTAATGTATAACATTGATTGATTTTCGGATGTCGAACCAACAACCTTGCAGCCCAGGAATAAATCCTACTTGGTCGTGGTGAATAATCCTTTTAATGTCCTATTGGATCCTGTTGGCTAATATTTTGGTGAGAATTTTTGCATATGTGTTCATCAAGGATATTGGTCTGAAATTCTCCTTTTTGATGGGGTCTTTGTCTGGTTTTGGGATCAATGAATGCTGGCCTCATAAGATGAGTTTGGAAGTTTTCCTTCCATTTCTATTTTTTGGAACAGTTTCAGGAGAATACATATTATTTCATCTTTAAATGTTTGGTAGAGTTCCCCTAGGAAGACTGTGTGGCCCTGGGCTCTTGTTTTTTGGGAGGTTTTTGATGACTGGTTCAATATCCTTACTGATTATGGGTCTGTTTAGGTTTTCTCTTTCCTCCTGGTTCAGTTTTGGTATTTATATGTCTCTAGAAATGCAACCATTTCTTCCAAATTGTCAAATTTGCTGATGTAGAGTGCTCATAATATGTTCTTATAATTGTTTGTAATTCTTTGGTGTTGGTTGTGATCTTTCCTGTATCATTCCTGATTTTGTTTATTTGGTTTCTTTCTTTTTTCTTTTTGGTAAGTCTGGCCAGGGGTTTGTCAATCTTATTAATTCTTTCAAAGAACCAACTCCTGGTTTTGTTTATTTGTTCTATTGTTCTTTGGTTTCTATTTCATTGATTTCTTCTCTGATTTTTATTATTTCTCTTCTCCTGCTGGGTTTCTGCTTTCTTTGCTGCTGTTCCTCCAGCTCCTTTAGGTGTAGGGTTAGGTCGTGTACTTGAGACCTTTCTTGTTTCTTGAGAAAGGCTTGTATCACTATATATTTTCCTCTCAGGACTGCCTTTGATGTTCCCACAGATTTTGAACCATTGTGTTTTCATTATCATTTGTTTCAATGACTTTTTTCAATCCTTCTTTAATTTCCTGGATGACCCATTTATTCTTTAGTAGGATGCTCTTTAGCCTCCATGTATTTGAGTTCTTTCCAACTTTCCTCTTGTGATTGCATTCTAGCTTCAGAGAATTGTGGACTGAAAATATACAGGGAATTATTCCAATCTATTGGTACTGATTGAGACCTGATTTGTGACCCAGGATGTGATCTCTTCTGGAGAATGTTCCAAGTGCAGTAGAGAAGAATGTGTATTTTGTTGCTTTGAGATGGAATATTTTGAATATATCTGTGTTGTCCATCTAGTCCAGTGTGTCATTTAAGACATTTATTTCCTTGTTGCTCTTTTGCTTAGATGATCTTTCCATTTTAATGAGGGAAGTGTTAATGTCCCCTACTGTTACTGTATTATTGTTGATGTGTTTCTTTGATTTTGTTATTAATTGGTTTATATAATTGGATGCTCCCATGTTAGGGGCATAGATATTTAAAAATGTTAGATCTTCTTGTTGGACAGACTCTTTAAGTATGGTATAGTGTCCTTCCTCATCTCTTACTATAGTCTTTGGCTTAAAATCTATATTATCTGATATAAGGAATTGCCACCCCAGTTCTCTTTGGTGTCCATTAGCATGGTAAATTGGTTTCCACACCCTAACTTTAAATCTGGAGTTGTCTTCAGGTCTAAAATGAGTTTCATGCAGATAGCATATCAATGGGTCTTGTTTTTCTTTTATCCATCCTGATACCCTGTGTCTCTTGATTGGGGCATTTAGTGCATTTTCATTCAAAGTAACTATTGAAATATAGGAATTTAGGCCATGGTATTGCCTATAAGGTGACTGTTATTGTATATTGTCTCTGTTTTTTTCTGGCTTACTACTTTTAGGCTCTCTCTTTGCTAAAGGATCCTTTTCAATATTTCCTGTAGGTCTGGTTTGGTATTTGCAAATTCTTTTAGTTTATGTTTGTCCTGGAACCTTTTTATCTCTCCTTCTATTTTCAGTGACAGCCTAGCTGGATATAGTATTCTTGGCTGCATATTTTTTCTCATTTAGTGCTCTGAATATATCATGCCAGTCCTTTCTGGCCTGCCAGGTCTCTATGGATAAATCTGCTGCTAATGTAATATTTTTACTATTGTTGTTAAGACCTCTTGTCCTGAGATGCTTTCAGAATTTTCTCCTTCTCATTAAGACTTTTAAGTTTTACTATTAGATGATGGGATGTGGGCCTTTTTAAATTGATTTTCAGGGGTGGTCTTTGTGTCTCCTGGATTTTGATGCTTGTTCCCTTTGACATATTGGGGAAATTCTCTACTATAATTTGCTCCATTATACTTCTGGCCCTCTCTGTCTTCCTTCTTCTTCTGGGATCCCAATTATTCTAATATTGTTTCATCTTATGGTATCACTTATCTCTCAAATTCTCCCCTCGTGATCCAGTAGTTGTTTGTATCTTCTTAGCTCAGCTTCTTTATTCCCTGTTATTTGGTCTTCTATAACACTAATTCTCTCTTCTGCCTCATTATTCTAGCAGTAAGAGCCTCCATTTTTTATTGCCCCTCATTAATAGCTTTTTTTTTTATTTCAACTTGGTTAGATTTTAGTTCTTTTATTTCTCCAGAAAGGGATTCTCTAATATCTTCATGCCTTTTATGTACCTAATCTAGCACCTTGATAGTCATCATTCTGAACAGTAGTTCTGACATAGTATCAATGTCTGTTTTAATTAGGTCCCTAGCCAGTGATACTGCCTCTTGTTATTTTTATGTGGTATGTTTTTTAGTCTTGTCATTTTATCCATATAAGAATATATGAGTGAGAGAGTAAAATACTAAAAGGGTGGCAGAGACCCCCAGAAAAATATACACTGACCAAATCAGAAAAGACGTGAAATAGGGGAAAAGAAAAGAGGAAAATAAATAATAATAAAAAAATTAAAAATATATATCCAACGGGTGAGTAGAACAGAGTCACCCACTTGATTTTAGGTATATTCTGGTCTCTTAGAAGAAACTACCTCCAAAATTTTAAAGAAAGAAAAACTTATATCTATACAAAAAATTAGGGTAAACATGATGAAGGGATGGAATGTGACTGTAAAGATAAAATTTTAAAAAGATTCTAAAAAAGGAATTGGCAAGATAAGTTAGTTGGAAAAGGAAAAAAGGGAGAGAATGTGCTCAGGCTGGAGACTAGAACAAAGCCATGTGCTAGATTTAGGGTATATGTTTCTCTGTTAGAGAAATTGTATCCCAAAATTTTAAAGAAAATGCATACAAAAAATAAGTTTAAATACAATGAAGGAATTAAATATGACTAAAATAATGAAAAATTTAAAATATTTTTTTAAAAAAGGTATTGTTAAGATATAATAGTTAAAAATGTTAAAAGAGGGAAGAGGGAAAGTTAAAAGAAATAGAATAAGAAAAAAAAATAAAATAATTAACTTTGCAAGACTAAAGAATTATGGGGAAAACGCCATGAATTCTATGTATTTCTTAACCGATCTCTGGAGTTCTGCAGTTCTTGTTGATTGGTCAGCTTGGTCTTGGCTGATCTTCTGGGTTAGGGACCTGTTGCATTGATTCTCAAATGTCTTTGTCTGAGGTGGAATTGTACCAAGTTTGCCAGAGCCAGTTTAAGTAATCTGCTTAGGTTCACTCTCAGGAGCTTTTGTTTCCTGTACACTTTCCTTAGTGCTTTGCAGGATGGGACAGGAAATGGTGACCTCCCAGTCTTCAGCCCAGAGGAGCTGAGAGCTCAGGACCCCACTCCTCAGCACCCTATCAGAGAAAAGCAGTCAACCCCTCCCATCTGCCTGGTCTCCAGGTGCACTCAGCTCACCTGGCCTGTGCCTGAGCATTTCTGTCTCTGGCGCATGGTCCCATTTGAAATCTCTAATCCCAGCAGTTTCCTGCCCTGTGCTCCTGTGCCGCTGCTCCTGGAGGAGGGAGGAGGGGGTCTCTCTGTATCTGCCACTTGTGGGGGTACTTGCTTGAAGAGTGGTGGCTTGACTGTGCCTTGGATCATGGGTTAAGGTAACCCTGAGCTGGGAGCTCACTGCTCACTCCATCTCTGTAGCCGGCTTCCCTGGTCTGATACCTGGCATATCTGCCACACTCAGACACCCCTAGTCTTTCTGTGACCCCATGGGTCCTGAGACAACACTATCCCCATGAGGGCTCCACCCCCACTTAGCCTCTGGAGCAACATACCTCAGTGGAGGTATGATTTTGTGCTCTGTTGCTCCACTGCTTGCCGTGAGCTGGTCCCTCCCCCTGCGGTCTATCTTCCCATCGCTTCAGATTCAGTTCTCCGCACGTCCTACCTTCCAGAAAGTAGTCAATTTTCTGTTCCTAGAATTGCTGCTCTTCTTCTCTTCTATCTTCTGTTGCGTTTCTAGGTGTTTGGAATGGTTTGATAACTCCATGTGTTTATTTTTTATCTTCTATTTCACTGAAATATTCATGCTACTTGTTAAACTCAAATGGTAGAATATAAAAAAAAGTATTGTCTTTTTGAAAAAATGTTTATGTGTGGACATGTACAAATATATACATAAAATGTTGCTAATTATTCACTGAAAAGTAGAGGCATATTGCATTTTAATTTTTAATTCTTTATATATACTAACTTTTTCTCAGGTAAAGACCTACTTTTCTAATAGGGTAAAATTTATGGAGTAAATAAAAATGTTTCAGAATTTTTTTCAAAATATATGAAGTGAGCAAGTAATGTGTATTTTTCTGGGTTGAAGGAGAGAGGAGATTGGTCATTAGACCAAGTTCCAAGACTGTCTGAAGATGAAGAAAAATTATTTTTCAAAAAATTGAAAATGACAATGTAGAAACTTGCTATTCAGGTAAGCAGGCAAAGTCTAATTGCAACTAATGAATCATGTAACTTAGCCCTGATAACAAATGACATAGTCTTAATGAAGATGGTCTTTGTTTATCTTTTCATTAACTTCTATTAAGTTTTGGGCAATTCTTAAATGGCACCTTGACACAGATTTCCAGAAATCCAGATTTCCTTTTTTGATTGCCCACTGAGAATGAGACCTAGAGAACCAGTTTCAGTAAGGGTTTATTGAAAACCTAATTCCTTCTATGCAAAAATCTCAATAATAATGTGAAAGCAAACAAATAGAAACTTCTTGGAGCTTCTTTGTGAAAGAAGCAGCAGTTCCATAGTTTTTCACTATAGGAGTTGTTTTTTGTTTTGTTTTGTTTTGCTTTTACCCATAGTAATTCACATCACAGGGAAGACCTGTACATCACAGCTCAGAGGTATTTGCATAAATCTTTCAGCTCAGAATGTTCATACTTTGTAGTGGTAAAGAATTACACATCCTAAAAACTCATTTTCCACAGGAAAACATGTTGTCAGTTCTTACTCATTGTTAGAATTTAAATTTGGTATCTGTTGAAGCAATCACTTTGTTAAGGAACCAGTAGTTTCAGTTAAGGCTGTACTACTTTTGTAGTATTTCTTAGGGACTGGGGAAGGAGGATGATGATGATAGTGATAAAATATGATTAATAATACAGTAATTGAAGTCTGTGTGCTTTCCAAGCATTAACTTAGTGAATATTCACCAAGTTTTTATGAGGAAGGAGCTGTTACATGAGCTTTATGGAGAAGACAAGTGAGAGATGTAGAGAATAACTTGCCCTAGATAGTGTAACTAGGAAGTGACAGAGTCCAAGCTTGAATTCTTCACCTGAATTTCCTGTAATGAATACAGGGGTACATGACATATCTGCCTGAATATCCTGAAACTACATAATTGTCTTTGATTTGAAGGGAAATTTTTATTTATAATTTTAAAATAAAATAAAGAGAAATGAATGAAGTACAAGTAATTTTAGTAGGATAAATATACTCAGACTTTTGGTCTATGTCCATAGTATGCTTTAGTTTATATACTATTCAAAATGTGTCTGAAAATGCACGCACGTACATACGCTATACATATCGTATGTAACCACATGTAAATCTGCAGTAATTTGTCATCAGTAAAATAAGAATCTATTAAGAATTAACTACATGTCCACAGCACATAATTGTGCATTAATTAATGATAGATTCTTATTTTACTGATGACTGTAATTACTAGAACTCATTTTTTGCTAACAGATTATTCATGAATAAATATGTTATGAGCCTAGAGCAGAATGTAGATGCCTTTTCAATTTTTTAATTGTATCTGGTTTTATACCTAATAAGAAAAATATCAATGCAAAGTAGGACTTTCTGAGTCCCAAGTAGATGTGCTGCCTGTTATAGAGGAAACCTGGAAACATTTAGAGAAGTTTTGGTAGAAGTTACAGAATTTGACAGAATTTGCTATGAAGCCCTTAGAAGAGGAAACATACAAGATGAAAAGAACAGGTTTATAAAAAAGGCTTGGCAATACTGTGCTCTTAGGGATCTGTGAGAAATTACAAAAATTAGGCAGATACAAATAATTTAGAAAGTTGTGGGGGCCAGTTGTTGCAATAACATAGCTGGGGGATTGGTGTATTTTTTGCATGGAGGGTTGATGTGCTTATTCGGTACAGAGCAAAATTCAGTTATCTGTTTGTTTCTACCACAATATAATCAGTCTGGGTAACACAATATAACCAGTCAGAAGCTGATCTTGCTCCTCCATTTGATTTGGAATCTCTGTTTTCTTTTTTTTTTAAATTTTTTATTTTTATAAACATATATTTTTATCCCCAGAGGTACAGGTCTGTGAATCACCAGGTTTACACACTTCACAGCACTCACCAAAGCACATACCCTCCCCAATGTCCATAACCCAACCCCCCTTTTCCCAAACTCCCCTCCCACCAGCAACCCTCAGTTTGTTTTGTGAGATTAAGAGTCACTTATGGTTTTTCTCCTGCCAATCCCATCTTGTTTCATTGATTCTTCTCCTACCCACTTAA
>NC_081568.1:91514391-91542170 GCF_022355385.1 Mustela nigripes
GTTGCTTTGGGATGAAATGTTCTGAATATATCTGTGATGTCCATCTGGCCTAGTGTGTTGTTTAAGCCCTTTATTTGCTTGTTGATCTTTTGCTTGGATGATCTGTCCATTTCAGTGAGGGGAGTGTTAAAGTCCCCTACTATTATTATATTATTGTTGATGTGTTTCTTTGATTTTGTTATTAATTGGTTTATATAGATTGCTGCTCCCATGTTGGGGGCATAGATTTTTAAAATTGTTAGATCTTCTTGTTGGACAGACCCTTTGAGTATGATATAGTGTCCTTCCTCATCTCTTATTAGAGTCTTGGCTTAAAATATAATTGATCTTATATAAGGATTGCCACTCCTGCTTTCTTCTGATGTCCATTAGCATGGTAAATTCTTTTCCACCCCCTCACTTTAAATCTGGAGGTGTCTTCGGGCTTAAAATGAGTTTCTTGGAGGCAGCATATAGGTGGGTTTTGGTTTTTTATCCATTCTGATATCCTGTGTCTTATGATTGGGGCATTTAGCCCATTAACATTCAGGGTAACTATTGAGAGATAAGAATTTAGTGCCATTGTGTTGCCTGTAAGGTGACTGTTACTCTACAATGTCTCTGTTCTTTTCTGATCTACCACCTGTAGGCTCTCTCTTTGCTTAGAGGACCCCTTTTAATATTTCCTGTAGAGCTGGTTTGGTGTTTGCAAATTCTTTCAGTTTTTTTTTATACTGGAAGCTTTTAATCTCTCCTTCTATTTTCAATGATAGCCTAGCTGGATATAGTATTCTTGGCTGCATGTTTTTCTCATTTGGTGCTCTGAAAATATCATGCCCACTCTTTCTGGCCTGCCAGGTCTCTGTGGTTAAGTCAGCTGCCAATCTAATATTTTTACCATTGTATGTTACAGACTTTTTTCCCAGGCTACTTTCTGGATTTTCTCTTTGTAACTGAGACTTGTAAGTTTTACTATTAGGTGATGGGGTGCGGGCCTATTATTATTGATTTTAAGGGGTGTTCTCTGAGCCTCCTGAATTTTGATGCTCGTTCCCTTTGCCATATTGGGGAAATTATCCCTAATATTTCTCTCCAGTATACCTTCTGCTCCCTTCTCTCTTTCTTCTTCTTCTGGAATCCCAGTTATTCTAATGTTGTTTCGTCTTATGGTGTCACTATCTCTCGAATTCTCCCCTCGTGGTCCAGTAGCTGTTTGTCCGTCTTTTGCTTAGCTTCTTTATTCTCTGTCATTTGGTCTTCTATATCGCTAATTCTTTCTTCTGCCTCGTTTATCCTAGCAGTGAGAGCCTCCATTTTTGATTGCACCTCATTAATAGCTTTTTTGATTTCAACTGGGTTAGATTTTAGTTCTTTTATTTCTCCAGAAAGGGCTTTTATATCTCCCGAGAGTGTTTCTCTAATAAATTCCATACCTTTTTCGAGCCTGGCTAGAACCTTGAGAATTGTCATTCTGAACTCTAGATCTGACATATTACCAATGTCTGTATTGATTAGGTCCCTAGCCTTCGGTACTGCCTCTTGTTCCTTTTTTTTTGTGGTGAATTTTTCTGCCTTGTCATTTTGTCCAGATAAGAGTATATGAAGGAGCAAGTAAAATACTAAAAGGGTGCCAACAACCCCAGGAAAATATGCTTTCAGAAAGTGGTTGTTTTTCTGTTTCCAGAATTGCTGTTTCTCTTCTCTTCAATCTGCTGATTGATTTACAGGTGTTTGCAATCTTTAGATAATCTATCTAGCTGATCTCCTGCTAGCCGAAGTAGACTCAGCCTGCTACTTCTCCACCATCTTGACTCCTCCTGGAATCTCTGTTTCTATCCTTTAAAATTTATCCTGCTTTGAAGTTTCTGGAACCTGTCCATTGTTAGGTCCGTTATTAAATGAAACGAGACTGAGACAAAGTAAAAGTTATTTAAAGCTTTATTTTATGTCAAGTATTAGAAATCAGACTGATTGGACAGGGGAACAAGACTGAAACAAAGTTAAAGTTATGCAAAGCTCTGTTCTATGCTAAGCATTAGAAGTCAGACTGACTGGGGGCTCCTGGGTGGCTCTGTGCATTAAGCCTCTGCCTTCAGCTCAGGTCGTGATCTCAGGGTCCTGGGATACAGCCCTGCATCTGGCTCTCTGATCAGCATTGAGCCTGCTTCCTCCTCTCTCTGCCTGCCTCTCTGCTTACTTGTGATATCTCTCTGTCAAATAAATAAATAAAATCTTAAAAAAAAAAAAGAGGTCAGACTGACCGGCCAGGGCCATCTCCCAAAAGAGTGACCCCCTCCCCATTTTACAGGGTACCTTTTATTGGATAAAACTGCAACTCATATCTTGGTATCTCAACCCACTGGGTTTGTGTGTCTCTTGTTGATTGGCTAGTTCCGTCTGGTCTGGGAACTTGTTATTTAAGATTACCCCATACCAGGAACCATTACAAACAGTACTTTTTGGGAAGACTTAGTCTGTTAACATATTCAGTATGAATAATAAGATGGTCGTCCTTCCCAAGATGGAGTCATTTTGGTTTGGGCAAGACCTTCTCACTGTTACAAACAGTACCTCGTACTGATTAGATGTCTCTATCTGGCCTGACTCGTCCTTGTATTCTGGGCTCTGTTATCAGGAGCTAGCTGACTACATTTTACTGGTTTCCTGGACTTGTTTCTAAGTAAGTTTCTCGGGATTGGGGGGGGGGGGGTTGTCAATTTAAGTTTACTGTGCAAACAAAAAAATGGCTATTTACCCAAGATGGAGTTGCTCTGGCTAAATAGGTCCTTACATCCATGATGTCTCTTAGAATCACCTCTTCATTTTTGCTGTTGTTTTTGTTTTGTTTGTTTTGTTTTGTTTTGTTTTTTGCTAGGATTGTTCTCTGATACGTTAGAAACCTATAGATCACCCAAACCTCCTGTTTGGTCAACATGTATTCTTTAGGATTCTCTAAGTGAGTTAGTTTAAGTTAAAAAGGAAAGCTTATTGGCCTGTGTAACTAATCTGGTAATAAAGAAGGGGTAAAACTTGCCTCAGGGACAGTTAAATCCAAGGATTTGTCAGCTTTCAAATCTCTCATTCATCTCTCTTTCACATCTATATTTTCTCTCTATATTGGCCTCATTCTCCTCTTTTGAATATAGACTTCCCTCGTGTGGCAAGTGGCATGGTATCAGGCTAATCCACATTCACATTCACATTCTCCTAGTGGAGATCTAAGAGGAGGACACCCTTTCCTGTCCATCAAAGTCAGAAGATAACTTGATTAAGTTCTGGGATTGACTCTTAAAACAAGCAAACTCAAAAGATTAGATAACACAACATACTATTGTCCTTTTCACATTTATTTTTTCTTTAAGATTTTATTTATTTATTTGACAGACAGAGATCACAAGAAAACATCAGAGAACAACCAGAGAAATTGCTATAGGCAAGGGGACAGAACCAGTCAGTGGGTGAAGAGTAGTTAAAAAAAAAAAAAAAAAAAGACTCAAAATGGAGAAGTACTTTTCTGAGAAGACAAAAATGTAATGGCACATTTGCACACTGCCCAAATTTCTGAGTAGTACTCTTTAAGTGACTTTTCCACATGGAAAATCTTGAAAATTATGAAAAATACTCCTGTATTCAAAATGAACTGTTTATTCCTAGCATTTCCATTTGTTTCCTTGGTTATTCTATAGTGTCTTCTCTCAGGGCTCTAGGTTTGTCAAGTCCCTTGTGTTGTGGGTTCAAAACCATGCTATCATTTACTAGCTAGGTGACCCTAGGTAATTTATTGATCATCTCTAATCTTTGATATAATCATCGCTAATCTTGATTTTTCTCATACCTAACTAATGATAATGATCATGCCAACCTCCTGGGTTGGTTAGAAGGATGAAATAAACTCAGAAATACATGAAAACACTTTGAATAGGGAGTGTCACATAGTAGATACCCAGTAACTATTTGTGGAAAGGATAAATGGATAATAAAATGTGAGACAGAATTTCTAAGTTTCATCCCCCCCATTTTCTCTTACAAGTATCTTCACCTGTGAATCCCCATCCTCTTTTTATTCCATGTTCACCAATTTCAAGATAAGACTAAAATGTATTTCTCTAACTCTGACTGTAGTTTTTATTGTTTCATTTTTTTATCCTATTCTGTAAACCACCTGACAGAATGGGTTTGCATTCACTAAACAATAAACTAAAACTAGTTACATTTTATGTTCCCATAAGGAAATGAAAAAAAAAAACACACTTTTTTTCATGTAGGATAGACCTGACATTTGAATTTAATATTTACCTGCATGTTTGAATTTCCATCCTGTGTTACTTGGTGTGGTTATTTCTGATCTGAGAAAATTGCATGTTGAGTTTGCTGTGTTTAAAACAAGCAAACTCAAAAGATTAGATAACACAACATACTATTGTCCTTTTCACATTTATTTTTTCTTTAAGATTTTATTTATTTATTTGACAGACAGAGATCACAAGTAGGCAGAGAGGCAGACAGAGAGAGGGGGAAAGCAGTCTCCCTGCCAAGCAGAAAGCTTGATGTGGGGCTCGATCCCAGGCCCCTGGGACCATGACCTGAGCTGAAGGCAGAGGCTTTAACTCACTGAGCCACCCAGGCACCCCTACTATTGTCCTTTTCAAAGGGTATAAATAAGGTTAGCAAAAATATATATACAGAAACATGCACACACATACACACCCATATACACATGTACACACATCCACACACACATACACATGTAGGTGTATGTATATTGGACAAAGTCCTAACCTAATTTTTGGAGAGCATTCATTTTTCTCTATCTCTGCAATCGTGGGTATATAATGTTTGCTCAGAAAGCCCTCTTTCTCTTGATAAATGTTATGTTATGAGCTTTGGGCACTTAAAAAAATCTCAAGGCTCTTGTCCAACAATAGAAAATGCCCTTCTTCAATTGTCGTCTTAGGATTCTTTAGCAATTCCGTGGTCTATTCTCTGAATGCTGTTGAAAGATTTCATGAAAACACATGCTGGAGGAGTTTGCTCACTTGAAGAGAAGCCAAAGGCCACTAAGCCTTACCTAACTAGTTTGTTGCACTGTGAGTAACAATTCCAGGGGCCTCCTGCTGTTTCTGAGTTTCAGTCAAAGATTGGTAGTGGTGACTGGGTTCAGTGAGCTCAGTAGGATTGTGTTTAATTTGGGTCAGGCGTTGTAGTGGTGGGAAAAAGAGGGAATGGGAATGAGGACATGGGAAGTTCTTGATTGTTCAAATGGTATTAAAAAATGTTAAATGAGGGCCACATGGATGGTTCAGTCAATTAAGTGTCTGACTCTTGATCTCAGCTCAAGTCTTCATCTCAGAGTCCTGAGTTCAAGCCCTGTGTTGGGCTCCATGGTGGGCATGGGACCTACTTGAAAAGAAAATGTAAAAATGCCATACTCTGAGAAAATGCATGGAAGACACCTGACATACCACATAAATTCTCATTACTCTATCTCTCAGAGGGCAAAAGAGATACTATTGAGTGGGAGCTGAGCCTGAAAATTCACAGTGGAGAAGGACCACTAAAGAAAGCAGGGGTGTGGGTGAAAGCACTGCCAACATATATCTGACTTGCTCAGACCTGTTGCCCTTCTTTGTTTTCCCTTCAGAAATTCTCCCCCAGACTATTTTCTCACTTGTCAGCCTTGGCTCCTAGGGTCTTTCTCCTTAGGTTTTTAATTTCCTATATTTCAGATACTTTTTCATTCCCACATGGTGGTAGACTTCTAAGATGTTTCTCAAGAATTACCCTGGTAGTAATAATAACCCTGATGGACCCATCCTGTATGGGTCTCCCTGGATGTGAGTGAAACCTATTAATCTGATTAAGTTACACTATGTGGAACCAGTGATGTGTACCCAAGTGATTATCCTAAATTACACGGCTCCTTCATAGCAGATTGGAGAACAGTTGTCCTGCTAGATTTGAAGAACAAGCTCTCATGTTGTGAGATGACCATATAGCTAGAACCTAAGAGCAAGCTCTAAGAGAACAACTGTCCCCTGCCCATAGCTGGCCAAAAATGGGAACTAAGTGCCTTAACCACAGGCACAGAATTCTGCCAACAACCTGAATGAGCTTGGGAAAAGAATCCTGAGCCCTAGATGAGAAAGCAGCCCATCCAACACCTTGATTTCTACCTTGTGAATCCCTGGAGAATCCAGTAGCACCATTCCCCAACCCCTCACCCAGAAAGATAAGGAGATAATACACTTCTGTGTGTTTTTTCCCCCATTTTGTTTTCTTTAATGTAGATGGAAGCTGTTCCTTAAAGATTTTTTTTTATTATGTTCAGTTAGCCAATATACAGTATACCATTAGTTTTTGATGTATTCATTAGTTGTGTATAACACCCAGTGCTCATCACAGCACATGCCCTCCTTAATGCTGGTCACCCAGTTACCCTAGCCTCTCCTCCCTTTTGTAATCCTCAGTTTGTTTCACTATTTTCAGTTTTACCTTTTTATGTATACAACTTTTACTTTCCTTGTGATTTTGGGAAGTAGTGTCCTGTTACACACACCAAAATATATCCAGGAACAACTGAAACATTTCTGTTTTAAGCTAAGTTTTTGGTAACTTGTTATGCAATATTAGATACATATTTCAGCTTTTAAATGAGAATGTATACTTATCTATAATTTCTTTTTCAGAGCACCTAGTTTAGTACCTTAAACAAAGTAAGCATGCAATTAAGATTTACTGGTGGATTAATTTGTTGATTAACAAAACTCTTCTGAAAATTTCCTTCCCATTTGGCCTCTTTTGCCTCAAATAAAAAAAGTCCTTAAACTTTTTTCCCAAGCATTTAGGAAACACAGTCTTACTTTCTTTTTTCCCCCTTCTCTCATTAGCCTGTCAAGCATATCTGTATTGAAATAGGCAAATCAGTAATTGATGTAGGTCATAAAGTACTTTGGGAGCAAACACCATTATATTTGGGGAAAACTCACTCAGTTAGCTACAAAGTCTTATCTACTTGATTATTAAAGTAATAATGGTTGTTTGGCATGAATGGGCCAGAAGTTTAAGTTTTTTCTTGATTTTTTCCCAATTATGTTTATGTACATGGAAAATAATGGTAATAATTACAGGATTAATTACATCTTATTAATCACCTGGTATGTACTTGAAAATGAAGAGTTTTATATCTATTAACCTACTGCAGCCTTAAAATATGTCACCTAGATTACTATTATAATCTCCATCATACAAATGAGGAAAAAGGCACAGAGAGGTTAAATAACTTGTCCAGGGTCAAATGGATAATAACAATAAAAACTCTAGTATAGCACTTGCATAGTGTTGTGTGTAGATTTAATCATTTAATCTTTACTACAATCTCCTATGAAGTTAGATACTATTATTACCTTCACTGTACAGATAAGGAAACAGAGATGCAACAAATATACCATTTTAGAGCCCTTTTCCTTTTGCTCTTACAAGTTAATTAGCCACATTTAAGAGTTTTGACTTACATAGGGAATATTATCTCAAAAACTTTTTAAAAAAATTTCAAAATAAAAACCTCTCAACAAAGTAGGTCTAGAGGGAACATACCTCAACAGAATAAAGGCCATATATAAAAAACCCATATAGGTACTTTTTAGGTTTTTATGAGCAGAACTTGGTGACTAATTTGATGTGTGTACACAAGACTGTTCATGTGTGTTTGTGTGTTTCTAGAATACTTATCTGTGTTTCTGTATATCCCTTAATTGATAGATATCCTTTGTTTTCTTTCTATATTTCAATAAATATACGTTTGTGGTAAAGACAAAAAAAAAATTTCAAAATACATTTAATGCTGCCAGATGAATCTTTCTTGAGGCACTTTCTGAGCATGTTAGTTGTTTATTAGGAGAGTTTGAATGGCTGTCTCATTAATAGTTGACCAAATTCCCACAGTTTATTTTGGACATTCAAGATCTTTTATGATTTACTCATGTATATTTCTTGTAACAGTTTTTTTTTTATTGTGCCTCAATGTGTACTCTGAGTTCAGTCAAATGAGCATAGGTAATATTCCCTACAGCTGAGTGTTCATGGCTCTCTGGTTTTCTGATTTAATTATGGCCACCTGCAAGGCCCATCTCCATCTCAGCTTATCAGAATAACATCACCCCTTCAGTTTCATGTGTCAACTTCTTTAGCAAGACTTCCTTTAATTCCACAACCAAACATGTTTCCTCCCTTACTCTGCAAATGTCTTGAGGAGCATATCATATTTATGTTTCTATTATAGTCTTTCTTTTACATATTCTTATAGACTGTGTATTTCTTAAGAGAGAAACACATTGCTCATATGAAAATTCAGTAAAGGACCTGGTACTGTTTGTTATGTAATGTAATTTCAGTGTAAATTCTCTTTCAAAGACTTTGAGTTTCTTTCTCTAATATCTTGATGAAGGGCAAACAAATTAACATGTTAATTTTCATCTTAGAGGGTTCTTTCCTCACATTCCTAAAAACTTGTCCTTAGTTCTCCTTGTGTAAGGCTGGGAAGAGCTGTGATCCATATAAATAAAAGATAGAAATAAGGGAGATAGAAACTGTTTAGTGGGGTAAGGATAAATTCTGTTATTGAACCATACTATGATCCAGACAAAAATCCTTGCCCCCATGTAGCTTAGATTCCAGTGGGAAGCAACAAGCAGTGAACACAATAAACTAGATTATGTATTAGACAGTGCTATAATAAGTACTAGTAAACTATAGATCAAGATAAAACACTTGTTGTGGCAGAAAGTGATTAAGGTACACCTCATTTAAAAAATGAGAGCTGAGCATGGAGAGCTATCCAAGAAACTTTATTCCTTACTTGTGCATGGATTATACATTTTGAAGGGAGGAATACTTGTTCTTTGTTGGTAAAAGACAAATTCATAGTTTTGGCTTGATGAAGTATAAAGATAGATGATTTGAAAATGTTTGACATTTTATGTCACTCAAATAAATGTAGAATTTGAGTAAATGGATTTTGTGAATACTCTTTTTTTAATTTTTTATTTTTTATACTCTTTTAATGGTTAAATCAGAGGCACAATGTTGAGTATTGAGTTGGGCACTGCACCATTCATGTGAATGTGACTATGTTTGGCTCTATAACTTCTAAAAGTATTTATGGTAAAATGAAGTCATATGGGTGGGCCTTAATCCTGTATGACTGGAACCTTTATACAAGGAGGAGATTGAGACATAGGCAGCACATAGATTGAAGATGCACTTGTGAGAACAGCGAGAAGGTGGCCATTTGTAATCCAAATCTTGCCAGCACTTTGTTCTTGACCTTCTAGTCTCCAGAACTATGAGAAAATAAATTTTTGTTGTCTGTGGTATTTTGTTATGGCATTCCTGGGAAATCAATACACATGACTATATATTATTTGAAAAAGGAGACCATAAAAGCCTTTAAAGAATTTTGAAATAGGCATTTCAGATTGATTGTGAGATTTAGTCTGTTTTCCTCACAACTGTTCTGTGAAAAGATAGAGCTTTGGAAGTGGAAGATAGTATGCCACATGTGGTTGTCAGCTTTTTGGCTCCCAGTGATGCTTACTTCTTGTATTCAAGCTGTGTTTAATTTTTCAATCACAGATTTCCTATGTGACCAATAGAACATCACAGAAGTGACATGTATCCTTACTAGGCGAGGTCATATCAGATATTATGGCTTTGCCTTGTTCTTCCCTGGATCACTGGCTCTGAGAGAGAGCCATTATGTTTTACTAAAACACTTTTATATATAAGTCTGTATGGTGAAGAAATGAAGACTCCAACATCCAGCATGAACCATCTTGGGAAAATAAAATGCCCACCAGCCCCAGTCAAACCTCCAGATGAATGCGGCCTTGTATAACATCATGACCATAATTTCATAAAAAAACCCTAGGCAGAGCATTCAGTTAATCCACTCCTATGATTGTGATCCCAACAAGTCTTAGATTATATTTACTGAAGTCTTGACTAAGTTTTGAGGTAAATTGTTGTAGCAGGAGATAATATACCACAGATGAAGTCCAATATGCTTGTGGTGCAGGATAAAGCTATACTCGGTTTGTCTGATTTATTTCAAAATACAAGAACTGGAAGAAATTTGCTTCTAGTTTGTATATTCTCAAACTAAACTAACATCTTAGTTTGGTTCACCATAGTTGCTGTATTGAACAAGTGGTCTAACTTCCAAATAGATATCAATTTTGATGCCTTTTTTTTCCCTTTGGTTTCCACTTACTAGTCAAATCTGTAATCTTTATAAAATTTGGAGTGGTTGTTTATGTAAAATATCATCAGTTCAGTTGGATTAGGTTACAAGGAATAGGAACATCTCACCAATTCAGTTGGACTAGGTTACACGGGAGATAGAGGATAGAAGTAAGGTGGTCCCTATTTTTCTAGTATATACACACCTACTCCAAGCTGTTTTCTCCCATTTCTTTGAAATTTAATTGACATACATCACTATATCTGTTTAATATATACAGCAAAGATTTGATTTATATATTGTGAAATGATTATCACAGTAAATTTAGGTGAATGTCCATCATCTCATAAATAGAGAAAATAAGGGGGAAAAAAAAGCACACACTTTTGTCCTGTAATGAGAACCCTGAGGATTTACTCTCTTAACAACTTTAATATATGTCTTGCAGCACTGGAAACCACATTAATCATGCTGTATATTTTTAATACTTCTTTATCTTGTATCTGGAAGTTTATACTTTCTGACCACAGTCATCATATTTCCCTTTGCCCACCCCCTGCCTCTGATAATCACAAATCTCATCTCTTTCTATGAGTTTGGATTTTTAGTTTTATTTTTTTATTCCACATATAAATGAAATCAAACAGTATTTGTCTTTCTGACTTATTTCACATAGTATAATAACACTGAGGTCCATTACGTGGTAGCAAAAGGCAGGATTTCCTCATTTCCTTAAAGCTGAATAATGCTCTATTATGTACATATACATCAACTTATTTATTCATTTATATGTCAGTGGACATTTAGGTTATTTTCATATCTCAGTTATTGTAAATAATGCTACTGTGTACATGAGGGTGCAGATATATTTTTGAGTTAGTGTCTTTGTTTCCCTTGGATATATTTCCAGAAGTAGATTTGCTGGATCATGTAGTACTTCCATTTTTAATTTTTTGGCTGTTGGGTCCGTTATCAAAGGAATGAGACCGAGACAAAGTTATGCAAAGCCTTATTCTATGCCAAGCATTAGAAGTTAGACTGACTGGCCAGGGAAACAAGGCTGAGACAAAGTAAAAGTTATATAAAGCTTTATTCTATGCCAAGCATTAGAAGTCAGACTGACTGGCCAGGGCTGTCTCCAAAGAGAGTGATGCCCCTTGGTCTTACAGGCTAGTTTTGATAGGGCACAATCGCAGACATCTGCATATGTGCCTTTGGCTGATTGGATATCTCCTATCTGTGTGTTTTAGTAACTGTTACCTGGAACTGATACTAGTAACTGTTGAGGCGTTTATTAAACAACAAAATGGCCTTGTTTTAGGTATGTGTTTTAGTAATAGTTACCTGGAACTGATATAAACAAAATGGCCTTGTTTTAGGTGTGTTTTTTAGTAACAGTTACCTGGAACTGATATCAATAACTGTTGAGGCATTTATTAAACAACAAAATGTCCACCTAGGCAACATGGAGTCACTATGGCTAAGTAGGCCCAGGCAGGCCCTAGGGGGTTAACATGTTTTAATGTGGAATCAACCCCAACATTGGCATTTTTAAAAATTTAATCTAAGTTTTAATTTTCCACAGTGGCTGGACCAGTTTACAATCCAAACAAGGGTATACAGTAGTTCCCTTTTCTCCATATCCTCACTAGCATTTATTATCTCATGTCTCTTTGATCCTGGCTGTCCTAACAGTTATGAGGTAGTACCTAATTTTGCTTTTGTTTTCCCTAATGACTAGTATGGGTGCGTATTTTTTCATGTGAATATTGGCCTTTTGTATATATTCTTTGGAAAAATGCCTATTCATGTCTTTTACCCATTTTTTAGATCATTTGTTACCTATTTGTATGAATTCTTTTTATAACTTGAATATTATGTCCTTATTAAATATATGGTTTGAAATAATTTCCCCCATTCTCTGTTCAGGTACCCCTGTAAGCATGGCTGTTGGACCAGCTTCCTAACTTACTGTGTGTCTAGTGGAGTTCCCTGGTTAGGTGGGTTGAAAGCTATATTTAGCAAGTAGTGGGGCTACAAATTAATTTGCCTGCTTAGATGTAGTGTGAGAAGCAACTCCTAGGTCAATAATGCTTTATGCAGTCTCAATTAAAGCCAACGCATGCCCTAAGTTCTCTTGCCAGATAGGTCCACTGGTTTTACTCTGGGAGGAATGAACTCTGCCTTTTTGTCTCTCCATTTGAGAAATACTGGCTTAGGCAGCTTTGAGGTGTTTTTTTGAGCTCCTCCTGACAGATGGGTCTGGGACCTACATTTTGCAGTAGATGTAGGTATGACTCAGGCTCTTGCCTGGGTATTGGCAGACAAGGTTCCCCACCTGGCAGAACTCCTCATTTGGGGACTCAAATAAGGCAGACATGAATAACATGGAGTTCCTTAGTCAGAGCCTCCTGACTTGGTGCTACAAGATTAGCAAAGCCATGACTGGGAGAACTACCTGGGCTCTGTAGGTAGTAACTTGGTTCACCAAGACCCAAGCACTGGTTTTTGGAAGTCCCTTGTCCCATCTCTGCCACAATTATATTTCCAGTGGTTAAGCCCCATAGATTTTCCTGTGGACCCTTTGGGGTAAGACCAGAGTAGGGCTCCTACAAAGTTTACCCACGATTCTAGATGGCTCAGGGGAGACCAGTCTCAATGTTGTTGTGCTTGCCTAGGGGAGGGACAATGCAATCAACATGTATCTGTTGCTCTTACCCTTCTACTATGGTCATCTTTAGTCTTGGTGGTAATTGAACTTCACTCCTGTGTTCTGCAATTCTCTCAGTGGTACCTTGTCCATGATTAGTTATGAATTGTTTTCCTCTTGAGTGGGAAGGAAGTTAGAAATGCTGATGATGTCACTCTCCCATTCTGCTTTATTAAATCAAACACCAATATATGTGTTGCTTTGGAGGGAGTTTGCAGATAAAATTCAAGTCTCTAGTCAATTGATAAAGTAGTTCAACAGGGAAATTATCCCTAGATGGCTGTGTCTCAGTTAGAAAATCTTAAAAGTAATCTTTAATCTTACCTGAGTAAGGAGAGACTCAAATATGGATGAAAAGCTTGTGCCATTTGGGTTCCAGACGGCTTGTGACCTTCTCTTTCTGCTGCCTATTCTATGGATTTTAGACTTGCTTAGCCAGGCAAATATAAGTAAGCAAATTACTTTTAATTAACTCCTTAATATAGATAAAATATACCTAAATAATATATAGAGATATGGATATTAAATCCCTTCTATTGTTTTTACTTCTTTGGTTGAACATGGAGTGATGTATTTACTAAAAATAAGTTAGAAGTGTTTTTCTTTTTTCTGTTAGGATTATACAAATTGTCATTTGATTAAGTAATCCAGTCATATCTTAGAAATAAATTTAGATCAATTTCCAAACAGTTAATTTGTATGTATACATTCAGCCAGAAATTTTATAAAATTAACATCAATTAACTTCATTGAATTATAAATTTCTCTCATAATGAATTCTCTGAAAGGGAAAGACTGTGTGAATACATTATCCATTTTCTCAAAAAGAATGAGTTTCAAGTCAAAAGAGAAGCATGTGTCTTCTGGGAAAATAAATTGTTTCTGAAGTCAGTAATTTATTCTTCTCCCATCAGTAAACTCCTATCTTTCCAAACTTAAAACAACAAAACTATCCATCAATCTTACTTTCACCTTAGGTATGTCCTTCATTCCTATGCTCACATCTCTCAGAAGAGTAGTCTGTATTCGTAGTTTCCTTTTTATTTTATTTATTTATTTATTTATTTATTTTTCCTTCCAGTTTCATTCACTCCTCAGCCATTAAGATTTGGTTTCCACTCTCAAAACTACAAAATTGTGGGCAGGGTGGGGGGGGGGCCTGGGTTCAGTTGGTTAAGCATCCAGCTCTTGATTTTTGGCTCAGGTCATGATCTCAGGGTTGTGAGATTGAGCCCCTGCAAGGGATTCTGTGCTCAGAGGGGTGTGCTGAGTTTCTCTCCTTCTCCCTCTGCCCTCCCTCCCCAATTTCCCCCCCCCCTCTCTCTCATTCACTCTAAAATAAATAACTCTAAAAGTGCAAAATTGGCCTTGATTTCTTTGCCATTAAATTTAACAGCCATATTTAACCATCAGCTTACTGAACACTTTGGCATCATGTGAGAGTATTTGATGTTGTTTTCCTTCTCAGAAACCTTTAAATTTTTTTTATTTATTTATTGGAGAGAGAGAAAGGGAGTGCTGTGAAGCACAAGGAGAGGGAGGGAGCAGATGCCCTTTCTGAGTAGGCAATGAGTCCAAAACTTGTGATCTTCCCAAAACCTTCCCTTCTACAGTATTCTCCTTTTTAGTAATGAACATTTATAACCATTTTCCCAAGTTAAATCTAAGAATGCTCTAAGTTCTTTTGCTTTTCTTCCTTCTTCATAAGCCTCTCTATCTTATTTATCTCCATACCCTAATTCTACCATCAGAATTTGACTTCTCTGTGGATTTTCTACTCTAATGTAATTTCAAGCCACTGTCTGCTCAAAACTGGACTCTAAAAGGTCCCTAATAAGTCCACGCAACCATTCTTGTTCAACGTTCTCCAATTTACTGCATGCAAAAAATCTTTTAAGCCCAAAGTCTCACCCTTAATTCCCATGCTTAAAAAGCTTCAGGGGTTTTCTAGTCACCTATATTTTGTCATTTCTTTCCATTCTTTCTAAATTTACCTGTCCCAAAAGTACTCATCTTCTTTAATTTGTTTCTTTGAGGACTGCACATGCTGTCCGCATGTCTGACACACTGTCTTCAACCAGCATCTTCACTTAGTAAATTTTTGTTCATTATTTGGAATTTTGTCCAAATGACATTAATCAGGGAACAATTTCCTTATGTCTGTGATTAGATTCTGCTGTCATAACCTCTCAGGCCTCGTACACTTTTCCTGGCTAATATTTCTGCGGGTGCCATGAGAAACTTAAGTGCCTATTTCCCTTTATTGTATCTTCAAGTGGTAGAATAGGCCTCCTGCATTTTAGACTCACAAGTACTTGAGAAACAACTAAATAAATGAAAAATGAAGCATTTTTGCAACATCCTAGGTAGTTCCTGCAGAAGTACAGGTGTTGAAATGTGATAAGAATCTGAGGACTATGACCTTGTGGATTCCATTTTTTTTCTTAATTACATCTACTTTACACTTGCACTGTTTCTTAATCCTGGGCTGACTTTTTTCTAACTTCTACTAGAGTTGAAAATTCAGCCTGTGATGTGAAAATCCTGCTGTGTTCTCCCTACTTACCATCATCACCAAAGCAGAAATTCTGCAATTAAACATAAAACTTTGTAGGTGAGTCATGAGAATATCCAGCTTGTTTTTCCATAGCTTTATTGCCTCTATAGATCTTCTGGTAGTCCAAACATTCCTTGCATTTATAGTAAAAGTAACTGACACAAAAATACACAGCAAGCAGAAAAAGGAAAAAAGTACCATTGCTGTATGATTCATAATTATACCTACAGTTTAATTAAGTATCAGGCAGGATTTTTAATTATGTATGCTATTTTTTCCCTCTTGAATATCTGAGACTAGAGACTAGGTAGAGACTAGAAGTAACTTGATTATACATCAGAACAATGACATTTTGGATCAATAAAATTCTAAATACAAGGAAAAAATCTTGATTTTTTTTCCAAGTTCTTAGACTCTTAGTCATGAACTTGTCAAGTCACAAGATAAACCTTTTCTTTTTTTTTTTTAATTGGATAAAGTCAACAGAATTATTCAAAGAGCTAGATTGTTTTCAGAAATCCAGGTGTTGGCAGAGATAGAAACATCAGTACCATCAAAAACACAGTGGAACATTGTGTGCCTATTTTGACATCACTCTGATAACACTCTGGTGGCAAACACAGAGTTTAAGAATTCTCACTTCATCTTCTTCTCCTTATGTCCTTTGTCCTGTCATCAGTAAGACACAGGGAATTGAAAGAGTAGGTCTCAAGTGGTGTGATAGCATCTTTTTGATCCTCATTTGAGTCTAATTTCTCAAACTCTTGGAATTTTTCTGTGCTTTTGTACAGTGGAATTCTGGCAGGAGTGTGATTATTTTGTAGAACCAGGCTGTATGTTATCAGTGGGATTGTGTGTGTGTGTGTGTGTGTGTGTGTGTGTGTACATATGTCTGTGCATGCACAAGCTGAACAATGTCATCACAGGCCTGAGGGCCAAATATCTGACATGGAAAGCAGACAGCTGTAGTTCACGCTCCATCTGGGCCTTACACAATGGAGTCAGAAAGGAAAACAGGGCACCTTTGGAAAACTGAATCTAGCACCGAGGGTTCAGGCCTGTTTTGGGGCCAAGGGCATAATCTGGTTTTCAGCTCTACCAACCCATGAATAAGCGCCCTACCATCTCTCTAGGGTATTGGATTTTATCACCAACAAGCAAATAACATTACTGTTTTGCTAAGCTCTGGGTTCCACTGTGTAAAAAGAGGAGTAAACAGGTAATTAAAGACATAAACTCTCCTTGCTGGGATTGGGTTTGGAGGAGTCAAATAGAAAGGTAGGTTTTGAAGCCTAAAGATAGCTCATGCAAATATGAAAATAAAACAGAATGCTAAAGGAAGAAAATTTTGATCCGGAAAGGGCTCTACTGTAATTTGTTTCGGTGCAAGTTTCCTTCCTTCAGAGGACACGCCATCCTTGTCACCATCACCTCAGGGCTAAATACATAGCAATAAGTGGATGCTGTCTCAAATATTTCCAGTTTGCTCAGGTATTGATATAATCAGTTTGTAAGATATCCTAAGGTGATTCACAAATAATTGCATTTATTTGATACTTCTTTATAGTCATAATCAAGTATGGGGCTTTCATTTTTCTTTTCAAATTAAATAATAGAGTTGCATGCAATACTGTGAAATTTTTCCTTTAGAGCTAAGAATGTGTAATCTTAATTCCTTTGCATGAAGAATGATGCTTTGTAGAGGACTGGCATTGCTATACATTACCTGTTCAAAGAAAGAATGAATAAAGCAGTAGGAAGTACTTAATAACACTTTTTCCGTGGTTGTACTGAATCAGTCTTGTGCACATCCAACAAAGATTGAACATCTAGTCATTAAAAATGAAACAAAAAATGTGCAGACTGGTCAAACAACTGCTTGCATTGATGATGATATTAAATGATCAGTTTGATTAAGAAGTTCATTTGTCACTGGCAACATTAGTGTTGTGTTGAGACATTGTAAATCAGTTGTGAAATTCAAAGTGTGACCACCAGTTGTGGGTTTAAATCTGAATCACAGTACATTGAAAGATGACTCGTTAGTCATTTATTATGCATCACAGAATATCATAATCCCAAAGGTATATGTAATATCCCTCATCCATAAATCTGTAAGATAAAATTTTGCGTAAAGACCAGGATGTTCCTTTTTAAAATTTTGATAGCTTTTGGCTCATACTTGGGCACATTGGCACTAGGGAGCTCTGACCCACTGAATATGTTAGGTCAGAGCTGATTTTGGTATCTGGGTTATTTTTTGAAGGCAGACTTCATGTTCTATTTCTCAGTTTATTCAGCGTATTGGAGTGTTCTTATTTGTTTTATGTCTTATTCTGTCCTTGTGGTTTGGGATCTTACCAAGGTTTCTTTAGGAACTTTAGAATCATTAGGGAGAATTAAGAAATTATTAATTGTGGAATTAGGATATTAAGGAATAGGTTGATAGAGCAGCATGGTAAGACCCCTAGGAAGAGAAAAAAAACAGTGTCTTGGATAAAGGAGTGCACCATATTTCTCAATTCAGTGAGTTCCTATCTTCCAAAGATCCCTCAAAAGCCTGAAGTGACTTTATTTTCTTTATTTGGTGAAATGATCTCCGAGATTATATCTAACATTATAATGAAGAAAATTAAAAATACCCAGAGCTAAAAAGAAGTTAAAATGAAGACAGAGAAAGATGGAGAAAAGACCATAGAATGGTAAATTCCTGTACACAAAAACAATTGCACACATGTGTTTGCACACATTGCACACATTGCACCCATGTGTTTGTCCTTAAACACTCGGGACCTTGCTTAATGCATTAAGCATTAGGCAGTGGCATTAAGCAAGGTCCTGAGTGTTTAAGGACAAACACATGTGTGTAGATTCCCTTGTTAGAAAATGGTCTGACTTAAATGAACTACAACCACCTTCAGTGATTTTTCAGAGCACAAGATGGATGGCCAGCATCTGTTACTCTTTTTTCTCAGGCAGAGGTGCTGCTGGTGTCTTTGAGAGGTTAATTGGCTTATGACAGATTAGTTAAAACTATTACATCAGTATATTCTTTACAACCCAGTGGTGACAAGTGCAGGAGATTTTACATAGAGATGTATTTATAGATCTATAAAAGTTAGAATTCCTTACCTCAAGAAGAGAAGTCCGGCAGATAAGCCAACACACAGCTATAAAACAATCCAAGGCATATTAAGTGCTTAAAGAAAAGTAGAAGACAGTGCCAAATTGATTCTATGGTGAGATGTTTTAAAAAGTAATATTGAGTAATACACTGTAGAAAATGTCTCCATTTGATCCTACATATATATAATTAGTGCTATCCAAAGCTACTACTCTGCCAAAGAGTTTTGAAGGATATTACTAGATGTGTTTTTAACTCAAGTATTTTATTTTCCACAGCATTTAGAGAATGCTAAATAATGTAGAAGGAGACCATTTATTTTCCCTCCTCATGTTTTTACCAAAGTTTATTACAGGGACTATTTGAACAGAATTATCCATTCTCAGTCTCTATGTCTCTGTCTTTGCTTCTCTCTCCCTTTGTCTGTCTGCTTCTCTCTTTCTTCTCTCACTGCTTTCTCCTTCTCCTGTGAATCTGGCATTTATTGAACTAGGTTTATTGGAGGAGTGGCTAATCACGTCAAAAGGATGCGCTGGATTGAGGAAGCCACTTTCAGGTTCTAGCTATATTTTTAAACCCAGTGTAAAGCTGAGCAGTTATTCAAGACTTACAGGACATCCACTAATAAGGGGACACTTTGCTTTTCATCATACTCCTTCACTTCCACTCTGTTAGAACCCAGAGGAGACCAGGCATAATTATCTGACAGATCAAATCTCCAATAGGCCAATCTACCTAAACAGCTTTCTTGTTTCAGGATTCTCTAGATCTAGTGTTAAAGTAATGTATGTTGAGAATATTTAAGTGAGGTATACAGAATACAGTATTTCCAAAATCAATTTAGAGCTACTAGTAAGATATTCAAGAGCAGTAATGACAGCACTTATTAAACATATACTAAGTACCAGGAGCTATGTTAAATTTTGGTGGATACAATCCCAATTTATTCTTAAAATAGTCCTGTAGGATAGTCATTGTCATATAATCATTTTGCAGAAAACAAAAGTCAGGTCAGTCTGAGAAATGAAGTAACTTGGCCAAAGTTACAAAGCAGAGATGTTACCAGAGTGGTAATTGAAACACAGATCTATGCATCAAAGATTCTGCTCTGAACTACTATGTTGCAACATATAATATATTTGAGAAACATATGTTCATAAAGAGTACCTGGGTTTTCTGGGCTATCTTTCAATCATAGGAAATTTTCATACAGATCTTAAAATTGTAGAAGACTGAGAATAGAACTTAATTCTACTTTAAGTTTCATGTACATCAGGACCTAAATAAAGCTTCAACATGAAAAATACCACCTCAGTCTGTTGGGCTGCAAAATGCTATCCATTCCTTTTTATCAGTATTGATAGCACAAAATATTAACTACTCAACTCTATAAACAAACAAAAATACAGAGGAGTATATTTTCAGATTTATTTCTATACTCCAGTCAAGATTTAGACACATTAAAGAAGAACATATAACTTGAGTGTTTTAAGAAGTTCTTTAGGGGACTATGGTGAGTGCTGTGAAGTGTGTAAACCTGTTGATTCACAGACCTGTACCTGTGGGGTTAATAATACATTATATGTTAATTTTAAAAATTAAAAAAAATAAAAATGAAATTCCTTAGGGGAAAGATCAGTGATAATTTAGAGTGAATAATATATCCATGGAAGCAGAAGGAAACACAATACCATAATTCTGCACCCTGGAATTTTAGGTCTCTTTCCATGATTGACTTTTATTTTGAAAATTGCTTAATCTCCTAGTCCTTGTTCCAATATTTGTGAAATGAGGCGTCCTTTTCCACCTTGCAAATACCCCAGATGCAGCACTGTACTGTTCTCAGGGGTGGAGAGGAAAACAGTTGGCTTTGTTCCACATAAGTGATGCACCATGGCAGGCAGATATGTACTTGGCAAGACAAGGAAAACTACAGCAGTGGGGTTACCACATAGGATCTCAGAGAGATTCTTGGATGCACTAGAGATCATAACTTGTAATAGCACAATAAGGGCTCTTAAAGAGGAAAGATGATTGCACAGTAGTTCAGACAAAATTTCCAGATAAACATGCCTACTTTCCCAAACTGCTTTGTAGTTATGGCAACTACGTAAAAAAAAAAAAAAAAAAAATGTTGGTGAATGGGCAAAAGCTGAGGGCTAGAGGGGAAGTCTTGGCATGTGTGATTCAGGTGCTGCCCCTTCCAACTTCTTCTTCTTCTTTTTTTTTTTTTTTTTAATTTTTGTTTATTTTTTAAAATTTCTTTTCAGTGTTCCAGAATTCATTGTTTATGTGCCACACTCAGTGCTCCATGCAATATGTGCCCTCCACAATACCCTCCACCAGGCTCACCCAACATCCCACCCTCTGCCCTCCAAAACTCTCAGTTAGTTCCTCAGAGTCTACAATCTCTCATGGTTTATCTCCCCCTCCATTTTCCCCCAACTCCCTTCTCCTCTCCATCTCCCCATGTCCTCTGTGTTATTCCCTATGCTCCACAAATAAGTGAAACCATATGACAATTGACTCTCTCTGCTTGACTTAATTTATTCAGCATAATCTCTTCCAGTCCTGTCCATGTTGATACAAAAGTTGGGTATTCATCCTTTCTGATGGAGGCATAGTATTCCATAGTATATATGGACCACATCTTCTTTATTCATTTGTCTGTTGAAGGGCATCTTGGTCTTTCCACAATTTGGCAACTGTGGCCATTGGGATACAGATGGCCCTTCTTTTCACTACATCTGTATCTTTGGGGTAAATACCCAGTAGTGCAATTGCAGGGTCGTAAGGAAGCTCTATTTTTAATTTCTTAAGGAATCTCCACACTGTTTTCCAAAGTGGCCGCCCCAACTTGCATTCCCACCAACACTGTAAGAGGGTTCCCCTTTCTCCACGTCCTCTCCAACACATGTTGTTTCCTGTCTTGCTAATTTTGGTCATTCTAACTAGTGTAAGTTGGTATCTCAATGTGGTTTTGATTTGAATCTCCCTGATGATGAACATTTTTTCCTGTGTCTGTTAGCCATTTGACATCTTCATTGGAGAAATATCTGTTCATGTCTTCTGCCCATTTTTGGATATGATTATCTGTTTTGTGTGTGTTGTGAGTTTGAGGAGTTCTTTATGATCTTGATATCAGCCCTTTCTCTGTAGTGTCACTTGTGAATATCTTCTCCCATTCCATGGCTTGCCTCTTTGTTTTGTTGACTGTTTCCTTGGCTGTGCAGAAGCTTTTGATCTTGATGAATTCCCAAAAGTTCATTTTTGCTTTTGTTTCCTTTGCCTTTGGAGAAATCTTGAAAGAAGTTGCTGTGGCCAATGTTCTCCTCTAGGATTCTGATGGATTCCTGCCTCATGGTAAAGTCTTTTATCCATTTCGAGTTTATCTTTGTGTATGGTGTGAGAGAATGGTCGAGTTTCATTCTTCCACACATAGCTGCCCAATTTTCCCAGCACCATTTATTGAAGAGAATGTCTTTTTTCCACTGCATATTTTTTCCTGCTTTGTCGAAGATTAGTTGACCATAGAGTTGAGGGTCCATATCTGAGCTCTCTACTTTTTATCTTGAACACAGACATGATATGTAGACTGTAACAGCTGTGTTGCCACTGTGGGGCAGAAAGCTTCTGGATAAAAGCCAACAAAAGGGGGCGCCTCGGTGGCTTAGTTGGTTAAGCATCTGCCTTTGGCTCAGGTCATGATCCCAGGGTTCTGGGACCAAGCCCTGCTTTGGGCTCCCTCTTCAGCCAGAAGCCTGCTTCTCCCTCTCCCTCTCCCTGCTGCTCTCCCTGCTGTGCTTTCTCTGTCAAATAAATAAATAAAATCTTAAAAAAAATTAAAAAGCCAAGTACAGGGAGAAAGAAACTGGCTTGTGCTTGGATGGTGTCCCTGAGCCACTAAACCAGTAGTGGACCACTTAGACTTGGACATTCTCTGTAAGAGCTATGAGGAAAATTTGTCATCACCTAGTTTAAGTCACATTTGTCACAATGTAGAAAATTTGTCATTGCCTAGTTTAAGTCACATTCATCAGGTTTTCTCTTGCCCATAATCAAATATGTTTCTGACTTGGAAGGTAGCTGTTCAGAGGTCCCTCTCATTTCTGTACATCTTATAAGTAGAAGCACTGACTGCTTTGTTCCCAACTACCTTCTTAAGGATGCTTGTATAGCCAATAGGCTTGGGAGAGAAACGTAGTGTATTGTCCCAAAGCAAAGGGAGATTTGTTTATTCATTATTTTAAAAATATATAATGCTTTTTTGGAACAAAGATCAAGTACTACCTATTATGAAAGATGCAAGTTTTCTAAGCTTGAGGTCTCTCTCGTAACAAAACTCAGTGTGCTGGTGTCTTAGTCAGCTTGGGCTGCCATGACAAAACAGAACAGACTGAGTAACTTAAATAGTAGACACTTATTTCTCTCAGTTCTGGAGGCTGTGGGCTCTAGGATTATGGTTCCAGCACATTCAGTATCTGCTGAGGGTGCTCTTCCTGGAATACAAATAGCTTTTTGCTTTATCCTCACCTGGCAAGGGAGAAAGCTCTGGTTTCTTCCTCTTCTCACAAGGGCATTTGTGTCATAAATCTGGGTTCAATTCTCATGTTCTCATCTAAACCTAATTACTTCCCAAAGGTCCTCACCTCTAAAAATCATCAGAATGGGTATTTGGGGGGCACCTGGGTGGCTCAGTGGGTTAAAGCCTCTGCCTTTGGCTCAGGTCATGATCCCAGGGTCTTGGGATCAAGCCCCACATCGGGCTCTCTGCTCAGTGGGGAGCCTGCTTCCCATTCTCCCTCTGCCTGCTCCTCTGCCTACTTCTGATCTCTCTCTGTCAAATAAATAAGATCTTTAAAAAAAATAATAAAAAAAAGAATGGGGATTTGGATTTACAAATTTGGATTTTGAGGGGACACAGACATTCAGTCCATAGCACATGGCCCTATTCACATTATGCTAGAAGAATCGAGGTTAGGACAGCTGCTGAAAAGGCTGATATCTTGAGTAGTGCTGATTTGTCCAAACCTGAGAATCCTGTGTCTTCTGTCAGCATCTGGGATTTGGAAGTATTAGTTTGTAAGATGGGCTAAGTCTCAGACCTAGAGTGGCTACCAACAAATTGATTTTGAATGGACTATTTAAAAATCTGATTTATATGTATTTATCTATATCTCTACATATATATCTACATATATACATATATATCTATATCTACACATATACCTATATTCCATAGATATATGGAATATCTATGAATTCCATAGATAAAGGTTGTTTGCCTTCCCTATGTTTGAACTAAAATGCTAGTTAAATGATGGTCATTATATATTAAAGAAAACAAATCCTGGTCTGTTTACTGTTTGTAAAAACTAATAGCGTAGCACACCTATACATAATTTTAATTGGCCGTGTATTCAGCGAAGCAACGTGGAACTGGAAAGTTTAAGAGGAATTCACAGAAAAATTTAAAACTCTTTGAGTCTGTGAAAAGGAAAAGAGTATTAATTTTTTAAAGTCCTTTTTTTTAATTAAGCTTTTAAAATTACAGTTCCAATATAGTTAACATATAGTGTTTTTTAAATTTTTTTTACAATTTTCTTATTATGTTAGTCACCATACAGTACATCATGAGTTTTTGATGTAGTGTTCCATGATTCATTGTTTACATATAATACCCAGTCCTCCATGCAATACATGCCCTCCCTAATACCTATCACTGGGCTCACCCATCCCTCGAACCCTCTCTTCTCTAAAACCCTCAGTTTCTTTCCGAGAGTGCATAGTCTATCATAGTTTGTCTGTCCTCTGATTCTACCCCTCTTCATTTTCCCTTCTTCTCCTAATGTCCTCCATGCTGTTCCTTATGTTTCACAAATAAGTGAAACCATATGATAATTGTCTTTCTCTGTTTGACTTATTTCACTTAGCATAATCTCCTCCAGTTCCATCCATGTTGATGCAAATGTTGGGTATTCATCCTTTCTAATAATGGGCTGGTATCCAAGATCTATAAAGAACTTTTCAAACTCAACACCCAAAAAACAAATAATCAAGTTGAAAAATGGTCAGAAGATATGAGAAGACACTTCCCCAAGGAAGACATACAAACAGCTAACAGACACATGAAAAAGTGCTCAACATCATTAGCCATCAGGGAAATTCAAATCAAAACCATACTGAGATACCACCTTACAGCAGTCAGAATGGCAAAAATTGACAAGACAAGAAACAATACAATTTGGATAGGTTGTTGTTGATAGGAGAAACGGGAAATCTCTTACAGTCTTGTTGGGAATGCAAGTTGGGGCAGCCACTTTGGAAAACAGTGTGGTAGTTCCTCAGAATGTTAAAAATAGAACTACCCTATGACCCAGCATTTGTACTACTGGGGATTTACCACAAAGATACAGATGTATTGAAAAGAAGGGCCATATGCACCACAATACTCATACCAGCAATGTCCACAATAGCTAAACTGTGAAGGAAGCCAAGATGCCCTCCAACAGACAAATGGATAAAGAGGATGTAGTCCATATATAGAAGGGAATATTACTCATTTAACATACAGTGTTATATTAGTTGCAGGTATACAATATTGTGATTCAGCAATTCTGTACATGATTCAGTGCTCATCATGATAAGTGTACTCTTAATCCCCTTCACCTATTTTATCCAGCCCTCATCCCCCTCCTCTGATAACCACCAGTTTGTTCTCTATACTTAAGAGTCTGTTTCTGAGTTTGTTTCTCTCTGTCTCTCTCTCTCTCCCTCTCTCATTTTTTTTCCTTTGCTCATTTGTTTTACTTCATAAATTCTTGAACAGAATAAATGTTTTTTCTTTTAAGATTTTATTTAAATTCTAATTAGTTAACACATAGTGTAGTATTATTTTCGGGAGTAGAATTTTATTTTACAGAAAATTGCATCCACACAGTTGTGGATCGCTTGGGATGTATCTAGAATGCAGTGAAAGCGATCATAGAATAATACATAAAGAAAACCAAATTGGTGCTGTAAAAACAACTCAACACCCCAAAAACAAATAATCCAGAGATAGAAACATCAGTACCATCAAAAAATATCCAGTCAAGAAATGGGCAGAATACATGCATAGAGACTTCTCCAAAGAAGACATGCAAATGGCTAACTGACACATGAAAAAATATTCAATATCACTAATCAACAGGAAAATACAAATCAAAACCACAGTGAGATTCCACCTTATACCAGTTAGAATGACAAAAATTAACAAGAGAGGAAACAACAAATGTTGGTGAACATATGGAGAAAGGGGAACCCTCTTACACTGTTGATGGAGATGCAAGTTGGGGCAGCCACTCTGGAAAACAGCATGGAGATTCTTCAAGATGTTAAAAATAGAGTTACCGTATGACCCAGCAATTGCCCTACTGGGTATTTACCCCAGAGATACAGATATGGTGAAAATAAGGGCCACATGCACCCCAATGTTCATTGCACAATGTCCACAATAACCAAACTGTGGAAGGAGGTGTAATGTCCTTCAGCAGATGAATGACTAAAGAAGATGTGGTTCATATATACAATGGAATATTACTCAGCCATCAGAAAAGATGACTACCCATTATTTGCATCAACATGGATGGAACTGGAGGGGATTATTCTAAGTAAAATAAATCAAAGAGAGAAAGATAATTATCATACAGTATCATTCATATGTGGAACGTAAGAAATAACATAGGAGACCACAGGGAAGGGAGGGAAGACTTAATTGGAAGAAATCAGAGAAGGAGACAAATCATGATAGACTCTGGACTCCAGGGCAAAAAAAAACAAAACAAAACTGAGGGTTACAGAAGGGTAGGGGGATGGGGTAACTGGGTGATGGGTATTAAGGAGCACATGTGTGGTGATGAGCACTGGGTGTTATACTCAATGAATTGTTCATTAAACACTACCTCAAAAGCTAATGATGTAGTATATGTTGGCTAACAGAACATAATAACAAAACAAAACAAAAACAACAAATGAGATGTTCCAGGAATGAACAGAAAGAATTTAAATACAATAATGCTACTAATAATACTAATTAAAACTTGGCTGGAATAGAAAAATACCTGCATTTGAACATCAAGATGATCTATGACTTAAAGTAAAAAAAAGAAAGAAGAGCAGATAATTACTTACTGCCAGTGAAAACTCTTGAGATTAAAAAGTAAAGAACAGATAATATGAAAATACAGAAGAAAAAGTATGTTTTCACATTGGAAAAACAAATCAGACCGCTCTTCGTACACTATATCACAATATTTAATATGGAATACCATGAGTAAAAGCAATAAAATTACTTAACTGCGCACACATAGAGAATCACTCAAGTAATACCTTGCAATTGTTAAAGCAGTAATAAAGACAATTATGGAAAACATCCATGAATTGTTTAAAATAAAACTAATTTGGCAAATTTTGTTTCTTTTTATTTTATTTTATTTTTTAAATAAACATATAATGTATTTTTATCCCCAGGGGTACAGGTCTGTGAATCGCCAGGTTTACACACTTCACAGCGCACACCATAGCACATACCCTCCCCAATGTCCAAACCCCGCCCCCCCCTTCCAACCCCCCTCCCTACAGCAACCCTCAGTTTGTTTTGTGAGATTAAGAGTCACTTATGGTTTGTCTCCCTTCCAATCCCATCCTGTTTCATTCATTTTTCTCCTACCCACTTAAGCCCCCATGTTGCATCTCCACTTCCTCATATCAGGGAGATCATATGATAGCTGTCTTTCTCTGATTCACCTATTTCACTAAGCATGATACCCTCTAGTTCCATCCACGTAATCGCAAAAGGCAAAATTTGATTTCTTTCGATGGCTGCATAGTATTCCATTGTGTATATATACCACATCTCCTTTATCCATCCATCTGTTGATGGACATCTAGGTTCTTTCCATAGTTTGGTTATTGTGGACATTGCTGCTATAAACGTTTGGTTGCATGTGCCGCCTCAGATTACTATGTTTGTATCTTTAGGGTAAATACCCAGTAGTGCAATTGCTGGATCATAGGGTAGCTCTATTTTAAACATTTTGAGGAACCTCCATGCTGTTTTCCAGAGTGGTTGCACCAGCTTGCATTCCCATCAGCAGTGTAGGAGGGTTCCCCTTTCTCCACATCCTTGCCA
>NC_081568.1:91542570-91553940 GCF_022355385.1 Mustela nigripes
GATTGCTGAGGCTAGGACTTCTAGTACTATGTTGAATAGCAGTGGTGATAATGGACATCCCTGCTTTGTTCCTGACCTTAGCGGGAAAGCGTTCAGTTTTTCTCCATTGAGGATGATATTTGCAGTGGTTTTTCATAGATGATTTTGATTGCAGCATTTAGCCCATTAACATTCAGGGTAACTATTGAGAGATATGAATTTAGTGCCATTGTATTGCCTGTAAGGTGACTGTTACTGTATATTGTCTCTGTTCCTTTCTGATCTACTACTTTTACGCTCTCTCTTTGCTTAGAGGCTGCTTTTCAATATTTCCTGTATAGCTGGTTTGGTGTTTGCAAATTCTTTCAGTTTTTGTTTGTCCTGGAAGCTTTTAATCTCTCCTTCTATTTTCAATGATAGCCTAGCTGGATATAGTATTCTTGGCTGCATGTTTTTCTCATTTAGTGCTCTGACTATATCATGCCAGTTCTTTCTGGCCTGCCAGAAAGTCTGCTGCCAATCTAATATTTTTACCACGGTATGTTACAGACTTCTTTTCCCGGGCTGCTTTCAGGATTTTCTCTTTGTCACTAAGACATGTAAATTTTACTATTAGGTGACAGTGTGTGGACTTATTCTTGTTGATTTTGAGGGTGATTCTCTGTGCCTCCTGGATTTTGATGCTCGTTCCCTTTGTCATATTAGGGAAATTCTCTCCAATAATTCTTTCCAATATACCTTCTGTTCCCCTCTCTCTTTCTTCTTCTTCTGGAATCCCAATTATTCTAATGTTGTTTTGTCTTATGGTGTCACTTATGTATGGAATTCTCCCCTCATGGTCCAGTAGCTGTTGTCCTTCTTTTGCTCAGCTTCTTTATTCTCTGTCATTTGGTCTTCTATATCATTAATTCTTTCTTCTGCCTCATTTATCCTAGCAGTGAGAGCCTCCATTTTTGATTGAACCTCATTAATATCTTTTTTGATTTCAAGTTGGTTAGATTTTAGTTCTTTTATTTCTCCAGAAAGGGCTTTTATATCTCCTGAGAGGGTTTCTCTAATATCTTCCATGCCTTTTTTGAGCCCGGCTAGAACCTTGAGGATTGTCATTCTGAACTCTAGATCTGACATATTACCAATATCTGTATTGATTAGGTTCCTAGCCTTTGGTACTGCCTCTTGTTTTTTTTTTTTTTTTTGGTGGTAAATTTTTCTGCCTTTTCATTTTGTCCAGATAAGAGTATTTGAAGGAGCAAGTAAAATACTAAAAGGGTGGCAAAGACCCCAGGAAAATACGCTTTAACCAAATCAGAAGAGACCCCCAATCGTGGGGGGGGGGCGAAGGGGATAAAAAGAGGTTCAGAAAAAAAAAAAGAAACAATTAAAAAAATAAAACAAATAAAGAAAAAATATAAAAAAGGAAATATATATATATGTATATATATACATATATTTGATAAACTAGTTAACGTTGAAAAAGAAAAGGGTAAAATTTAAAAACAATTTAGCAGAAGAAGAAAAAAAATTGAAAAAAAAAAAACAAAACCAAATTAAATTAACTGCAAGACCAGTGAATCATGGGAAGAAAGCCACGAGTTCAGTGCTTTGCTTTCTCCTCCTCTGGAATTCCGCTGCTCTCCTTGGTATCGAACCTGTACTCCTTGGTAGGTGAACTTGGTCCTGGCTGGATTTCTTGTTGATCTTCTGGGGGAGGGGCCTGCTGTAGTGATTCTCAAGTGTCTTTGCCCCAGGCGGAATTGCACTGCCCTTACCAGGGGCCGGGCTGAGTAATCTGCTCGGGTTTGCTTTCAGGTGCTTTTGTTTCCTGAATGCTTTCTGTAGAGTTCTGGAGGATGGGAATGAAAATGGCGGCCTCCCAGTCTCTGGCCCAGAGGAGCCAAGAGCTTGGAGCCCCACTCCTCAGTGCACCCTCAGAGAATAGCGCCCAATTATTCCCGTCTCCCTGGTCTCCGGCCATGCTCCAAGCTCACCGAGCCTGTGACTGGTTCAAGGTAACCCAGAGCTGTGAGCTCACTGCTTGGCTGTCTCTGTAGCCAGCTTCCCTGTTCTGATACCTGCAGGCTCTGTGACACTCAGACTTTTCTGATCCTTCTGTGACCCTGCGGGACCTTGGGCCACACTGACCCTGCGTGGGCTTCACCCCGGTTTAGCCTCTGGAGCGATGTCCCCCAGCGGAACAGACTTTTAAAAGTCCTGATTTTGTGCTCCATTGCTCTGCTGCTTGTGGGAAGCTGCCCCCCCCCCCACGGTCTATCTTCCCGTCTCTTTGGATTCACTTCTCCACCAGTCATACCTTTCAGAAAGTGGTTGATTTTCTGTTTCTAGAATTGCTGTTCTTCTTCTCTTCAGTCTCCCATTGGATTTATAGGTGTTTGCAATGTTTAGATAAGCTATCTAGCTGATCTGCTACCTGATGTAGCCTCAGCCTGCTACTTCTCCACCATCTTGACTCCTCGCAATTTGTTTTTATTTCTGTGTTTCATTCTATACATTTTCTTTGGGTCTAATTTTTATTTTCATGCAGCTGTGTCTAAATTAGTGTTATATATGTTGAGATTCTAATTTCAATAACCTTATTTTTTGTTTGTAGAAGATTAATTTGCAATGTAGTTATAAACAGTATAGAACAACTGTGCAACAAAAATACTTAAAATATTAATACTGTGCTTTTCATTGTTAAAACCAGAAATAACCTTGAGTATCATTCTTTCCATGTTTTTCATTTTACTAAGAATTTTGATGCTCCAGGCAGATCAAATTTTTGACCAATAGCACATCAGTAATTAGGGGCAGAGATTAAATTAACACCTTGTTCTTTTGATTCCCAGTTTGGTATTGGTTCTTGAGTAATTTCAGAAGTGTACAGAGTACAGTAATTACTTAGGAGGCTCAATGTACTTTGAGGACAGACAATGTAATATCCAAAGCAATGTTTCAGTGTTATTGGTATTTGACCTCCTTAAACCTAGGGCTAGTGAAAAAAGTTTTAATCAAACATCAGTTAATAGTTCCTTTATAGCACTTATTTTTAAAAAAGATTTATGAAAGAGAGAGAATGAGGGGAGGAGCAGTGAAGAGGGAGAGAGAGAGAACCTCCAGGAGACTCCCTGATGAGTGCATAGTCTGTTGTGGGGCTCAGTCTCAGGGCCCTGAAATCAAGACCTGAATGGAATCAGGAGTCAGACGTCCAACTGATGGACACACCCAGGTGTCCTGCTTTATAGCATTTCTAAAAACATTTAGGAGGTATGTATTTTTTTCAGAGTTGCCTAGAAACATCTAAATTCATAGCTTTGTTAAGTGTTTAAATATTTTCAGTGCTCAATCAGAAAAGCTTGAAGTTATTCCACTGATGTGATACTTTTAAAAAGCCCTCAAAATTTTATAAATGGCGTTTTTGAATGTTTAGCTCTGTATCTATTGCCCGGACTAACAGATAGCAAGTATCCCATCAATACTGGATGAATAAATTATTTCTTGAGGAGACTTGGACAAAAACATAAGTTATTATTCATGCCTGGATGTCAGTTAGACAACCAACCAGAAATACTCTCTCATCTTTAGTTTTTACATTTGGAAAATGACATATTTCTACAAAGTTGCTGATGATAATAAGTATTAAGTCATTCACTAATGCTGTTTGAGAATAGTTCTATGGCACTGCCCTTGCGATAATTAACATGGCAGTTAGGCTCAGTTAGGAAAAACATTTTTAATCAGTGATGTGTATCTCATGCAAATGATAAGAGGTCAAACATGAACTACATGTTTTTATACATATTTGGGGGTAACTCAAAGATTTTCCTTCCCATTCATGTCTGGCCCAGTTGTTCTGTTTTGGAGGTTCTTTCTAGCTTACATTACCAGTAGTGTCGGGGTGCTCTTGCTCTCCTTTGTTCTGGTTCATTTTCAGTACAGTACCTTGTAAGCACCATCTTATTCAAATGCCCTAATCTCTAATGAACAGTAACTTCCCTTATAGGGAAGATTAAGAAAAAAAAAATCTAAAAACTGGGGGAAAGAACACAGATGGACAGTTAGAATACTCCATGTAGTTCTTTGATTCTCAAAAATTTCTACCCTATAGCCTGATAAAAACAAAAGGGAATTGAAAATTTTCAGTATTGCCTACAGATTCCTCAGTTATACAGAGAAATAACACCTGATTATTAAGTAAAATAAAATCTTTCATTATTCAAATGGGACTCATCCTTCTATTTTCAAAATATAGATTTAATATGAAAATTCTAAAAAAATGAGAAAAATTCTAAAAAAATGAGAAAGGAAACTTGGGCATTAATGTTTCATAGTATCTGAGAGGCAGTGGAGATCTGGAAAGGATTATTTATTTCTTTATTTACTTTTAATATTTTATGTATTTATTTGACAAAGATCACAAGCAGACAGAGAGAGAGGAGGAAGCTCCCCACCAAGCAAAGAGCCCAATCAATACGGGGCTTGATCCCAGGACCCTGGGATCCCAGGACCCTGAGATCATGACTGGAGCCAAAGGCAGAGGCTTTATCCCACTGAGCCACCTAGGCACCCCTCAAAAGGATCATTTAATCTGTGCCTCTTCTCTATCTCCAATAGGGCAGAGCTAAGGCTGTTTCTTAACTGCTGTATTTCTCAGTGGCTAGCCCAATGCTGTGCAAGCATTAGATACCCCAAAAAGAACAAATACAGCTGTTGCCTGAGTGAGTGAACCAACATGCTCTCAGTCATCTACAGTTCTACTTCAGAGATGAAAACACACTTTGGTTTGAAGGGAAAAGAGGAACATGCCTTGGCTCTTGCTGATTTTCCTCCTTCTCCTGAAAGGCTCTATTACTGTATGAATTGAAAGCCTGCTCTTGCTTAAAAGTGGAACCAGAATAAAGCTTCCTTTATAAAGTCTCTTTTATTAAAAAAATTTCTTTTTAACATCATTGACATATAAGGTTACAGTGTTTTCAGGGGTATAACACAGTGAGGCAACTTCCCCACGCTATGCTGTGTAGCTCACCACAAATTCAGCTGCCATCTGTCACCAGACATCCCAATTATGATATTGTTGATGATATTCCCCATGATGTGCTTTTTATTCCCATAACTTATTCATTCCATAACTGGAAGCCTGTATTTCACACTCCCCTTCACCCATTTTGCCCATTGTCACACTCTCCTTCACTGTGGCAACCGTTAATTCTCTGTATTGATAAGCCTGATTCTGGGGCTTGCTTACTGATATGTTTTTTTAGATTCCACATATGAGTGAAATCTTAGGCTCTCTATCTTTCTCAGTCCAACTTATTTCATCTTGCAAAACATCCATGTACATCTGAGGTGCAGTCAACTGTCATTTCTCTTTGTTCTTATAATCATTTTATCTTCTATCATGACTACTTTGTTTGAAAGGTAGTTGTTTAAAAATTCTTACAAGTTTTAAACTAATTGCAGGCAACAATTATGTCTTAGTCATTATGGTAAATGTTAGAAAAATAATCAGCAAATACTGGTTGCTAATTAATGAAGAGGCTCAAAGGTCAGTGATGGTCCAGTGAGAGTCACCTAAACTTGTAAGAGGTAGAGAAGAGTTAGGAAAGTGGAGACTCAGATAAGTGGCCATAGCTCCAGAGAAATTGTCTTTTAAGGTGCTTCTGAAGCAATTCCCTCATTCAAACTGAAGTAGCAGAGGAGAGGCATTGAATTTCATGTGTTTTCTCAAAAAATTTTCACTTCAGGAAGGAAAATATGGGTTATTACTATTATAATTGATCCAATAGAAAATGAATTTTGCTTGAATTGAAGTTTGTGGAAGTGATGCTTAGAACCATCAAAAAGGTGATTCTGAATGCAAGTTTAGAGATAGACTAAATATTACAGTGAGGATGGATCCTCGAGATCATCTGCATCAATTTAGTGATTTTCTAGGTGGAAAACTTAATATTCAGGAAGAGTAGAAAATTGTCTGGAAGCAGAAATAAACAGCACTGAACCTACAAGGAACTGACATACATCTATCTGAGAAGTTTTGAAAGTTTAAGGGACTTTATTAGAAATGACAAGTTGCCTGGGATGAGAAATCGTACTTCAAAAACTTAAAATCATTTATATATGCAGGTGCAAATGCTCAGGGGATCAAGGAAAAATGTCTTTATTTTTAAAACATCTCTGGATTCTGAAAATGAGAATAAAAGCTTACCCCAGGCAAAGGAAAGAAATCTAACTTCCAGAGAGCTAATAAGAAATTCAGAAGGCAATGATAAAACACATTCCGATTTCCATAGAACATGAAGGCCCCTCTAGCATTTGCGGACATTTATATTAAAAAATGTTATTCACACTTGCCTATACTTTTCTCTTTGCCAGCTTCCTCCTCCTCCATTAATTTTCAGTAGCCACAAACATAAGCTAAAGCATACATTTCCAATCTCTACTTTATAAATAAAGGTTTTTATTCCACATTCAATTGTGGTGAAAACAACCACCTCAAGTTTCCTTTAAAATAATCTTTCCTTTTTTCCCCTAGTTCTATTGAAGAATAGTTGACATGTAGCAGTATAGAAGTTTAAGGCATATGGCATGGTTTGATTTATATGTATGGTAAAATGATTACCAAAGTAGGTTCAGCTAGCAGACATCTTCTCATGCTAATAACATTAAAAACAACAACAACAACAACAACAACAAAACACCTTCTTGTAATGGGACCTTTTACATTTACTTTTTTAAATTAAATTCTTTTTTTTTTCAGTGTTCCAAGTTCATTATTTATGCACCACACCCAGTGCTCCATACAATATGTGCCCTCCTTAATACCCACCACCAGGCTCACCTCACCTCCCAACCCCCCACCCACCTCCCCTCCAAAACCCTCAGTTTGTTTCTCAGAGTCCACAGTCTCTCATGGTTCGTCTCCCCCTCTGACTTTTCCTTTTTATTATTGAGGTAAAATGAGCATATAACATGTAGGTTTAAGGTACATCATTATTATAAGTGCACATCTGTTTTTACAACAAAGGGATCACCACTAAAAGTCTAGTTACTATCAATTATCTTAGAATTGACCCCTTTACTAATTTCTATCACCCCCAGCCTCTTTTCCTTTGGGTAACCACCAATTTGTTCTCTGTACCTAGGAGTTTGTTTTGTTTTGATCACTTGTTTTGTTTAAATAGTTTTTTAGATTCCCCATCTAAGTGAAATCATGTAGTAGTCTCTCCATCTGACTCATTTCACTTTCCTAATAATTTCAACGTCTATACCTATTGTTTTACATGGCAAAATTTCATATTTTTTTTATAGCTGAGTAGTATTTGATTATATGCATGTATGTGTCTGGACAAACATAGATAGATGCTACATTGTCTTTATCCATTCATCCATTGATGGGCGTTTAGGTTGTTTCTCTTCCTAGTTACTGGAGAGATTACTGCAATGAACAAAGGGGTGCATATACTCTTTTAAATCAGTGGTTTTGTATTCCTCATATAAATACCCAGAAATGGAATAGTTGAATCATAAGGCAGTTATACTTTCAGTTTTGTTTGAGGAAGCTGCATACTCTTTGCACAGTGCTATAACAATTTATATCACCAGCAGCAGCGCATGAGAGATGCCTTTGTTCCACATCTTGTCTGATAATTGCTATTTCTTGTCTTTTTGATAATAGCTATTCTAAGAGGTGTGAAGTAATATCTCATTCTTGTTTTCATTTGCATTTCCTTAATTAGTGACATTGAACATCTTTTCATATGATTTTGTCTAACTGCATGTCTTTTTTGAAAAAGGTCTATTCATCTTACCTCATCCATTTATTACTATTCATTCATCTATTCAGATCCTCTGCCCATTTTTACATTCATATTTTTCCTGCTGAGTTTTGTGAATTCTTTATATATTTAGGTATTAGTCCCTTTTCAGATAGCTGATTTGCAAAAATCTTTTCCAATTCAATAGGTTGCCTTTTTGTTCTGATAAATATACATACATACTTTTTTTTTTAACTGCGCAGAAACTTTCAAGTTTGATAGAATCTCATTTTTGTATTTTTTTGCTTTTGTTTTCCTTGCCCTTATGGTCAGATCCACAAAAATATCAGTAAGATCAATATCAAAGCCTTTCCAACTATATTTTCCTCATGGAAATTTCATGGTTTCAGGCTTCACATTCATGTTTTTTATCCATTTTGAGTTACTTTTGGTGTATGGTGTAGGAGAGTGGGCCAGTTTTCTTTGGCATGTGGCTGTCCAGTTTATCCAACACCATTTGCTAAAGAGATGGTCCTTTTTCCACTGGATGTTCTTGGATACTTTCAGTTTTGTTTTGTTGTATTGTCCATACATGTTATGTTTAATTGTGGGCTCCTAGATTTGTTCCATTAATCTGTGTCTATTTTTTAAAAATTATTATTGAGGGGCACCTGTGTTGCTCAGTGAGTTAAATCCTCTGTGTTCGGCTCTGGTCATGACCCCAGGATCCTGGGATCAAGCCCTGCACCGTGCTCTCTGTTCAGCAAGGAGCCTGCTTCCTCCTCTCTCTCTCTGCCTGCCTCTCTGCCTATTTGTGATCTCTGTCTGTCAAATAAATAAATAAATAAATCTTTTAAAAGATTATTATTGAAATATAGTTGACATACAATGTTATGTTAGTTTGAGGTGTATAACAATGATTTGACCAGTCTATCCATGAGTATTGGAATTACGTTCTGTCACTGTAAAATGTGATTATTTAGACTATCTTCCAGTGATATGCTTTTCCTTTTTATAACTTATTTTATAACTAGAAATTTATACCACTTAATCTCCTTTAACTCTCTAGCCCATTGCCCTTCCACCACTATGCCCTATGATAGCCCCTAGTTCTATATATTTATGATACTGTTTCTGATTTTTTAAAATATTCTAATATATTATGATACTTTTTTAAGATTCCAATATAAATTTAATCATATGATATTTGTCTTGTCTGTCTGATTTATTGTACTTAGTAGAATACCCTCTAGGTCCACCCATGTTGTTAAAAATGGCAAGATAGTGTTCTTTTTATGGCTGAATAATATTATATATTTATATCAATATTGTTTTTCATCTATAAATGTATACTTAGATTGCTTCTATATATTGATTATGATAGTTGATGCTATAATGAAATCAGGGATCCATGTATTCCTTTAGTGTTTCCATTTTTGGTGGGGTGTAAATACCAAGTAGTGGAATTACTAGATTGTATATTACTATTTTTAATTTTTTAAGGACCCTCCAAACTGTTTTGCATAGTGATTGTACCAATTTATATTCCGACCAATGTGTATGAGGGTTCCTTTCTCTCTACGTCCTCACCAACTCTTGTTACTTTTTGTCTTATTGATATAAACCATTATAACTTTTGGGTGGTGGTTTTGACTTACATTTACTTGATGATTAGTGATCTTGAACATCTTTCCATGCATCCATTGGCCATTTGTAAGTCTTCTTTCGAAAAATGTCTATTCAAGTCCTCTTATTTTTAATCATAGTGTTGTTGCTGTTGTTATTATTATTATTATTAATTATTTGGTGTTGAATTAAAGAAGGTCTTTATATATATATTTTGGACATTAATCCCTTATTGGATATATAATCACTTTTTTAAATTTAATTTTATTTTTTCAGTGTTCCAAGATTCATTGTTTATGCAGTGTACCCAGTGCTCCATGCAATATGTGCCCTCCATAATACCCACCACTAGGCTCATTCCCCCACCCCTTACCCCTCCAAAACCCTGTTTGTTTCTCAGAGTCCACAGTCTCTCATGGTTTGTCTCCCCCTCCGATTTCTCCCAATTCACTTTTCTTTCCTTCTCCTAATGTCTCTGTTATTCCTTATGCTCTACAAGTGAGTGAAACCATATGATAATTGGTTCTTTCTGCTTGACTTATTTCACTCAGCATAATCTCCTCTGGTCCTCTCCATGTTGATACAAAAGTTGGGTATTCATCCTTTCTGATGGAGGCATAATACTCCATAGTATATATGGATGATATCTTTATCCATTCATCTGTTGAAGAACATCTTGGCTCTTTCCACAGTTTGGCGACTATAGCCATTGCTCTTTATGAACATTGGGGTACAGATGGCCCTTCTTTTCACTAAATCTGTGTCTTTGGGGTAAATACCCAATAGTGCAATTGCAGGGTCATAGGGTAACTCTATTTTTAATTTCTTAAGGAATCTCCACACTGTTTTCCAAAGTGGCTATACCAACTTGCACTCTCACCAACAGTGTAAAAGGGTTCCTCTCTCTCCACATCCCTTCCAGCACTTGTTGTTTCTTGTCCTATTAATTTTGGCCATTCTAAATGGTGTGAGGTGGTATCTCAATGTGCTTTTGATTTGAATCTCCCTGATGGCTAATGAAGATGAATATTTTTTCCTGTGTCTGTTAGCCATTTGTATGTCTTCTTTGGAGAAGTGTCTGTTCCTGTCTTCTGCTCATTATTTTTATCTTTTCCATTTTTTATTTATTTTTTATAAACATATATTTTTATCCCCAGGGGTACAGGTCTGTGAATTGCCAGGTTTACACACTTCACAGCACTCACCATAGCACATACCCTCCCCAATGTCCATAACCCCACCATCCTTCTCCCAACCCCTCTCCCCCCAGCAACCCTCAGTTTGTTTTGTGAGATTAAGAGTCACTTATGGTTTATCTCCCTACCAATCCCATCTTGTTTCATTTATTCTTCTCCTAACCTCTTGACCCCCCATGTTGCATCTCCACTTCCTCATATCAGAGAGATCATATGATTGCTGTCTTTCTCTGATTGACTTATTTCGCTAAGCATGATATCCTCTAGTTCCATCCACGCCATCACAAATGGCAAAATTTGATTTCTTTTGATGGCTGCATAGTATTCCATTATATATAATGGATATATATATATATATATATATATATATATATATATATATATATATATCACATCTTCTTTATCCATTCAGCTCTTGATGGACATCTAGGTTCTTTCCATAGTTTGGCTATTGTAGACATAGCTGCTATAAACATTCGGGTGCACGTGCCCCTTTGGACCACTACATTTGTATCTTTAGGGTAAATTCCCAGTAGTGCAGTGGCTGGTTCATAGGGTAGTTGTATTTTCAACATTTTGAGGAACTTCCATGCTGTTTTCCAGAGTGGTTGCACCAGCTTGCATTCCCACCAACAGTGTAGGAGGGTTCCCCTTTCTCCGCATCCTCACCAGCATCTATTATTTCCTAACTTGTTAATTTTAGCCATTCTGACTAGTGTGAGGTGATATCTCATTGTGGTTTTGATTTGTATTTCCCTGATGCCGAGTGATGTGGAGCACTTTTTCATGTGTCTGTTGGCCATCTGGATGTCTTCTTG